>NC_053165.1:15520469-15825469 GCF_016835505.1 Polypterus senegalus | reverse complement strand
ACTCAGCTTCGTGTTTTGGGGAGCAAGATGGGGACTCGCACTTCACAACACACACACACAGAGTCACAATGCTGTAGTAAACAGTATACACTCGTACGGATGTTGACTATATGAGTGAGGCACACAGACTCAGACGGAGAATAGGAGATGATTGCCAGAGAGAGAGAGACAGGCGCGAGATAAGGAGAGTGAGAGAGAGATGGGCGGCGAGATAAGGAGAGAGAGAGATGCGCTGGCTAGCGAGATAAGAGAGAGAGAGAGAGGCGGCGACATAAGGAGAGAGAGAGACGTGCTGAGCGAGCGAGATAAGGAGAGAGACGTGCTGGGCGAGCGAGCGAGATAAGGAGAGAGAGAAGAACCATCAGCTCAGCAGACAAAGTGTATCCATACTACTCGTATTGCAAGACATCGCTCGTTTATCAAGTCAAAATTTATTAAAAATTTTTGCTCGTCACAAACACGCGTAAACCAAGTTACTCGTAAACCGAGGTTCCACTGTGTATATATATATATATATAATATTAATAATATAATATATATAATATAATATTCTGGACATAGTAAATTCGTCATTAGATACGGGGGTCTTTCCAGACTGTCTTAAGACTGCTGTAGTTAAACCCCTTCTTAAGAAACATAATCTTGACCCTCTGCCTTTGAAAATTTTAGACCCATTTCTAACCTGCCCTTCTTAAGTAAAATTTTAGAGAAGGCAGTCATTATGCAGTTAAATGACCACCTAAATAAACATGCTATTCTTGATACTTTTCAGTCAGGCTTCAGAACAAATCACAGCACAGAAACGGCACTTGTTAAAGTAGTAAATGACTTCTTGGGTAAATGCAGACAGAGGCCATTTATCTGTTCTCATCCTCTTAGATCTGAGTGCTGCATTTGACACCATTGATCATAATATTCTTAGAAATCGCCTTAGTCAATGGGTGGGCCTCTCTGGCAGTGTCTTAAATTGGTTTGAATCCTACCTGGCAGGGAGAAAATTCTTTGTGAGTTGTGGTAATCAAATCTCAAAGACACATGATATCCGATATGGTGTTCCACAAGGCTCTATCCTGGGTCCGCTGTTATTCTCAATCTATATGCTTCCGTTAGGTCAGATTATCTCAGGTTACAATGTGAGCTACCACAGCTATGCTGATGACACACAGCTGTACTTATCTATAGCACCTGATGACTCTGACTCTTTCGATACACTAACACAATGTCTTACTGGTATTTCTGAATGGATGAATAGTAATTTTCTCAAACTAAATAAAGAGAAAACTGAAATTTTGGTAATTGGCAATAATGGATTCAGCGAGGTTATCAGAAATAAACTTAATGCACTAGGATTAAAAGTTAAGGCGGAAGTAAAAATTTAGGGGTAACCGTTGACTGTAATCTGAATTTTAAATCGCATATTCATCAGACCACTAGGACAGCATTTTTTCATTTAAGAAACATAGCTAAAGTTAGACCTCTTATATCATTGAAAGATGCTGAGAAATTAATTCACGCTTTTGTTTTCAGTAGACTAGATTACTATAACGCACTCCTCTCAGGACTACCCAAAAAAGACATAAATCACTTGCAACGAGTGCAGAATGCAGCTGCTAGAATCCTAACTAGGAAAAGAAAATCTGAACACATTTCTCCAGTTTTGATGTCACTACACTGGTTGCCTGTGTCATTCAGGATTGACTTTAAAATACTGCTTATGGTTTATAAAGCCTTAAATAATCTCGCTCCATCTTATATATCGGAATGCCTGACACGTTATATTCCAAATCGTAACCTTAGATCTTCAAATGAGTGTCTCCTTATAATTCCAAAAGCTAAACTTAAAAGAAGTGGTGAGGCGGCCTTCTGCTGCTATGCACCTAAAATCTGGAATAGCCTGCCAATAGGAATTCGCCAGGCAAATACAGTAGAGCACTTTTAAAACACTGCTGAAAACACATTACTTTAACATGGCCTTTTTATAACTTCACTTTAACTTAATCCTGATACTCTGTATGTTCAATTCTTCATAATAACTATTCATGGTGGCTCTAAAATCCATCCATACACCCCAACTCTCTCTTCTGTTTCTTTTTCCGGTTTCTTTGTGGTGGCGGCCTGCGCCACCACCACCTCCTCAAAGCATCATGATGCACCAACATTGATGGACTGAAAGCCAGAAGTCTACGTGACCATCATCATCAAGTCCTTCCATGAAAATATGATGATTTATGTTAGGTAGAATGCCCAGAGGTATTCTATGTTAATTAATGTTGGCTTATGTTTATTTATTTTATTGTGTCTTCTATTTTTCTATTCATTTTGTAAAGCACTTTGAGCTACATTTTTTTTGTATGAATATGTGCTATATAAATAAATGTTGATTGATTGATTGATATATATATATACAGTATATATATATATATATATATATATATATATATATATATATATATATATATATCTCTCTCTCTCTCTCTATATATATATATATATATATATATACTCTCTATATATGAAATCCTAAGCCTGAAAGTGCAATGATTTTGTGCAACGATTTTATGTGACTTTTTAGGTCACGTTTTTTGTTACACTTTAAATCAGGCTTATTTTAAAACCTACTGTGACAGATTGGGGGCGCTATCGCTCCCTTGAACCCCTGTCCACGACTCCAGACACCAGGTAAAAGTCCAAACGATGACTTTATTAAATTGCCACAGTGCACAAAGCACCCGCTCCTCCACTATACTCATAAATCAACAATAATAAATACAATAAACAATCCTCCGACTCCCAGACGCGTTGCCACCCTTCCACCCAGCTCAGCTCACTGTCTGGGAGCTCTCACAGTTCTTTTATTCTCCCTGACTCGGAAGTGTTCCCAATCCCCAGTCCATGTGATTCACTATCGCTTCCGGGTCCGGCACAAGTCCTTTTTCTTCACCCCAAAAGCACGTCGCTCTTCCTCTGATGTACTTCCGGGTAATAGGGCACAAAGGAATCTTCGGTCCTCTCTGCAGCTCCCTCTTGCGGCCCCTGTGGTATCCAACAGGGCTGAGGATAAAAACTACAAAGTCCATGACTGCCTGCTGGTCTTCGGGGCACCTCCATACTGCAGGGAGGGCTCCATCTGGCGGCCTGGGGGTATTGGCCGGGATGACAAGCCTGCCAAATACCACACTACATATATATGTTTGGTGTCATTCTTTTCAGAATTTATCGAACTTTAATGTGATGTTGTTAGATTTTCAGATTCTTATTCTGTTTTTAAATTATAAAGTAAAATTTAGACCCCAGTTTAACGGGAATACTCCAATCGGTAAGAGAGTAAATAATTTATTCTCATTTCATGATTTTTACTCCATTAAATAATAATAAATTTTTCTTTTACATATTTATGGAATTTTGTGACTTTTGACTGCAATAAATAATATATTTTCTTTTGTACATTTACAAATTTTACTAATATTCTGGCTGCAACTGGGGATTGGGCGCCAAAGGCACCAGGGGGGCTTGCCCCCTTAATATTCTCTATAGTGTTAATTTCAAAATAGAGAAAAGAAGCCGCTAATATCTAAATTGCATCAATTTACTAATTTAGTCAATTTGAATTCAGATTAATAATTCAGTTCTAAAGATGCTTTACTATCTATGTTGCATCATTTACTAATTTAGAATAAATCAGATTAATTAGATTATTACAGTTTAGTTGGATTAATTAGATTAATAATTCAGTTCTAAAGGTGCCTTACTATCTATGTTGCATCATTTACTAATTTAGAATAAATCAGATTAATTAGATTATTACAGTTTAATCGGATTAATTAGATTAATAATTCAGTTCTAAAGGTGCCTTACTATCTATGTCAGGGGTGGGCAAAGTCAGTCCTGGAGGGCCGCAGAGGCTGCAGGTTTTTGTTCTTAATTAGAAAATAATCCGTGCCAATAATTTAATTTCATGACTTTTTAATGCTTTAAATCTGTCATGTCAGGCAATTCTCATATCCTAGATTTTTTTTCCTTTCTAAGAATATCGTCCAAATTATTTGAAGTCTAAAACTGAGGAGTAATTCTCAGCCCTTCACTTTTTTTCTCTTCACTTTCTTTCTAAGTATTTAATAAACCAAATAGTGCACGATAAATACACACCGGTGTAAGTGGAAACAAGTTAAATGGAGAAATGCTGGTTTCTTTTGTCCTTTGCATCTTACTGCTATTAAGGAGCAATTAAAAACCAAGAATACAGCTGTTTAAGACTAAAATAGGCAATAAGGGTTCAAAATCTTAATGAGTGAGACAACTAAAATGAAGCAGAAGAGTTACTTGAGCAACAAGTGCTTCTGATTAAGTAACTGAGTTGAAACAAAAACCTGCAGACACTGCGGCCCTCCAAGAATGACTTTGCTCACCCCTGATCTATGCTGTATCATTTCCTAATTTAGAAAACATCAGATTAATTAGATTATTAGATCTTAATCGGAATAATTAGATTAATAATTCAGTTCTAAAGGTGCCTTACTATCTATGCTGCATCATTTCCTAATTTACAAACAAATCAGACTAATAATTCAGTTTAAACGGTGTCCTTCATCGATGAGGATGACGAACCTATTGTTTGTTGGCAGCGCTCAACTGAACACTGAAGTAACTCTTTTGTATGACTGATTATGTGACTTAGCTGACAAATAAGTGTTTAAAGCTGATTTTTCTCTATATTTATGAATGTACAAATGCGTTCAAAATACAGTATAACGAATGTCCAATAACCCAGGCAAGTGGCCATTTTTTAAAATACTGATGACTTCAGGTATTAAAGCGTAATGCATCATTTTTGTTTAAAGTTTCAAGGAATCATGAAGCCTTATTGTTCATAAAAATAGGAACCTTGATTTCACTTTCTACTGTCTTTTAGTATGTAATAGAATATAATGCTATTGATTATTAACCTCTAATCAAAATTGTATTTTTACTGGTGTGTTAATTTTTTTTTTTTTTTTGGTTTTATTAAGTAAGAATTAACCTGTCATTGACAGGATTACTTAATAAAATTCAGGATGCCGGAGGACCAGCACTTCTCCTGGCAGCACTGGGTGCCATAGCAGAAAGCAGCACAGGACAAGGTGTCAGTCCTTCTGTCACCCACACTCAGACTTGACTTCAGATTTGTATTCATCAGTTAACCTGACCTGTGATGTCAGAAGGAAAACCCACACAGACATGGCGAGAATTTATAGACTCCAGAAAGACGGCATCTGTGCGCAAGATTTGAACTCAGGATGCCTGAATTGTGAGGCAGCACCCTATTTATTTATTTTAGGATAATTGTTCTAATGTCAGTTTGTGTGCATGTGAGCAGACTCTGTGCTGGACTGGCACCTTGTCTGGTTTGGTTCCTGCCGTGTGCCTGACGATACCAGGACAGGCTGCAGCCCTTTGCACTGCTGAATTAGGTGGATTAGGTGAGTTTAGAATGTTATTTTAATTTTTTTGACATCGCTTTACAGTATAATGCCTTCAATTACTGAAATGCAATGTACTAATTATTATGTAAGAGTGTATATTGACAATAGCAGTGTACAGTGAAAGGATCATACACTGGTTTACCTCTATATAGATCATGAAATAAAAACAGAACCATCGGGCCAAATAGACTATACAACAGGTTGTACTATTTTCTTTTTCATACTTTTGATTCTTATTTACACTCACACACAGTAGCAAGTCAGAGGCAATGTTACTAGCACACCAAGTGACTACGTGTTGGTGAAAGAACATCACCCTGAAAGGCCACTCATTTCTCTTATTGGTATGGTATGGAAATGTCAGTGTAAAGTAATACCTGCTTTGGAGTTCTTGGTTTAGTAGAAAGATTCCTGAAATCAGCAACCATTCTTGTTCCCATTGAAAAGTGACATTCGTAGCCATTTCTAGGACATGGGCCTCATTTGAAGCACTCTGGGTAATTTCATCATTCCAGTGTCAAAAATGGAGGTTCTCAAATGACATAACATACAGCGTCACTCGCAAGGCAGGAAACAACATGGAATAGGACACCGTTCGTCTCGGCTTCTACTCATATACACATTCAAATGGAGAGTCGCCAATTAATGAAAGTTTCACATCCTTGGAATGTAGAAGTAAAGCCAAAGTACTTGATGAAAACAAACACAAAGACTGAGGGGGAACAGGACTTGCACCCAAGATGGCAGTTACACGGGACAACCACCCTTCTCTTTTATAGCCTCAAGTTCTGCCTCCTATGCTAGTTTGATTTTTCTTAGACATTATACCAAAAGCCTGTGATTGCAGCGTGTGTTTTGAATTACAGCCTTTGATGAGCTCTGTAAAGTGAAGTGTAAGGAGTTGAAGACATTCACCACTGGGAGCTGATGACACTCTCTTATTGGGTGTGAAATGGACTTGCACCTTCCTTTGGAAATTCACCAGTGACAAAGCATTCGGTATGGTGAGGAATGGTAATGTCAGATGTTACAGTGCCTACAAAACATATTCACCACTTTGGAAGTTTTCATACTTTATCGTTAATCAACATTGAATCACGTGGATTTAAATCATCAGTGGTGGTGCAGCGTTAGAAATCACAGAATTTTTTCAATGTAGATCACCCGTAATCTATCTATCTATCTATCTATCTATCTATCTATCTATCTATCTATCTATCTATCTATCTATCTACTGTATCTATCCCTGCCTGCTATACTTCTATCTATCTATCTATCTATCTATCTATCTATCTATCTATCTATCTATCTATCTATCTATCTATCTATCTACAGGGTGGTCCAGATCTAATTATGCAGATCCAGATCGTCTGGATGACTTTGATTTATGCGGGGATGATTCGAGTTCGGTGCAAAGATGATTCTTCATGTCGTCAGTTTGCACACTTCTCGATGGTCTGGGATTTTTCGGGTGATTTTCTATGTAATAAATTTAAGTTATAGCGTAATGAAAATTGCGTAATTAGATCTGGACCACCCTATATTATATGGTGCTATTAAATCCATCTGTCTGTCTATCTATCTATCATATAGTGCCTTTTATATCTGTCTATCTAGCTGTCTATTGCACTATTATATAGTGCTTTATCCTCTATATATCTATGTATCTATCTATTATATAGTGCCTTTCATTTATTTATCTGTCTATTACATGGTGTTATTATATCTATCAATTACAGCTTATAGCACCTTTCATATCTGTCTGTTTAGCTATCGATTGAACTATTGTATAGTGCTTTATCAGTCTCTATCCATTTACAGTATCTACCTATTATATAATGCTATTAAATCTATCTATCTATATTCCTATTATATAGGGCGTTTCATATCTTTCTATCTATTGAACTATCTATAATATATTGCTTTATCTCTGTCTGTATATATATATATATCTATTATATAGTGCCTTTTATATCCATCTATTTAGCTATTGATTGAACTATTGTATAGTGCTTTATCAGTCTCTCTATCTATCTATCTATCTATCTATCATATAGTGCCTTTTACATCTTTCTATTTATCTGTATATCAGTCTATCATATAGTGCCTTTCACATCTATCTATCTATCTATCAATTGTATAGTGCCTTTCATATCTGTCTATCTAGCTATCTATTGAACTATCTTTTATTTATTTATTTATTTATTTTTTATTTTTTTGAAGTTTTATTAATTTAATTGCAATCATTCCATACAAATCAATCAATTTTTACAAAAAGTAAAATTGAGTTAATAACAAGTTGACCCCCACCCCTGAGAGAGAGAGCAAGACAAACGGCGTAAAATTTAAGGCTTGTAAACATACCTAAATTAATAACTTTGAAAAGCCAATAGAGTATCTTTTAAATAGTGCTTTATCTCTCTCTGTATATATCTATCTATTATATAGTGCCTTTCATATCTGTCTATTTAGCTATCGATTGAATTATTGTATAGTGCTTTATTTGTCTCTCTATTTATCTATCTATTATATCCATCCATCCATCCATTATCCAACTTGCTATATCCTAACTACAGGGTCACAGGGGTCTGCTGGAGCCAATCCCAGTCAACACAGGGCGCAAGGCAGGAAACAAACCTGGCAGGGTGCCAGCCCACCGCAGTATCTATTATATGGTGCTATTAAATCTATCTATCATATAGTGCCTTTCTATCTTTCTATCGTCACACACGTTCATCTTGGAGACAGCTTAAACCAGTGGTGGGCAAAGTCGTTCCTGGAGGGCCGCAGTGGCTGCAGGTTTTTTGCTCCAACCCAATTGCTTAATAAGAAACTCTTACTGCTCAAGTGACACTTCTGATCCATTTCAGTTGTCTCGCTCGTTAAGATTTTAAAACCCCTCTTGCTTATTTTCATCTTAAACAGCTGTATTTTCATTTTTAATGGCTCCTTATTAGCAGTAAGAGACAATTCATGAAAGAAACCAGCAGTTCTCCATTTAGCTTGTTTCTATTCATACCTTTGTGTTTTTATCACAAACTATTTGGTTTAATTAAACACTTGGAAGGAAAATGAAGAGAAAAAGTGAAAGACTGAGAATTGCTCCTCCGTTTTAGACTTCAAATCATTTGAATGATGTCCTTAGAAAGGGGAAAAAACAAATCTAGGGTATGAGAATGAGCTGACATGGCAGAGTCAAAGCACAAACCAGCCATGACATTAAATTATTGGCAAGGATTGTTTTCAAATTAAGTAACTGGGTTGGAACAAAAACCTGCAGCCACTGCGGTCCTCCAGGACTAAGTTTGCCAACCCCTGGCTTCAATACACTAGTGGTGGCAATTCCTTGCCAGTCCACAGAGTGGCGCTGTATTCTAATGCCTCTTCTCGTCCTCACTCTGCAGGCTGCATTATTGACAACCTCACCCCCTCTGACATTACTTTGGGTGTGGAATAACTGAGACAAAGCAACTGGACAGACACACAGGTACACAGACATACCGACACTTGTACTTTTATTAAGTTGGAATTGAGTATGTCAACTTTGCCAGCGCGTTTGACCCATTTACCCTCATTGGACTGGGCAAAACTGAACTACACTTTAAAAAAGACATTCTGTCTTTACACAAAACTGTGAAAATTAAAGTGGCTCAATGCCATCTAACCCTTTATAGTGCTCTTTAAGCATTACAGTAAATCCCATTCATCAATTATGGGATGGTCCCAAATTTTCCAATCCATTTGACCTAATTACTCATGTTGGGCAGAACAGAACTCAATATCAGTTTTGTCACAAAACTATGAAAATTTGGGTGGCACCCATTTAACCCTGTACAGTGCATTTTAAACATCCTAGTAAATCTCACTCATTAAAAGTTAGAATGTACAAGCTTTGCCAGTCCATTTAACCCAGTTAGCTGTGTTGGGCCGTGAATAACTCAACTACAATTAAAAAAAAAGGTAAATTCAATAAAATGTTAAAACAAATATTAGGGTGGCCCAAACACCATTCAACCCGGTGCAGTGCCCTCTAAACAATAGTGTATCTCATTCATTAGATATGAGAATGTGCCAACTTTGCCAGTCTATTTGACCCTTTTGCCCGCATTGGGCCACAAGCTGTGTAAATGGGTAGCTGGCTCAGGGCCGTTCTTAGCAGTTTGGGGGGGACCCTACGCGGTTCAGAAATGTGCAGGCCCAGGATGGGGGTCCGGGCGGTGGAGCGACCCCCCCCCTGAAGTTCAGGAAGGTGATAAAATGTCCAGAAAAGGCCTTAGATGACCAGTAGGCCTACATGTATGCTTGTGTGTATGCAGAGTGATAAAATACTGATTTTGTTCCGGATCTGGTAAAGGCAGGTAATATAAGGATATTTCATGATTTTATGAGAATCTCTCTGAATAAATCCGAAATGTATCTCTAAAATTAACGTTTGCTATTGTGCATTTGGCAAAGTTACGACGGTGTGACAATATTATTAGGGATTTAGGTGAAGATTGCAATTTGGATAATAAATTACCATTGTTAATAAGACTAAGAGATGCACTGAACTGAATTTCCTGAAGACTTTAATTAAAGTAAGAAATCTACTTTCCGCACTTTCATCCTGGCGAAATCCTTTATCAGTTCCGAATAATCAAGGGTTTGGCCAACATCTTCCTCAACTGATATTGATGCCAAACCATTCAGTCGCTCTTGGGTCATGCTGGTCCTCAAATCATCCTTAATTAGCTTGAGCTTGGAAAAGCTGCGCTCAGCAGACGCGACCGTTACAGGGATGGTCAAAGCAATGCGTAGAGCTATCGCGACGTTCGGGGAAGAATCTTGCAAGCTATTCTCCTATACGAATTGCAAACTTTGCAGAGCAGAAGCTTTTGGTGGAACCAAATGTGATGACGTGTGGGACTGGCACAGACGGCTGCAGTGGCAGGGGCCCCAGGCCCACAGTCCGACAACAACAACAACAAAAAAATTGTAAGTCGGGGCCGGGCCGGGGGCCCCCCTCACGGTCGGGGCCCTACAGGAATGCGCAGTTCGCGTATGCCTAAGAACGTCCCTGGCTCGCTCGAGGAAGCGAATAAGGAGCCGCGAAGAAGTTCCCAGCTGAATAAGGAGCTAACTTCAGCCTCGTCCAGGGGTACATAAACTGGCATTACTTTCACGCGATCCAGATTGGGATATGCGGGTCTCAATCCAAGCGAATGAATGAACGATTCCGCTTCGTTATGCCGATTTCTTAAAGTACTTGAACGTATTCTCGGGGATCCTTAGATTTAACGCCGGTGCAGAGCAGGACATCCCATACTCTCTGAAACGCCGCAGTAGAAATCAGTGGAGCTCCGCTTCCCTCTGCTTGCGCAATGAGGAGTGACGCTTGAGGGCGGGCTCTAACTTCTCTCTCTCTCTCTTTTACTGTCACCCGTGTACTTCAACTTCGTGAAGAATTACGTGGGAGAAGGGGTGTGAACTGCAAAGTGAGAGAGAGAGAGGCGATCGTGAAAGGGAAGAAGTTCAGGTCAAGAGTTGGTGCGCCACGGCATGCATCTCGCGATTTTGAATATTTGGGAACATGGCTTTATTTTTAGAGGTGAGTATTCTGATTTTTTTTTCCTCTCTCTCTCTGCATTTCTGCTGATTTATCATTTTCGCCAGGTGGGCATTTCCTGTCCGTAACCCCCTTGAGGTACCGCAGCTGTTATTTACTTTGCGAAGTCGTAAAGGCATTTCTGTTTACGCCGAATTTCCAAACTGAAGTCAATCTGGGCTTTAAATCTTAGGTTAGAATTGAAAAAAAAAAAAGAAATGTAACTCTCTGTGTGAACTTTAGGGAGTCGACTCGAGTGGCTCTATGACGTTTCATGCAATCAGGTAATCCTTTTTACTTTCAAGGCAAAAACAATCACAGCGCTCTTTTTATAATAAGACGCTTATTTTAAAACAATCTCGCAGACATTAAAGATTTCATCAAGCACGGTTTTTCATTCCAATATGCTCAAAAGTGATCATTTAAACGTAAATATCGTTTGATAGCTGACTTGCTTAGTTAATCTAACTTAGACTAGTAATTAAAAACAATCCATTAATTCGTAATCATTTTATGTAACGCTTTTACATATTTCGGAATTATAAAGAACCTTACCAGAGCATTCTATACATTTAGATTTAGGGAGGGGGATTAACCCCAGCAAACAGTAAGCATTACTCCATTCAGTTCCGTTTATTACTCATCAGTCAACTTCGGTTCAATTCTTTCTATTCCTAGCGTCATTTTCCAAGGTTGGTTCAAAGCACATGTCCAGATAACTAAAAGTAAAAAAAAAAACATTGTGGGCTGTAAAACATACTTTTAATACAGGAATACGTTTTTCGATAGTATTGTTAACAGAGCGGATGAGTGCAGAAGAGAAATCAAGATGGCATTGATTGTGGAGAAAACATTTGGTGGCTTGCAATACTTTTAGAAATGCAGAGTTAAGCTTAGCCGATCTTTCCAATCACAGAAGGTTGCTAATTAGATGAACAACTGGACAGTTTACCAGAATTATCACATGCCTTAAATAGTCGTCTCCATATGTTTTTATTATTCCTAACACTATCTGCATTCATTCATTCCGATCATTCATTGATGGCCACAGGTGAGCTCACGTAGCACCATCATATTAAAGAATACGCGGTGATAAACTGAGCGGTAACAATCGGCATTGTCAGAACAATAATAATAAAAAAAAATACATTTTATTAATATAGCGCCTTATCTTCTCATATAATACGCTACCGTGGCTGTCCGTTTGTCAGTGCAGGATTTTAAATCACCTGTAGCTCGCAAACCGTTTGCCCGATTGACCTGAAATGTGGTACACCTATACTACGTGACGTCTACTATCAACTTTCGGGGTGATGATTGACCTCCAAGGTTATTCCTCTTTTTATTTGTATTTTATTTTATTGTAGAATCAACTCTCGGCAGTGGCCAGTAGGGCGGCCGTGCTGCGCATGCGTACGTGCGCCGTTCTCGTTCCCTACCTCTTCATATCTAAAATCAGGAGTGTCGAACTCCGGGCCTGGAGGTTTTCATTCTGACCCTTTTCCTAATCAGTGACCAGTTTTCACTGCTAATTAACTCCTTTCCCCTTCATTTTAATAGCCTTTTAAGGATTCAGTCTCCAGAATTTATTCCTTTCTTTATTAAATGGCGCCAAAATGAAATGAGCTAACAGGTGACCAGCTAAGCCAATTTCACTCCAACCAGTCTCTTAATGAGAAGCTGATTCTTGCTGATAATTAAACCCGTTATTTAATTCAATGGGTTGTTGCTGCTCTCTTTCTGCCACAGCAGACATTTCCAAAACTGTTGATTTGTTTGTTTTTTACCAAGGACACTGTCAAAATGTTTTGGTGACCTGAGCAATCAACCTTACCAAGACAGTCACCTTTCTTCATTTTAAGATAATCTGTGATTGGCACAGGTAAGATGGTCATGTGGCCGCTTGTTTTGCGTCTCATTACTGTTTGGCTGCTAATTAAGGAAAAAGAAAAAACTAAGGGGCCTGAGTCCAGTTAATTAGCAGCACAAACTGGTCACTAATGAAGAAGATGGTTAGAATGAAAACCTGCAGCCACTGCGGCCCTCCAGGACCGGAGTTCGACACCCGTGTCTTAAATCATTTATGAGGCAGATTGAACGCTTAGGTGAAAATTTAAAGAAAACGTACTAAGTAATTGCAACACAAACACTGACTTCATCAGTTTTAATGCAAAAAGATGCTGATGAAAGAAGAGAAGAAGTGGGCCACTAGGGTGGAGGAAAGAAGAGCTGCTCAGGACATCTGAGCAAATGAACGCTAAACATACAGAGAAAGAGGAGGAAAACTATAAGTCAAGTTTATTCACTGCACGTTGATGATAATAATAATACGTTTTATTAATATAGCTCCTAATAATAATACATTTGATAGTGCTAACATTAGGAGAAATAGCAACACTTTTTTTCTATAGGGCGTTCCCATTTAGAGAATGGCACTCAAAGTGCTTTACGAGATTTCCAAGAAAAAGTTGAAACACATTCAAAATAGAGACAAATGCCATAAGAATGAATAAAGGAAACCCCAAAAATAGTAAATAAGAATAAATCAATACACTTATAAACTAAAAAAAAAAAAGAGCATGTGAAGGAGATGTGCCCACCTTACTACAAACTACTAACCCATTTATTGTATGGGGCAGTGACGAGCCCCACTGGGCAGGGGAGCGAAAAGCCCGTTTTGAAGGAGATAAACAAGATTTGTTTTTTTTTTGGATCCTCAATTCTTCATGGATTTTATGAAGCTAAAATATAATATAAATGTTCTTGGGGGTCCCTGTACAACACATACTCTACATAACCCCCTGTTTGTGACCCTGCTGCTGGATCACTTTTTCCATTGTTTTTGTTTTTTTTCTGTACTTTCAATGAGACATTATTTTTCAAGACTTATGGATACAATTAAAGTCCTAGTTTATTTTTGACTGCTACTTATATACCATCTATCTATCTACACCATTATCTAAGCCCGCCTAATCCTGAGCAGGGTCATGTGTATGGTGGTAATGGGGGGTTAGTAGTAGTCTGTCCCAGCAAGCCTAAGGCACAAGGCAGGAACAAACTCTGGACAGGGTGCCACTCCATCACAGAGTCATACCACTATACACACACACACTCGGGACAAACAGGACTCTGGTTCAGGGCCCTAACAGAACGCCCCCTCACGCTTGATTTTTTTTGACATGTAATGACCTGGGAGAAGGCAGAGGGGCCCACATGTACCCAGTTGTCTGGGGCCCAAAAAGCACACACAGTACTGACAATCTATAACATCAGTCTAACAAATCTTCATGTCTTTGGACATTCGGAAGGAAATCCACCCAGACATGGGGAGAACATGCAAGCACCATGCCGAGTAACCCTTGTCTCCTTACTGTCCGACCACTACACCACCATCTATCCATCCTTTGTTAACTTCTCTAATCTGGTTTAGGATTGTGGGGGGCAACAGAGGGGTGCTATTGTGTAGGCTGCAAAGCAGGACTGGCCTTAAATTGATTCCACCATAACGTTAGTGAGGTCAAGCTCTCTGTGACGCACTGGAACCTTTCTGGCCCATCCTGTTTATGTAGGCTTCATCACAGAATTTCAAGACATTTTATGGATAAAATGAAAATGAGAGAAAAGTTAAACTACAATATAATGGAAATCTAGTTGGACTATTACATATATACAGTACATGCATATAGTCTCCACATTACCTTTACAAAACATCCAGCAGATCCATACTCATTGAAGTATGGCACACTCTGGGAACAAAGAAATCTAAAGAATCGCTCTATAATGTTTCATTCTGTCACTGAACCTAAAGACGCATATGCTGCATTACATTACATTTACTGATTTGGCTGACTCCTCTATCCAAGGCGACTTACAACATTTCTTTTGGTATTCTGATTGGAAAATGGTGACCTGCTCAGGGTCAACACAGTGATGGCAGCTGGATTTGAGCCCACAAACGTCCTTTAGAGCAGGGGGTCGCCAAGTCCAGTCCTGGAGGACCACCGTGGCTGCAGGTTTTAATTCCAACCCTTTTTTTTGAATGAGTGCCCTGTTTTTCCTGCTAATTAACTTCTTGTGAATTAATTTTAATTGAATTGCTTTTTTAAGATTTGTTCCCTGAATGCCTTCATCGTTCCTCTGAATTGCTTCATTTCTTTCCTTAAATGGCACCCAAACAGAAATTAAATGTGACGTGAGTGAGCCAACAGAAGGCCAACTCGGTCAGGGCCTCAAACTCCAACCAATTTCACCCCAACCAGCTCATTAATGAGGCGCTGAGTCTTGTCGTTAATTAAACCCGTTCTTTAATTTTGTGGCTTGTTGCTGCTCTCATTGTGCATTAGCAGACATTCCCGAAATTATTGATTTTTTCTCTTTTCTAAGAGCTCATTTAAAATGTTTTGGGGACCTGAACAGATAGACGTTCCTGAGACCTTTACCTTTCTTTATTTTCAGATATTGTGTGACGGACACTAGTTGTTTTGGCTCATTTTGTATCTCATTACTCTTTGGCAGTTAATTAAGGAAAAAGAAACAATTAAGGAGTCTGAGTCTTCAAGAGCAAATCAATTAAAATGAATTCAAAAGAAGTTAATTAGGAGCAAAAACGGGTCACTCATTAAGAAAAGGGATAAAATGAAAAGCTGCAGCCATGGTGGTCCTCCAGGACTGGAGCTGGTGACCTCTGCTTTAGAGCAGAAAACAATGCCCTAGGATTTCTACTACTTTGCATTTTCTAAATTAAAGTCCAATTTGAAGTCCTTATGGGTGGCACGGTGGCGCAGTGGGTAGCGGTGCTGCCTCGGAGTTAGGAGACCCAGGTTCTCTTCCCGGGTTCTCCCTCCATGGAGTTTGCATGTTCTCCCCATGTCTGTGTGGGTTTCCTCCCACAGTCCAAAGACATGCAGGTTAAGTGCATTGGCGATCCTAAACTGTCCCAAGTGTGGGCTGGTGCCCTGCCCGGGGTTTGTTTCCTGCCTTGTGCCCTGTGCTAGCTGGGATTGGCTCCAGCGGACCCCCGTGACCCTGTAGCAGGGTTGGGTAAACTCCATTTAGACAGCTCAGGGTGACTGTGAGAGTCAGGATGCCCTAAAATGGATCGGTGCCCCTTCAAAGGTTGGTTCCTGCCTTGTGTCCAACACTGCCAGGATAGACCCCATTCCCCTGAACACTAATTTTGGAATAGTTAACTCTGTGTAATCGTTTCTATATGAATTTTGAGAAAATGAGTCTTGGCTTATCCATTGTTTGCACAGATGACTGGTTTACGTGTGAGGCTGGTGTTATTTATCTGTCAGTGGATGTGGTGCGTCTTTAAAGGGTTGGAGAGTCTAGAGTAGGGTTTTGGGATCTGGTGATGGCACATCTGGGTGGCGTGAAGCCTGAATCCAGACTCTTCATGTGTAGCTCCTAGCTGGTGGAACGAGCCGCCCACCACCCGTCGAAAATTCGGACTTGCCTCCATGTGTTTAAGAAGCGTTAGAAGACTCTCTTAATTTGGTGAATTTCTGACTAATTGATACAGTAACAGCGGCTGGGTTTTGTAACCTAGGAGTTGTAACTGACTTGTGTTTTGTTAGAACGTAAGACATCTTATAAACGAGAGGAGACCTTTCAGTCCTTCGTGCCTGTTTGTTTCACTAATAGCCAAGCTGCCCTGATATCTCATCCAGAATCTCCTTAACGGTTGTCACGGCTTTCTGCTTCAACTCCATGGCTCGGTAATCTGTTCCCAAGTCTCACAACTCTTTACGTAAAGAAGTGCTTTCTGGCTTCAGCCATACCACGTGCACTTTGGAACAGATAGTCCACCTGAAGCCGTGCATGGTCGGGTCCAGCAAGTATTTGGATGGGAGACCATGCAAGAAAAGCTTAGGCTACGGCTAGAAGAGGTGTTGGTGAGACCTGTGGTTTGCTTACCCTGTGGTCTGCGTGTGGATCCCAATGCCCCACTGATGGAGACACTGAGCTGTAAAAATGGTGAGTCTCAGATGAGACTTAAAACCAAGGTCCCGACTCTATGGGGTCATAAAAAATCCCCAGGGCATCCTTTGTAAAGAGTGGGGTGTGTCCCAGTTAAATTGCCCACCATGGCTTAGTTATTCTGGCCCCTAATCATCCCCGTCTCTAATTGGCTTCACCACCTAACAGCTTGTGTGGTGAGTGTACTGGCACAAAAATGGCTGCTGTCACTTGTGTGGATGCTGCACATTAGTGGTGGTTGACGTGGCTCCTCACCTCGCTATGTAAAATGCTTTGAGTAGTAAGATAAGCACTGCATAAATGTAACAAATTATTCTTATTAAATGCACTTCCCCTTAATTTCCCAGCGACTAGGCTGATTCCAGGTCTACAGGGGTTGAATTATGAGGAAAGATTAAAAGAGCTGAGCCTTTACAGTTTAAGCAAAAGAAGATTAAGAGGTGACATGATTGAAGTGTTTAAAATTATGAAGGGAATTAGCACAGTGGATTGAGACTGTTTTTTTAAAATGAGTACATCAAGAACATGGGGACACAGTTGGAAACTTGTTAAGGGTAAATTTCGCACAAACATTAGGAAGTTTTTCTTTACACAAAGAACGATAGACACTCGGAATAAGAGACCAAGTAGTGTGGTAGACAATAAGACGTTAGGGACTTTCAACACTCGACTTGATGTTTTCTTGGAGGATACAAGTGGATAGGACTGGTGAGCTTTGTTGGGCTGAATGGCCTGTTCTCGTCCGGAGTGTTCTAATGTTCTAATTTCCACTGGTGTTCTCAAATACATGATTTTTCCATTTAGTTAATAATAATTCTTTACATTTTTACATAGCGCTTTTCTCACTACTCAAAGCGCTCCGCAATTGCAGGTTAAGGGCCTTGCTCAAGGGCCCAACAGAGCAGAGTCCCTTTTTGGTATTTACAGGATTCCTTCCGATTGCCAGTTCAGATCCCCAGCCTCAGAGCCACCACTCCGCCATGTAGTTGAAAGAATTTGGCAGCATCTCTGATGCTGTGAATATACGAAGACCTCGATTAGTTCCCCAAGTGGTCTCCTCTGCTCGAGACTGAACAGCTTTAATTCTCTGAGTCTGTCACAGTAGGACACGTCCTCAACCTCTGAGGTGCACTTGCTTGCTCTCCTCTGCACGGCTTCAAGTGCTGCTATGTCTTTCTTGTACCGTGGTGACCAGAACTGCATGCAGTACCCCAGATGGGGTCTCACTAGTGCATTATACATGTTAAGAGTAACGTCCCTTGACTTAAATTCAGTATAACCTAACAGTTTACCTTTTTTAATTGCGTCTATGCATTGCTTAGTCGACGTCAATGTTGCGTCAACATAAACTCCTAAATCCTTTTCAACAGTCTCTTCCTGTATGACGGCGTCTCCCATCTTGAATTTATAAATGACGTTCCTTTTGCCCACATGTAGCACTTTGGTGCATTTTCCCAGTGTCTGCCCAGTACTGAAGTTTATCCAATTCGTTTTGAATTCTATTCTGAGTTCTTGTGGTGATCATTTCTGTCCCCTTGTCCCGTAACTCACGTTCCCAAAACCATCCCCCAAACTGATGGGTACTCAGTTATGTGGACGTCTTTTGTAAGTCACTTTGGATAAAAGAGTCTACTAAGCAAGCAAATGTAAACTTTTGATTCATTTTTACTTTCTCGTATACGTAGTATACAAAAGGTATAGGAATTGTGAAAACATTCGATCTTGACGTTTTAGACCCTCCTGAGTTTGAAAATACCATTTTTGAAATTCCGTCTGTCGGTGTGTAAACATGACAAGTCAAAAATGCTCTGACCTCGGCGAATGAGATTTTGTTACGCCTGCTTTGTATCAAAACCAAGGAATCCTATCAACGTTTGGGCAACTTTGGCAACTAGATGTTTTCGAGAATTGTCAAGTAAACTATGGTTATAATTGCAGATAGATGATTCAAATTTTGTGTAGATGTTTATAAAGATAAAAAGCAAACAGATATGCAATTTGAGAAAAATTACTCAACCGGAAGTAGCGTTTTATTTAAACAACAAATCTGAATTTTTTGTATCATGGAAATATAAATGTGTGCATGAGATTAAAAAGTGTATTCAATATGATGCATATTCTTTCAATAACTATTATTAATTTAATTGTCATTTATACATCATCAGTTGAACAATAACAGGTAAATATTGAACATGCCATGTTAAATTTAAAGATGTAATGGGAACAATAAGCTGCTACATTCCTGTCACGTTCCTGGTAATACATTTAATTTTATCTCTGCCATCATTTATCATAATTGAATGTCGCTAAATGCAGTTTTACCTGTATCAATTTACTGCAACAAACGTTATATAATACCAGTAACGGCGCACTGCTCTAACGATAACGTGCAGTGAATACACTTGACATTCCTAGTTCTCGTCCTCTTCCTCTGTACGTTTATCATTCGTTTGCTCAGAGGTTGATGCGCTTGCTGCTTCCTGAGCAGCTCTTCTTTTCTCTACCCTAGCGGCCTGCTTCTTCTCTGCTTTAATCGCCATCGTTTCACGTTAAAACTGATTAAGTCAGGGTTTGTGTTGCAATTACTTTTATTTTGCACTTAAGTCTTTGATATGCCTCAAGAATGATTTAAGATATGAAGAGGTAGAGGAAGTGGCAGCGAAGGTGGTAGGGATGAGAACGGCGCCTGTACGCATGCGCCACACTGCCGCCCTGCTGTCCACTAGCAAGAGTTGATTTTACAATAAAATAAAATAAAAAGAGGAATAACCTTAGAGGTCAATCATCACCCCGAAAGCGGATAGCAGACGTCACGTAGTATATGTGTACCAAATTTCAGTTCAAACGGTTTGCGAGCTACAGGTGATTGAAAATCCTGGACATATAATCAAACAGCCATGGTAGCGTATTATATATAATATGCTAACACTTTTTCTATATTTTTAGGTGACTATAACACTTTTTACTTTGCACGTATTCTACGTAATGCACATGTAATCATAAAAAAATTACACCACCGTTTTTGACCTTCCTAAGTGTGAAAATATCATTTTAATATAAAGTTTGATTACACTGGTCTACAAAAAAAATATTTGTGTTTGCTACCGAGAACTTAAGGCCAGCTCTCTATTACGTTTTTTCATATATGAAATCAGAATGAAGTTAGCACATTAGATTTTTCAGACACACCTCATTGCCATTTTGACACTTTTGAATATCAATATAATATATCAACACGATATCTGGAGTTTGCACTATGTTTGAATGTGTTTATTCTGAAAACAAGCCAGAAGACGATACCAGAGACACTTTAAAACATCCATCCATCCATTACCCAACCCGCTATATCCTAACCACAGGGTCACAGGGGTCAGCTGGAGCCAAACCCAGCCAACACAGGGCGCAAGGCAGGAAACAATCCCCGGGCAGGGCGTCAGCCCACCACAGGGGACACACACACACACACACACTGAGCACACTAGGGACAATTTAGAATCGCCAGTGCACCTAACCTGCATGTTTTTGGACTGTGGGAGGAAACCCACGCAGACACATGCAAACTCCACGCACGTCGTGAACCCGGGTCCCCTAACTGTGAGGCAGCAGCGCTACCCAGTGCGCCACCATGCCGCCCACTTTTAAACATGTTTATGTCAATTTACCTCAATGTGCCTCAATTGTCTGAGGCACTCTCTTTTGCGCTTGTACTACACATCTGCCTCTCTTTGCATGAACCAACAGTAGTTACCCATCATGCTCTGAGTACATTTTCCCTGATATCGGTTTTCCATCATCCTTTGTATCTTGATGAAATCTTTCCCCATGCTCATCTCTGACATCGCTTAGATTTGGTGGAAAAAAGTCGAGACGGGAATGTAACAAAATGCGTCTTCAGTGCCATTCTGGCTCCCGTAAGTTAATATACCTTCAGCAGGTTCTCCACAAACTCAGCATTATTCTCTGCTCTGTGACTGTCAAGAAATTCTGGACAACCTGCACGAATGAGGGTGCTGATTCAGTGGGCTTCAGTTTCATCATCAAGCATCAGTTCAAGGATTTCATTGCCAACCAAAACACCTTCCTTAATTTTGGCTTCACTTTTCTCGAGACCAAACTTATTTCATAAATGCTGAAACGCATCGCCTTTACTGTCCCGTCACCCTTGTTGTCCAAGACCGGGAACTTCATAACTAAAAAATGGGACATGCTGGACGAAAATGATTTTCAGATTTGGAGTCAGCAAGTGAAATTTGTTCAAGTTACTCCCAGTAACAAAATGCTTGTTGACCAGTGTAATAAATAGAGATAAATGGTTGTGTATCAGGGGCGGCACGGTTCGCTTCCCGGGTCCTCCCTGCGTGGAGTTTGCATGTTCTCCCCGTGTCTGCGTGGGTTTCCTCCGGGCGCTCCGGTTTCCTCCCACAATCCAAAGACATGCAGGTTAGGTGGATTGGTGATTCTAAATTGGCCCGTTTGTGTGTGTCCTGCGGTGGGTTGGCACCCTGCCCAGGATTGGTTCCTGCCTTGTGCCCTGTGTTGGCTGGGATTGGCTCCAGCAGACCCCCCGTGACCCTGTATTTGGATTCAGCGGGTTAGAAAATGGATGGTTGTGTATCAATATTATCAATTAGTTATGATGAGAAACAAAGCGATATAATATTTGAGGAACATCACACAGCTGGAGGTGGTTCTGAGGACCTTTTCCTCTATCTCCGTATATGTGAAAGTTGAGGGGAGCACACTCCCAATTTTATTTAAATCATTCCAAAACGTAAATCATATTAAAACAATGTTCTGTGAAATTCGCTGTAGGCTAATAGATATTTCATGATTGTTTTGTATTTCTTTAGAAATGCCACACTTTGTTTGTTTGATTGCCCATGAGTCTGCGGCAGACTTTGTTCTCTCTTGTCCTGCTCTCGGGGATGCTCTTACTGTACTTCTTTCCCTCCTCAAACCGCTTGATCAATCGGACGTGCTCTCTAATTCTCCGGGCCAGCAAGTGGTTTCCATAAAGTCCTACCTCATGCGGGGCTATTTCTAAAGAATGATCTGCAGATAATGGTAGTTAATTTGAAGAATGGTTCAGCACTGTTAAATAAAGGAAACTGTGACCCTCGGGGTCTGTAGTGGATGATCCATATGTTTAACAGTTTGCATAATGTGGTGGGCTATTGTTATGAGGGCTCTGTTTGCTCACATCTCTGTGTGTGTGTAAACATTAAGCAGACACTACATTCAGCCACCCATGTGCTAATCCCACCTAATCCAATTTTATGATGCAGGAGGCCAAAACCCATCCTGTCAGCTTTTTGTCTTTTCCAGATTTGTTTCAGGTCCTTAGTAATACTCATCTTCCCTTCACACACCCTTACAAATAAAGGTGGCAGAGCAGTTCTTCAGAGCGATGCCATAGGGGAACCATTTTTGGTTTCTAAAAGTCCCATCCACATGAAGGTTCCAGAAAGAGCTTTTATTTATTTAGATCCACAACGGGCTCCGTACGGTAAATAACCATGAATAGATGGTAACAGATTTATGAAAAAACAGTGGGTTCCCGAACTTAAAAAGACCTTTTGCTGCATACAATAACACAGACTAAGTTCTGGTTTTCTTAATCTGTTAGTGTCCTGCTTGTTAGCCAGCCATACTTTAAATATTTGGGCTTTTTTCTGCACGTTACCAAGTTTGTCAAAGCACAAAAAAACCGTCTTCTTATGCAAAGAACCCACCCCAGAATGAAATGGTGCCTGGTCAAGCAGTTGTTCTACGAGGGACCACACAACCCAGTAAAGAACCATAAAGTGCCATTAAAAACAATCAGCACTTAAAGAGTATTCAGTGAGCAAATCGCTTTTAAAATGAAGGTGCCAGAACAGATCTTCAGAGCGATGCCATAGGGAAAACATTTTTAGTTTGCAAAAGACCCGTCCACATGAAGATCCAAGAAAGAACTTTGATTATTTAGACCCACAATGGGCTCCGTACAGTTAATAACCATGAATACACGGTAACAGATTTGTGAAACACTAATGGATCACGATTGTAAGAAGACTCTTGCTGCTGACATAAACGAACACACGCTTAGTCCGGGTCTTCTTAACCTGTTGGTACGCTACGATGTAACACATTATACTTTAAACATTTCAGCTTTAGAAAGTTTAACAAAGCATCTTCGTGTTTTAAGAACTCCTCCCAAAATTAAATGGTGCCTGGTCAAGCAATCGTTCAACGAGGAACCACACAACCAGTAAAGAAATACAAAGTGCTACCAAAGAACCAGCACTTAAGAGAGTTCAATGAGCGAATCGCTCTTAAAAATGAAGGTGCCAGAACGATTCTTCAGAGCAATGCCAGAGGGGAACCATTTTTAGTTTGCTAAAGACCCGTCCACATGAAGATCCAAGAAAGGACTTTGATTATTTAGACCCACAATGGGCTCCGTACAGTAAATAACTATGAATACACGGTAACAGATTTGTGAAACACCAATGGATCACGATTGTAAGAAGACTCTTGCTGCTGACATAAACGAACAAACGCTTAGTCCGGGTCTTCTTAACCTGTTGGTACGCTATGAGGTAACTCATCATACTTGAAAGATTTCTGCTTTAGGAATTTTAACAAAGCATCTTCATGTTTTAAGAACTCCTCCCAAAATTAAATGGTGCCTGGTCAAGCAATCGTTCAATGAGGAACCACACAACCAGTAAAGAACCACAAAGTGCCACCAAAGAACCAGCACTTAAGAGTGTTCAATGAGCGAATCGCTCTTAAAAATGAAGGTGCCAGAACCGATCTTCAGAGCAATGCCAGAGGGGAACCATTTTTAGTTCCCAAAAGACCCGTCCACATGAAGATCCAAGAAGGAACTTTCATTATTTAGATCCACAACTGGCTCCGTACAGTAAATAACAATGAATACACGGTAACAGATTTGTGAAACACCAATGGATCACGATTGTAAGAAGACTCTTGCTGCTGACATAAACGAACACACGCTTAGCCCGGGTCTTCTTAACCTGTTGGTACGCAATGAGGTAACTCATCATACTTGAAAGATTTCAGTTTTAGGAATTTTAAAAATTCTAAGAACCCTTCCCAGAATGAAATGGTGCCTGGTCAAGCAATCATTCAATGAGGAACCACACAACCAGTAAAGAACCACAAAGTGCCACCAAAGAACGAGCACTTAAGAGTGTTCAATGAGCGAATCACTCTTAAAAATGAAGGTGCCAGAGGGGATCTTCAGAGCGATGCATCAGGGGAACCATTTTTAGTTCCCAAAAGTCCCGTCCACATGAAGATCCAAGAAAGAACTTTGATTACTTAGACCCACAATGGGCTCCGTACAGTAAATAACTATGAATACACGGTAACAGATTTGTGAAACACCAATGGATCACGATTGTAAGAAGACTCTTGCTGCTGACATAAACGAACACACGCTTAGTCCGGGTCTTCTTAACCTGTTGTTACGCTATGAGGTAACTCATCATACTTGAAAGATTTCAGGTTTAGGAAGTTTAACAAAGCATCTTCATGTTTTAAGAACCCTTCCCAGAATGAAATGGTGCCTGGTCAAGCAATCGTTCAACGAGGAACCACACAACCCATTAAAGAACCAGAAAGTGCCACCAAAGAACCAGCACTTAAGAGTGTTCAATGAGCAAATCGCTCTTAAAAATGAAGGTGCCAGAACGATTCTTCAGAGCGAGTCCCATCCACATGAAGGTTCCAAAAAGAACTTTTATTTATTTAGATCCACAACAGGCTCCATACAGTAAATAACCATGAATAGATGGTAACAGATTTCTGATATACCAGTGGGTTTCCGAACTTAAAATAACTTTTGCCGCATACAATAACACAGACTAAGTCCTGATTTTCTTAATCTGTTAGTGTCCTGCTTGTTAGCCAGCCATACTTTAAATATTTGAGCTTTTTTCTGCATGTTATCAAGTTTGTCAAAGCACAAAAAACCAACTTCTTATGCAAAGAACCCATCCCAGAATGAAATGGTGCCTGGTCAAGCAGTCGTTCTACGAAGAAACACACAACCCAGTAAAGAACTATAAAGTGCCATTAAAAACAACCAGCACTTAAGAGTGTTCAGTGAGCAAATCGCTCTTAAAAATGAAGGTGCCAGAGCGTTTCTTCAGAGCAATGCCATAGGGGAACCATTTTTGGTTCCCAAAAGACCCGTCCACATGAAGATCCAAGAAAGGATCCAAGAAAGGTAACAGATTTATGAAACACCAATTTACGATTTACTTTGTTGCACATTAGAGTCCGGGTCCACAACTACGAGGCTCATCATACTTGAAAGATTTCAGTAAATAACTTCATGAATACCCTTCCCAGAATGAAATGGTGCCGGTAACAGATTTAAGAGTGAAACACCAATGGATCACGATTGTAGATCCACAAGACTCTAGATTTATGAAACACCAATGGATCACGATTGTAAAAAGACTCTTGTTGCACATGTAAACACACGCTTAGTCCGGGTCTTCTTAACCTGTTCATACGTTACGAGGTAACTCATCATACTTGAAAGATTTCAGGTTTAGGAAGTTTAACAAAGCATCTTCATGCATTAAGTACCCTTCCCAGAATGAAATGGTGCCTGGTCAAGCAATCATTCAACGAGGAACCACACAACCCAGGAAAGTGCCACCAAAGAACCAGCACTTAAGAGTGTTCAATGAGCGAATTGCTCTTAAAAATGAAGGTGCCAGAGCGGATCTTCAGAGCGATGCCATAGGGGAACCATTTTTGGTTCCCCTAAGTCCCATCCACATGAAGGTTCCAGAAAGAACTATTTATTTAGATCCACAACAGGCTCCATACAGTAAATTACCATGAATAGATGGTAACAGATTTGTGAAATACCAGTGGGTTCCCGAACGTTTGCTGCATACAATAACACAGACTACTGTAAATCCAGATTTTCTTAATCTGTTAGTGACTTGCTTGGTAGCCAACCATACATTAAATATTTTATTTTTTTCTACATGTTAACAAGTTTTTCAAAGTGCAAAGAACCCGTCCCAGAATGAAATGATGCTTGGCCAAGCCATCGTTCTATGAGGAACCACCCAACCCAGTAAAGAACATAAAAACAACCGGGATCTGCGAATTTGCAGACTGGACACACAGTCTCGCTGGCCATTCTCCAACGGCTGATAAAGTGGAGGCAGAACTGAGTGAGGATTTTGTGTGGTGAGCTAATCGTCATTGTCGTCTGTTCTCTTCATCATGCATGGGTGATGTCTCTTTGCCTTTCAAAAGTGATGGCCTATATGGAGATGGCTTTAGCAATTAACACCTTTAGGCCTTGACTGGATTATTAGTACACAGGTTTATATTCCTTTGTGCAATTTTGCAATGAATCAGTTGTCTTGGAGAACTGAGAACCTGGAGGCTGACAATTTTCTTGATCTCAATCCTAATCAAGCGGAAGTGCCGTTAGTTGGTCCTGCAGCTAAATCTCAAGTTGGATTTGAATTTCTTGGCACTTTTGCTGACTTTTCTTTACCTCAGGTTCGGGATCTTGGGGTTATTTCTTAACAGTAACCTCTCTTTTGAGATACAGATTCATTCTGTGGTCAAGAGCTTCTATTTCCATCTTTGTCTTCTAGCCAAGGTTAAGCTTTTTTTTAATCTCCAAGGGACATTTTAAGAAAGTTACTCCTGCTTTTTACCTTTTTCTCAATTTGATTACTGCAACTCGTCGTATTCTGGGATCAGTAAATACTTGATACGTAGGTTGCTGTTGGTTCAGAATACTGCTGTTTGTTTTTTGGGTGGGTTTACCCCAAGTTTAGCTTCTTTGCATGGGTTGCCAGTTAGTTTTAGAAATAATTAAAAAATTTTGCTGCTGGTTTTCAAATCATTGCTTGGCTATGCTCTGATCTACTTATCCGAATTGTGTGTGTTTCACATCAGCCACCCCGAGATCTTAGGCCTACCGGTCAGTTGTCTCTTGTGGTCCCTCGTACTAAGTGTAAAACTAAGGGCCACAGGACTTTTGCAGCATGGAATTCTTTACCTTACGACATTAAGGACGCACCTTTAATTGGTCTGTTTAAAACTAGGTTGAAGACTTATTTTAATTGTTTAGTGTTTTAGGATCTTCAGTCATCCTGGTAATCCTACCTGCCTAGTCTGTGATTTGTTTCACTCTGCTGTTATATTATGTTTTACGTGTTTTATTTATATTTTTCTGCTTAATTGTTAGCTCTGTCTTTTGCCAGTTGTATTGTCTATGAAAAGCACTTTGCTTACAGCATTGTCTAAAATGTGCTCTATAAATTGACGTTGACATTACTATTTAGCTGGTGTCTTTAGATAGATAGGCAGATACTTTATTAATCCCAAGGGGAAATTCACATACTCCAGCAGCAGCATACTGATAAAAAACAATATTAAATTAAAGAGTGATAACAATGCAGGTATAACAGACAATAACTTTGTATAATATTAACATTTACACCCCCTGGTGGAATTGAAGAGTCGCATAGTGTGGGGTCTCCTCAGTCTGTCAGTGGAGCAGGACGGTGACAGCAGTCTGTCGCTGAAGCTGCTCCTCTGTCTGGAGATGATCCTGTTCAGTGGATGCAGTGGATTCTCCATGACTGACAGGAGCCTGCTCAGTGCCCGTCGCTCTGCCACAGATGTCAGACTGTCCAGCTCCATGCCTACAATAGAGCCTGCCTTCCTCACCAGTTTGTCCAGACGTGAGGTGTCCCTCTTCTTTTTGCTGCCTCCCCAGTACACCATTATGTAGAAGAGAGCGCTCACCACAACTGTCTGGTAGAACATCTGCAGCATCTTATTGGAGATGTTGAAGGACGCCAACCTTCTAAGGAAGTATAGTCGGCTCTGTCCTCTCTTGCACAGACCATCAGTATTGGCAGTCCAGTCCAGTTTATCATCCAGCTGCACTGCCAGGTATTTATAGGTCTGTACCCTCTGCACAGTCACCTCTGATGATCACGGGGTTCATGAGGGGCCTGGGCCTCCTAAAATCCACCACCAGCTCCTTGGTCTTGCTGGTGTTCAGGTGTAAGTGGTCTGAGTCACTTTTATCCAAGACGTGAGATGTATCTCATTGCATTTCTTTAGTTTTTCCAATTGGAACACTGGCAGGTAAAGTATTTTGCTTGTGGTCACATGGTGTCAGTAGTGGGATTTGAAGCCACAACCTCAAGGTTTGAAGTCAGTCCAAATCCTTAACAGCTACAGCACACTGAAAATAATTTGGAGTACCGGAAATCATAAATCCATCTATGAAAAATTAAAGGCCACTTTATGTAAACCTTTTTATAAAACTCCTCCAAATAAAAGCCACATGCCTTTGTTCTGTATATGTTGTCTTTTCAAAGCAGGTTAAGGTTATCCGATAAAGTTAAAAGCTTTCATTGTCTCATTTTCTGCATTCCTAGCTTATATACTCTAAAAGCCAGAAGATGCTGATTGTAATCTCGCTGCCTGCTTCAAGGCTGTCACAAATAATGTGCCCTTTGTGTTTTTTTTTCTTTCTTTCTCCTTCAGAATGAGTGCCAACATGACATGGCAGTGCAGTGGGTAGTGCTGCCCCGTTACTGATCCAGCGTCTGGGGGCCCAGTCATTGTTTTTAACCCTGTGTGGCACAGTGTGGATGTGTGTGTGAGTGTTGCTCGTGGAGGACTGGCACCCTGTATCATTATTACTTATTATTCTTGTTTCTGATGGCTTACAGCATTTGAGATACAATTGGTGACATCCGTTTTGTTTTTCTAGTTGGAGCACAGGCAGGTGAAGTGGCTTACTCAGGGTCACACAGTGTCAGAATCCACAACCTCAGGGTTTGACGTCCAAAGTCCTGATCACTACACCACACTCTCTTAAAAGGAAGGAAACACTTGACGCATCAGTCCAATCTATCATTCACTTTTTTGCAATGACGGGAAAATAACACACACATAGGGTACAATTTGCAACCTACACACAGAAAGTAATCACGTCGGGACAGTCTTCAGGGCTGTGAGGCAGTAATTCCCAACCGACGTATCACCCAGTTTGCTTTACAGGGCTGCTTCCTGCTTTTTGCCCAGCTCGTATTCATTTTCCTTCCACATAGTGATGGTGGCTTGCAATACATCCAAAATGTCAACATAACTTTGTCAAACCGGCTTCATCCGATTTGGAGTCGTAGGTGGGTGGATCAGGCACAAGGGCAGCGGGGTATGAAAATGGAAACTGTTTCCAATGCATCATGCATTTGCTTTACGACACTTTTTGTTCAAGTTGCACAACAAAAGTTAGTCACAGACAGTGCTGGCCTAATGACGAAGACGAGGCACTCGAAACCACAAGACTGCCGGTTTAATCTTCACCTCTGTGACTCCATGCAGGTCACTGCACCTTCCTGTACTCTAATTGTAAAAAGAAAGTACATGTAAGTAATTTTAATTGTGCTCGGCTTGTCAAGTGCCTCAGGACAGAGGCAGGGCAGGATTAACCATTAATCAAAATAAGCACGTGTTCAAGTCATCATGAGAAGGGGGGCACCGCAGAAATACTCCATTACCAGAGTTACAATGGACCCGTATGGTGCAAAATTGCAAATGGGGCGGCTGAACCAGGTTCCACAAAAAGGGGCTTCCCACATTAAATGAAAACAAATTACACACATCTACATACAATTATAAAAAATAATAATAAAACAGGGCGGCACGGTGGCGCAGTGGTAGCACTGCTGCCTCGCAGTTAGGAGACCCGGATTCGCTTCCCAAGTCCTGCCTGCGTGGAGTTTCCATGTTCTCCCCGTGTCTGCGTGGGTTTCCTCCCACAGTCCAAAGACATGCAGGTTAGCTGCACTGGCGATCCTAAGTTGTCCCTGGTGTGTGGGTGTGTCCTGCAGTGGGCGGGGATTTGTTCCTGCCTTGCGCCTTGTATTGGCTGGGATTGGCTCCAGCAGACCCCCGTGACCCTGTAGTTAGGATATAGCGGGTTGGGTAATGGATGGATGGATGAAATAATAAAATAGTAATAATGGAGGTGGGTTGGATGCCTTATCTCTACTAAACACAGAATTGTGATGTGCAAAACGTTTCCTTTTAGTGATTTGATTCATTTTGTTTAAATCACTGATTTGTTCACTTCAAAGCTATTCTAGTTTAAAATCTAGGATAGTATCATAACAGTATAATCACCAAACAATAGAAAAGGCAAGCAGCAAAATAAGTTACCGTATATATTCACGTATAAGTCGGGTCTTGAAACCTGAAAAATCGATCATAAAATCAGACCCTGACTTCTACGCAAACATTCAGACCCTTTCCTCACTAATTAGTTGAAGCCCCTTATTAGGCAGCAGATCTAGCATGGAATCATCTTGGGTTTATGTTTCGTTGCAAGACATGTAAGGTAATCAAAAGTGGGTAGTATATTTGGTCTTGGAAAGACTTTATATTTGTATTTATATACTTTATTTTTGTACTTGCCGTAAAAATCGGGTCTTGAAACCTGAAAAATCGATCATAAAATCAGACCCCGACTTATACAGTATGCCCGTTCAAAAATGCAACATTTAATTTTTATTTATTTATTTTTTTTTACATTTTCTTGCTTCCTCCAATCTCGCATCAGTTTCTCAGACGCATTGAATTTTATTGCAGCAGTGCAGTTACCAATTTCTTTTGCTACTTCAATGACTTTCAATTTAAAACCAACTTTATATTTTCTTCTGATCGAACGCTCCATCGTAGATAAGGGATGCTCTTATGATTAAGGTGTATGAGGGTATGAGATGCACAAAACAGTGCAAACGTCACTTCGGAATAGTTTGGGTATTACCGTATGGTCACGTAGGCACAACAGAGAGAGACAGGTTAGGAGCACACGCTGATACAGCGCATTACCACACCACATAAGAAAGAAAAGGCCGTGTGCTCCGCGGTTACTCTGTCATGTGGCCGTTAGCAAATCGTAACCTCTTGGACCAATAGCATGAGTTTCCCGCGTTCAACTTATACGACCGACATTATAAAATGGCAGAAATTATACTGTAAAAGCAAGTCCTGACTAATCCGCGGGAGAACTTATCCGTGAGTATATACGGTATATCAAATCAAAATCAAATGATTTTCTTGCATTTCGAGGCCCAGATTGCGGATGCTTACAAACGGATTGTCGTGAAGGTTTAGGGCTAAGTTAAACGTAGACACACTTAAAAGGCCGCGTAGGCCTCATCTCAGTATTGCCACCCCCGGGGTCAGACTCATGGACTTTGACAGTTAAGCATTTTCATTGTGGGCTTATAAAGAAACAATCGGTTACCTTCACCTCTGATGACTATAAAAATTACAGTACATTTATTATTTCAATTACATTTTAATATTGATATTCACAATAAGGTGGAATACCTATTCCTTTATAAATCAAATACTGTTTAGTTTTCTGCAGTTTTGAAGTTGGAACAGCTTAGCTATTAACAAATGGGCTTGATGGACTGAATGGCCTCCTCTCATTGCTCAGATTTCTTAGATTATCTCCCGTCACACACGGGAACTCCAACTTGTTTAATTGTTGATGCTCCAACAATGATGGACGGATTAAAAGGCAGAAGTCTACGTGACCATCATCATCATCAAGCCCTTCCGTGAGAACCCTAAATCCAAAGAGGGCTGTTTCATTTATGTTAGGTAGAATACCCAGAGGGGACTGGGTGGTCTCATGGTCTGGAATCCCTACAGATTTTATTTTTTCTCCAGCCGTCTGGAGTTTTTTTTTTTCTGTCCCCCCTGGCCATTGAACCTTACTCTTATTCGATGTTAATTAATGTTGATTTATTTTGTTTTATAATTGTGTCTTTCATTTTTCTATTCTTTAATATGTAAAGCACTTGGAGCTACTGTTTGTATGAAAATGTGCTATAGAAATAAATGTTGTTGTTGTTTAACATGAAGGCTGTGTGCCACATATTTACTTATCGGTTTGCTTTACGCTCGGTTCATGGAGAAAACTCTTCAGTTTTACTGCCTTTTGTGCATAACAAAGACCGCTAAGAACGCTGCTGCCAGCCAATCTGGACATTTCCTGCTTATCGACTGATCTGAATACCTCCTCATACCTCAGGGTCTTTCTCAGGCATTCAGTCAAAGCCTGTCGCCCCACCTATGCTTATGGGCATTATCCCAGCAGGAATGAAGAAGTGCCCGGCCTAAGTTCACCACACCCACCGTTCCTTACAGTAGAGTTAATTGACTGCAAACAAGGATATGATGCACTTAGTCTGATGTAATTGGCTCTCCGTCCCCTCAAGGAGATCAAAGTCTTTTTGAGTTTTATTTTTTATTTTTTTAAATTTCCCAGTGTTTCTACCAAAACACTGATTACATATCTCAATATTCAGTCTCACAATGGCCTCAGGTGTTTCTGTTTGATTTGTTCAAAACTGCAGTGCGTTTCATTTTTATTCTTGCTCAATATATTTATGTCGGTTTAAAACTCCTTTTTTTTTTTTTACATTCCTTAAACACATTATTTACTTTTGTTGTTTAAATAAGAAGGAGGAACTTTCTAGTAGTGCAAAGTACGCTGGACTTCAACGGCTGGCCTTTCCTCCTGCTGCAGGGTGAATTGCGTGGCGAAGCTCTGTGAGATTACACTGGCTGATAGACGCACTTGATGGAATTACCCTTGATAAGGGTGGTGGCCTGTGTTATCTGCGACTGGCTCTGTATAAAGTAAAGCGTCTGCACTGCTTTGACTCGGCTAGCTATGAAATATGGTGAATGAAATCATTACAGGGTGGCACAGTGGTGTAGTGGGTACCAATGCTGCTTCATAGCAAGCATAAAGGGCAAGGCCGGACCCAACATGCACATCATGGCCAGTTTAGCATCGTCCGTCCACCTCACCGGCAGGTCTTTGGACTGCAGAAGGACACTGAAGCACCCGGAGGAAACCCCACACCTGATGTTGATGCTGTGACTGCCAAGTCAGAAGTTTCTTTTTTCTCTTTTTAAAATTTTCTTCCTATCTAAACTTCTCTTCGGGCCACAGTGTGGGTACATATATATATATTTATTCATCAATATATTTATGTATTTATTTGTTTAAGAGCTTCTGTTAGTAAGATTTTTCCCCTGGGGACAAATAAAGTTCAAGGTATCGATCTAACAAGGAGACCGAGGTTCATGTCTGGTGTCCTTGATGTCCATCAAGGTGCTCCCTGCATTGGGTTTACATGTTCTCCCCGTGTCCATCTGGCATTTCCTCCCACAGTCCAAAGACGTGCCGGTTAGGTTGATTGACGATGCTAAATTGGACCTCATGTGCGACATTGGTCCTGCCTTGCATCTGATGCTTGTTGGGATAGACTCCAGGTTTCCCACAACCCTATTCTGCGTAATCGGGTTTCTAAAATGAATGGATGGTTTAATTATAAAAGTTGTGAAAAGCAAGTAATGAAATTAGGCAGATGGTACAGTGTTTAGCGCTGTTGCCCTCCCAGGTCCTGTATTCTGGGTGTCATGGTTTTAATATGGGGTTTCCTCCCACAGTCCAAAGACGTGCCAGTTAGGTGAATTGACGATGCAATACTGGCGTTGATGTGTGTGTGTGTGTGTGATTGAACCTGCCTTGCAACCGATGCTTGTTGGGATAGACTCCAGGTTCCCTGGGATCCTACTCTGCATAAACGGGTGTGGAAAATGAATGGATAAAAGTTGTGTAAAGCAATTAAAGAAATTAGGCTCCATTCATTTTGTATCGGGCAAAATGGTGGTACTGTGTTTAGCGCTGGAAAATGAATGAATGGATGGTTTGGTTATAAAATTTGTTAGAGGCAGTTAATGGAATTAAGCTGGTGGTACATTGTTTAGTGCTGTTGCCCTCCCAGGTCCTGTAGTCTGGATGTTATCATTTTCATTTCTGCTGTGCTTTATACATTTTTCTGTAAGTTTACTTTAGTGTGAACCTATGTTTGAAATATCAATGAATTCAAAAGCAAATGAGACAGGAGTGCAGTGGCAGCACTGCTACATCATAACAAGGAGATCGAGGTTCATGTCTGGTCTCCTATTGTCCATCAGTGTGCTCCCTACATTGGGTTTGCATGTTCTCCCCGTGTCCATGTAAGGTTTCCTCCCACAGTCCAAACACGTGCTGGTTAGGTGCATTGACGGTGCTAAATTGGCCTACATGTGTGTGATTGGTCCTGCCTTGCACTCGATTCTCACTGGGATAGGCTCCAGCATCCCTGCAACCCTGCTCTGGATAAGTGGGTTTGGAAAATGAATGGATGGTTTGATTACTAAAGTTATGAAATTAGGCTCCATTCATTTTATATTGGCCAAAATGGTGGTACAGTGTTTAGCACTGGAAAATCGAATGAATGAATGAATGAATGGATGGTTTGGTTTGGTTTGGTTTGATTATTAAATTTGTGAAAAGCAGTTAATGAAATTAAGCTGGTGGTACAGTGTTTAGTGCTGTTGCCCTCTCAGGCCCTGTATTGTGAATATAATGGTTGTCATTTCTGCTGTGCATTATTAAATTTTCTGTATGTTTCCTTCAGTGTAAAGTTTTGTTTTAAATATGAAGGAAATCCAAAGTGGGTGGCACAGGGTTGCAGTGACAAAACAGATGCCTCAAAACAAGGAGATCGAGGTTCATGTCTGATCTCCTTGTTGTCCAGCAATGTGCTCCCTGCCTTGGGTTTGCATGCCCTCTCCGTGTTCATGTGGCGTTTCCTTCCACAGTCCAAAGCCATGCCACTTAGGTGGATTGATGATGCCAAACCGGCCCTGATGTGCACGTTTCTGTGTGATTGTACTGATTTATTGGGATAGGCTTTAGCTTCCCTGTGAGCCAGCTCTGGATAAGTGTGTTTGGAAAGTGAAATAATGGCTTCATTACTAAAGTTGTGAAAGTCTAATGAAATTAGCCCCCCTTCATTTTGTATTGGGCAAAACAGTGGTACAGAATTTCATGCTGGAAAATGAATGGTTTGGTTATAAAATTTGTTAAAAGCATTTCATGAAAATTATGCTGGTGCCACAGTGTTTAGCTCTGTTGCCCTCCAGGGTCCTGCATTCTGGGTGCTATGGTTTTCATTTTTGCTTGTGTTTTATAAATTTTTCCGGGGTACATTGGCAGCTCTGATGCCTCATAACAAGGAGATCGAAGTTCACATCCGGTCTCCTTGTTGTCCTGCATTGTTCTCCCAGTGTCTATGTGGGGTTTCCTCTGGGTGCTTGATGTCCAGTTGAGTGCTCCCTGCTTTGGGTTTGCATGTTCTTCCCGTGTCCATGTGGGATTTCCTCCCACAGTCCAAAGACATGCTGGTTAGGTGGACTGACAATACTAAATTGGCTCTCATGTGTGTGACTGTTCCTGCCTTGCAGCCGATGCTTGTTGGGATAGGCTCCAGGTTCCCCATGAGCCAACTCTGCATAAATGGGTTTATAAAATGAATGTATGGTTGGATTATAAAAGCTGTGAAAGGCAATTAATGAAATTAGGCTTCATTCATTTTGTACTGGGCAAAATGGTGATACAGTGTTCACCGCTTTTGCCCTCCCAGGTCCTGTATACTGGGTGTTATGGTTTTAATTTTTGCCGTGCTTTATATGGTTATTTTTCTGTATATTTCCTATAGTGTATACTTGGATGGGAGACCAACAAGGAAAAAAAGCATGGGTTGCTGCTGGAAAAGGTTTGTGAAGCTCGCAGGGGGCACTTACCCTGTGGTCTGAATGTGGATCCCAATGCCTCATTCCAGTGATGGTGGACACTGTGCTGTACAAATGGCACCGTCCTTCGCATGAGACATAAAATCAAGGTCCTGACTCACTGTGGTCATTAATGATCCCTGAGCATCCTTTGGAAAGAGTAGGATGTCCTCCAATGTTCAGGCTACAATCAGGCCTAGACATTCTGGCCCCCTAATCATCCCCTGTCTCTGATCAGCTACCTCTCCCTAACCACTTCACAACCTAACCGCTAACGTGTGGTGAGCTTACTGTGCAAAAATGGCTGCCGTCGCATCATCCAGGTGGGAGCTGCACATTAGTGGTGGCTCAACTGGCTTCCTACTCACTATGTAATGCACTTTTGAGAAGTGAGAACATTTTGGTACGCTATACTAATCCCCAAGAGGAAATTGTCTTTTCACATGACCTTTGGAGGAAAGCCATGCTACAGCACCCCTGGAGCAATTTTCAAGGTAAGAGTCTTGCTGAAGGGCCCAACGGAGCAGGATCTCTTCTGGCAGTAACGAGATTTGAACCTGCAACCTTCCAGATACCAGTGCAGATTCTTAGTCTCAGAGTCACCACTACACCAAGCAATATATAAATGTAAAGAATTATTATTCCTATTCAGAGTGTCATCATCAGTATCATTTAATGGCTGGCAGCCTTGCCACAAGTACGTTCTAAACCTTTGCGGCCTGTAGCAGTTGTTTTTTGGTAATATCCAGAACATCATTGTCCTAATTTGTTTTCCTATGACCGTTGGCCTCCACTTCATTGGCTATAAATTTCAATTTCAATTCTTTATTGTGGTGTACTCAAGTACCATGTACAATGAAATGCTTGCTTGCATGTGCCTCTACAGACAGTGGACATAGACAAACAAACGCAGAATAAATAAATGAATATAAAATAAGTAAATGAATAAAACCTATGAATAAATCGAGACAGTGGCAGAAGTATACGTGCAGGTAGCAGTGGAGGTGACACAAGGTTACTGATTGTTCATGAGTCTGAATGCAGTTGAGTAGAAACTGTTCCTGTACCTGGAGGTGCGCATCCGAATGGACTTTAGTCGCTTCCCTGAAGGGAGGAGGTTGAAAAGTGACAGTGCAGGCTGGCTGGGGTCCTGCCTGATACGGTTCACTTTCCCGAGACAGCGTGTTGTGTGGATGTCATGGATCGCTGGGAGCTGTGTGCCCGTGATCTGCTGTGCTGTGATCACCACACGCTGTCGAGCTCTGCAGTCATGAACTGAGCAGCTGCTGTACCAGGATGTGATGCCTCCTGTCAGGATGGATTCCACCTGTAGAATCTGCACAGGGTTGTGGGGGACATCTGGGCTTTACTCGGTCTCCTGCGGAAGTAGAGACATTGTTGGGCTTTCTTGACTACTGCTGCAGTGTGACTTGAACATTTTAAGGTCATCAGTGAGGGTGACTCTGAGGAACCTAAAGCTGCTGACCTGCTCCACAGCCTAACCTCCGATCTACAGTTGTGCTTGAAAGTTTGTGAACCCATTAGAATTTTCTAGATTTCTGCATAAATATGACCTAAAACATCATCCGATTTTCACTCAAGTCCAAAAAGTAGATAAAGAGAAACCAGTTAAACAAATGACACAAAAATATTATACTTGGTCATTTATTTATTGAGGAAAATGATCGAATATTACATATTTGTGAGTGGCAAAAGTATGTGAACCTCTAGAATTAGCAGTTAGTTTGAAGGTGAAATTCGAGTCAATGGGATGCCAATCAGGTGTGAGTGGGCACCCTGTGTTATTTAAAGAACAGGGATCTATCAAAGTCTGCTCTTCACAACACACGTTTGTGGAAGTGTATCATGGCACGAACAAACGAGATTTCTGAGGACCTCACGAAAAGAGTTGCTGATGCTCATCAGGCTGGCAAAGGTTACCAAACCATCTTTAAAGAGTTTGGACTCCACCAATCCACAGTCAGACAGATTGTGTACAAATGGAGGAGATTCAAGACCATTGTTACCCTCCCCAGGAGTGGTCAACCAACAAAGATCACTCCAAGAGCAAGGCACACGTGTAATAGTCGGCGAGGTCACAAAGGACCCCAGGGTAACTTCTAAGCAACTCTCTCACTTTGGCTAATGTTCATGTTCATGAGTCCACCATCAGGAGAACACTGAACAACAATGGTGTACATGGCAGGGTTGCAAGGAGAAAGCCACTGGTCTCCAAAAAAAACATTGCTGCTCATCTGCAGTTTGCTGAAGATCATCAAACCAGAAGGCTATTGGAAGAATGTTTTGTGGACGGATGAGACCAAAATAGAATTTTTTGGTTTAAATGAAAAGTGTTATGTTTGATGAAAGGAAAACACTGCATTCCAGCATACGAACCGTATCTCATCTGTGAAACATGGCGGTGGGAGTATCACGGGTTTGGGCCTGTTTTGCTGCATCTGGGCCAGGAGCTTGCCTTCATTGATGGAAAAATGAATTCTGAATTATATCAGAGTTCTAAAGGAAAAGTGTCAGGACATCTGTCCATGAACTGAATCAGAAGAGAAGGTGGGTCATGCAGCAAGACAACGACCCTAAGCACACAAGTCGTTCTACCTTAAGAATGGTTAAAGAAGAATAAAGTGAATGTTTTGGAATGGCCAAGTCAAAGTCCTGACCTTAATCCAATCGAAATGTTGTGGAAGAACCTGAAGCGAGCAGTTCATGTGAGGAAACCCACCAACATCCCAGAGTTAAAGCTGTTCTGTAAGTTGGAATGGGCTAAAATTCCTCCAAGCCGGTGTGCAGGAATGATCAGAAGTTACCGGAAACGTTTAGTTGCAGTTATTGGGGGGTCACACCAGATACTGAAAGCAAAGGTTCACATACTTTTGCCACTCACAAATATGTAATATTTGATCATTTTCCTTAATAAATAAATGACCAAGTATAATATTTTTGTCTCATTTGTTTAACTGGTTTCTCTTTATCTACTTTTAGGACTTGAGTAAAAATCTGATGATGTTTTAGGTCATATTTATGCAGAAATATAGAAAATTCTAAATGGTTCACAAACTTTCAAGCACAACTGTAGATGGGGCTGTGCTCTGATGCATGTTTGCGAAAATCCACAATCATCTCCTTAGTTTTGCTAACATTGAGGGTGAGGTTGTTGTCCTGACACCATTGTGCCAGGAGTCTGCCCTCCTCCCTGTAGGCTGTCTCTTCGTCCTCGCTCCTATTACAGGATGGTGTTAGAGCTGTACTTAGCTACGCAGTCATGGGTATAGAGAGAGTAAAGCAGGGGGCTCAGCACGCTGCCCTGCGGGGTGCCAGTGTTGATGGTGATGATGAAGGAGGTTTTTCCACCAATACGCACTTGCTGAGGTCTGTCGGTGAGGAAGTCCGTACCCATTTGCACAGTGAAGAGCTAAGCCCCAGATCCAGGAGTTTAGCGATGAGATGGGATGGAATAACAGTGTTAAATGCAGAGCTGTAGTCCACAAACAGCAGCCTGGCATAACAGTTCTTGTTCTCCAGATGAGACAGGGTGGTGTGAAGTGTTATGGAGATGGCGTCCTCAGTGGACCTGTTGCAGCGGTAGGCAAACTGGATGATGTCCTTGATGTGTTCTAGCACCAGCCTCTCAAAGCACTTCATGGCTATTGGGAGTAAGTGTTACTGGGCGGTAATCATTAGAGCAGTCTACTTTATTTTTCTTTGGGACAGGGATGATGGCTGTGTGCTTGAAGCAGTTGGGGACAGATGAAACTCTCAGAGATGTGTTAAAAATATCTGTAAAGACCGCAGCTAGCTGGTCACAACATGTTTTTAAAACGCGACCTGAGACTCCATCTGGGCCAGGTGCTTTGCGGATGCTGAGTCGGAAAAAAGCCTTCCTCACATCATCCTTGGAGAGCCTCAGGCTGGAGTATTGCAGCGTTGCATGGGGTCGCACGAATGTCACATGAATGCATTTCATATTATTTTTTTTTCTTAATGTGACATTATTTGAAATATATATTGACTGTCTCTCTATATTTTCTTTTCATTTCTAGGTGTTCGTGATGAAACCTAAGGTGACGTCTTCATCCATTCTATGACTCTGTGACTTGCGGGAAGGCCAGTATTGGATATTTGGCATCGCCTTCTACTGACATGAAACATCAAAACACATTTTTGGCTGTTTGTTGTTGGGCAGCCATCCTAAGGACCTTTGCAGAAAATGAATGTCCACCTGTTTACAGGACTTTTGTGAATTTTTCAGTCAATTATGATATGGAGTATTTCTTGGCAAAGAGTGAAATACAAAATATTGTTGTTGATCAATTTGAGAAAAAACTGTATGTGGCATCGCGAAACTTTCTAGAAGCTGTGAATGATGATCTTTTGAAGGAGTGGGAGCTACGCACTGGTCCAGCTGGCAGCTCAGAATGCACAATTTGTCAGTTGTGTGCCTTGGGGAAAGACACGGTGACAGAAGAGGATACAGATAATCGCATTCTAGCTTTAGACACAGACATGTCAGTTTTATACAGCTGTGGTAGCTCCATGTATGGGGTATGCTTCTCGCATGATCTCGGCACTGACATCTCCCTGCCTACTTCATCATGTCTTAATCAAAAACTATCAAATGCCGGCGAGAGCTGTCCAGATTGTGTGGCCAGTGCTTTGGGGACAAAAGCTACTCTTGTTGAAGATGGTAAATCGCTGCTCTTTTATGTGGCCAACAGTGTAAATAGTACCTTGACTCGGAATTACCCTCGAGAGTCGATATCTGTTCATCGTCCGCTCTCGTCGGGAGGAGGATTTGAAGAGAAAAGCCCTGGGCTGACTGTTCTACCTCGATTCGTTGACTCGTACCCCATCCAATATGTGTACAGCTTCACATCAGGTGACTTTGTCTACTTCTTATCGGTGCAAAGAGAGAAACCCGACGACAAAACATCCCCCTTCCAAACTCGGTTAGGCCGCCTTTCGAGTTCAGAGTGGGACATGGGCTCATACCGCGAAATCGTCCTCGAGTGTCGCCACGATACTAAACGGAGGAGAAGAGCTGTGGGTTCCAGCGATGTGATTTACAACGTCCTTCAGGCGGCTTACCTGAGCAAACTTGGTAGGGAGTTGGCCCAGGAAATGTCCGAACAGGAAGACGTCGATACCCTTTATGGGGTGTTCGCCGTAAGTCAACCAGGGAGTAGTGAGCCCACATTGAGTTCGTCCCTCTGTGCCTTTCTCATCAAGAGCATAGATGTCTTCATCGAGGATGGAGAGAAGCAATGCTGTGATAAAGGGTCTGCCTCGAACCAACCGCTTCCTCGAGGACTTGAGTTTTATCAGAATTTCAGCTACTGTCCCAAGAAGGTAAATGTTTGGCATTTTGTATAATTATGTTTTTGGATCTTTAGGATTCAACGATTACTGATGCAACCCCAGCTTCTCTCTTATTTTATTTCAGTACATTTCAGCATGTGATTATAATATTGTAAGATTCCCGGGGAGTCAGCTATTTTGTTTAAGTCAGCAAAACTCGTACTTGGTCTGTTGTTAATGACGTTGGCCCCCGGGAGATTCATTTTCCACAGGAATGGGATTAATTATACTCCTTTATTTTCTTCTTCTTTATTGTTGACTGAAAACTTAAATTTAATAGTATTGTGAATTTATATTGGCATGATTTTGTTAATATTTAACTATAGGGACTGGTTCATATTACAATGTTTACGTGTTTACCATGATAGGCAGGTTTCCTTACAACATTTTACTTTATGACCGGGTACGGTAGTGAAAACTTAGGACTGCAGCAAGAAATTTTGGAGGCACCAACCAGGTCATCCCATTTATTTGTCTGAAGATGCGGAAATAAAGAAAAGAACTGAAAACTGCACTCGTCCCACCTGTGGGGATTCCAGTAGAGTTCTGTCAGTCTTTAGAGGAGCTCCGTCTAGCAGGTTGCTCTGGCCAAAAGTGACGCCTCAGTTCAGGACGCCCAAGACTTTATGGTGGCAGGACAGGAAGGGGCGGGGCTAGGCTAAATGCCTTCCAATGGGCCGCTTCTCTGCATTGTGGGAAAAGAAGGAAATGACAATGTTAGCGTGGCAAGGCCCCCTCTGTGATTGAACCTATGAGGAGGTCCTCCGACACACATGGGTGACAACGTACAAGTACGGCGCTAGTATGACGAGCAAGTGGATTGGTTTTATTCACTCACCCACAAGTTACAACAAATGCTGAAAGTGGTCCCCGTTCACGTCTCTGAACCTTTGGGCACGTAGGAGTATGTTGGCTGATACTGCTTGCAGCTCTTTAACAGTTTTTGTGATGTTTTCCTTGAGTTCATCGAGGGTATGTGGATTGTTGGCGTACACTTTCTGCTTAAAATTTCCCCACAGATAAAAACCGCATGTCAACAAGTCAGGGGAACGTGATGGCCATAACCTCTTGCTCACAGTTTGCTTCTCTGTAAACAGTTCATGAACCTGTGCCAATGAGTCGCGTGAGGTGTGGCACCCTGGTGTTAGTCGGTCGTAAAATTGTTCAAAGACGTCTGGGTAAGTCGCAGTAATCATATTTGATCGAAGAAAATTGGGCCCACTATTCGTGCTCCTGATTGGGCCAGTTTTCTGTTTCTTATGTGGCTACGGCCTCCTCCCAAGAGCGTGGCAGCAGTATTGGAGGCGGGCTACTTCTCCATGGCCCACCCTGTATTTTACTATTACTGTATTATAGCTGTGAATCAGAAGAAGCACTGAAAACCAGTACTCCATGACAAGTGTTGTCCAAGAATAAACCGAATTAAAGTGTTCATTTAAAGGGGCTCACCAAATCCACTTTTCTATTGGCATAAAGGACCAGGCAAGAAGAATCTAACCGTTTTTCCTATATGGTTTCCCACTGCTTTTCCGAAACCTTCCTGAAACCGTCTATGAACCTGAGCAGCTTGAACAGGTGCTTCCCAAACATGGACACAATACTGACCTGGAAATGTCATTTTTGTCTCGGTGTTAATGTTGCCTTCATCGAGTGGTTTCACCCTACATGGTCATTCTGGTGACAAGACTGCAATTTCAGTTTCAAAAGCATGTTTTCAATTTTAATTGAAGTTTGCACGGCCGTGTTAGACCTTTGTTTATTTCCGCATTCCGCTGTCACTTTGCGTAAAGTGCAATGGGCCGAAGCTCGCTTCCTTGGCGATGGCACAGTGTGACGGTCATGTGGTTACGATGTCATCATCGAGCATCTGTTTTTCACGACGTCTTGAGGCCACCATCGTCCAGCTTTGTGGGCATGCTTACTGAACATGGGCGCTATTTTCCTATACGCTAATCTTTCCCAGTTTTTGGATTTTTTTCCGGATAGTTTGTTTGACTCTTAAGTTGTATCTTGGGGCTTGGTTTTGTCTCCTTGGTTAAATGATTTTCTGGGTACTGACTTTTTTGCTCGGACACAGATTTTTTGTTATTATTTTTGGCCTCATCTTCCGGTCTTTTTAATTTCCACTGTGGTCATCGTAGCAGCAGCAGTAGTGTACATGGGGACTGTGGAAGCTTGTTAAGGCAAAATTTCACACAAATGTTAGAATGTTCTTCTTCACATAGAGAAATTTAGACGTAGTATGGTGGACAATAGGACTTTACGGACCTTTAGATCCTGATTTGAAGATATTTTAGATAATCTAGATCAGCGTTGCCCAACCTCTGTTTGGGTACAAAAAGTGTTTCACCACAGAAAACATCCAAAGGCACACCACTGATCTACTAACCACAAATCCATGCTCCACTGTCCAAACGGAATGGACTACCGGAGAAGCCGGTAAAAAAGCAGCTCCTAGATCAGTGTTCACAGACATGGCACTTAGTGAGCACTTGGGTGTCATCTCCCAGCTGCTTCATCCCTTTGCCCACCCCTCTCTGCCTCCGAAGGCAATTCATATGCCCAGTATCTACCAGCCACATGAGGCTCGCTGGCAACCAGGCAGATGGAATCTAGCAGCCTGGAGACATGTCAGAAGTTCTCTAAATGATGTGTCCACAACATAGCGATCGCTGAACTGCTTTTATGCCAGCTTCTCCAGGTAGTCCTGTCCTCTGACAGGTCCGGACCGCTTGTGGAGCTTGATCCTCTCAGATTCAGACCCAGGTGCGCTACACTATTCTTGCTATGGCACACCTTGGTAGCTCCCATGCCGCGACACACTGGTTGAAAACACTGATCTAGTTTAATAGGATGGACAAGTTTCTTGTGCATGAATATCATGTTCTCATCACAATTGTTCTACTGTCAGAATAATTTAATTATTTTAGGAGGAGGAGGTTGGGAGCATGCGCTGTTTACAAGCTGCTGCATCCGTCACACGATCAACCAGCTGGATTGGGCCCTGAGTGCAGCGGGTGACACCTCAGCACCACACTCCAACAGTGGGAGGTTTTTTAATGGTGGCTGGAGTGCCAATCCTGCCACCAAACCTCAAGTTTTCCCTGCAAGTTGGAGGACCTGCTTGCAGGTTAAAGTCACACCTAGGACGAAGCACTTGCAGATTAAGGGCCTTGCGCAAAATGGAGTAGAGTTGCTTCTGGTGTTTACGGGATTCCTACTGTCAACCTTCCAATTGCTGCCGCAGATCCCTAAGCCTCAGAGCCACCACTTCTAATTATAAAAAAAAAAGATGGTGGGTAAGAATAGTCGGGTGGAGCCATAGCCTGTTAAGACAGCATCAGTGATTGGCTGGCCCAACACTGTCTCAGCTGTGGAGTGGCCAATAGGGGGAAGCAGCTTGATGGCTGAGGTCTGCAGGACTCTGAACAAATCCAAATCATTTTATGGGATATCACCTACTGTTAAACTCTGCTCTGTACTTATAATATTTCTATTGCATATCTATTCTATTGTGTTGAAGATGACTTGTGTATTGTACTGTGTTGTATTGACCCCATTCTTTTTGACACCCATTGCATGCCCAGCCTACCTGGAAAAAGGTCTCTTTTTGAATTGCCTTTCCCGAGGTTTCTTCCATTTTTTCCCTAGTAGGGCTTTTTTGGGAGTTTTTCCTTGTTGTCGTCTTAGAGAGTCAAGGCTCGTGGGCTGCCAAAAGGCAGGGCCTGTTAAAGCCCATTGCTGCATGTCTTGTGTGATTTTGGGCAATTTAAAAATAAATTGTATTGTATATTATGAAAATATTAACTCTGGATGGGAAGTTATTCCAATAAAAGAAGCTGACTTGCTTTTAAGATATGGCTACATGTGGAGAACATGCAAACTCCTTTACAGACAGCGAATGGGCATGGAATCGAACTCGGCCATTGGGAGCTGTGCAGCAGCAGCTCTACCCACCATGCCGTCCCAAAGATATTAGAGTTTAATTTAAACAAAGCTGGCTGCTCTTCCCTCGGTGATTTTTTAATTTTTTTTATTCTTGTTCTCCCACAACATCAGAATGTTTACAAACAGGAGGAGACCGTTGTGTCATCCTTTCGATTTTCATTAGCTAGTAGCTGAGTTATTTCAAGACATCACTCCGTTGGTTTGCTCATGTTGGCAGGATAATTGTTTCAATTACGTCGTAGGCTAATTTGTTCCAGATTCCAAGTAACCCTGGTGTGTGTGTGTGTGTTTAAGAAAGTACTTACTGTTTTCACTTATCCGCCTCTGGTGTGTGCATACCTGACTCTAAACTTGGAAGAAATCTGCATTTTGTTATCAAACTGGGGGCAACTTGGTGGCACAGTGGTTCTTGCTGCTGGCACACGTCTCCAGACACCTGATTTTTACATCTTGGCCCAGTCATAGTCTGTGCGTCTTTTGCATGTTCTTCCCACTGCGTTCTGCCACTCTCACCAGTTCCTCCCCCTCCAGTTTCCCTCCTAGAAATGTACATATTAAGATATTTGGTGACAGTAAATTGACCTTGTATCCTTAAGCGTGCCCCATGACTAACTGATGTCTCTTCCAGCGTTGTTTCCTACATGATGATTGATTTTTTGCTTTTGTAGCCTTTTTGGAGATCCACTGTTTAAGGATTACTGAAGATTCTCAGAGGTCTGGACACCAAAAGTGGGGTCAATTTTCGTATCTCTGGAGCCAAATGATGTCTGGTAATGACCCAGGAAAGCGGATAGTGATAATTTTGGGAAGAGCTGCCACAAGACGCAGACAGAACCCAGTCCAGGTTTTATGAAGGGTCTCAAAGAAGACTGTGGAATTTTAGATCTTTGCTGAACAGCCACTTGAATTACACTTCTGTGTCAAAGGATTTACACTGCAAAAACTTTGAGAAGTTTCTGGCTGTGGCCATCAGCACTACATAAAGATCCCATAAGAGATGTCTGCTCAACAGTCGCCATTACTCCTGAGTCTGATAATCCTCCCAGAACCTAACCATAGGTTAAGGATGGGTTTATAAGAAGGACGTGCACGGTACACCTTGAAATGGGTGTGTTGACAAAGACACAAATGACTGGGCGTATATCGCATAACATAAGTGGCATGAAATGCACGAGCAGCTAAGCATTGTTGGATGTGTGTAATTTGATTGGCTTGTCAACGGAACAGAGCAGTAGGGGTCTGAAGCTAGATTCTACTGCCATGGTTGGAATGAGAGTTGGGAAGAAGGACCAGTTGACTGGATGAAGGAGCCATGAGTGGGTGAAAGGGAGGTGAGAAATGGGGTACTTAGTGGTACTTGTTGGGTGGGCAAGTGAACACATTGTCTCAATTGGCGTGTAGCGGTCAGGGGCTGCTAAGATTCACACCATCAATGTGACGGTGATTTATTTATTTTAGTGGAGAAGATCCCAGGGACACCCCCAGCCTTGGATCGATCCACACACACTCACAACAGAGACCAAATAAAGCACACTGGGAACATTAAACTATTAAGAATATAATGAAATTAAATGAACTAAATGAAAACAATAATACCACCCCTGACCCCTTCGGCGATATTACATTTAACATATAAACACAAACACCACAAAGCAAAGTCCATGGAAAAACCAAACCAGATGAAATGAGAGGTGACGAGATTAAGTCCAGAGATCTGTATGTTGAAAGGGAAGGGAAAACACAGTCCTACTGGTAGTTGCTGAAAGGGTGACAACGGACGGATGGTTCAGGAGCGCTCCTTTTCTTGCGGGAAAAGCCAATGAAACCAAACACAGTCCTCAGTCCACAGGTAGACAGACGATCCAGACCCCAACAAACGAATACAATCCAGGAACAATGATTAAATATGGTTGAATTAACAGCAAGCAGTCCGACAGATAAATTCAAAACACAACGTACAACAACAAAAGCAACTCTTCTCAAACCCCTCTGGCCACCTTTGACCCCAACAGCCCATGCAAGGACTACTGGGAGATGCAGTTCTAACTACTAGTAGCATTGCTACAGGCGCACGTGTTCAAGTCCACTCATACAAGTAAGTGCTGTAACACTGCTTGTCTCTGCTTACTTTAGGTCATTGTGTGTTGCTTTAGTCAACACATCATCATTTGAGATCAGTATGAGTGTAGAGACAAGCCGGGCCGGGCACTTGTGAGATCCTGTGCACCTTCTGGACCACTCGGGTCTGCTGATGATGATGAATGTGTTATGATCATAAAGGTTTGGCGGGTCTAGAGCAGGGCTTTGGCATCTGGTGATGCCACCTCTGCATGGTGTCAAATCTCTGCCCAGATGCATTTGATGTGTAGATCCTAGCTTGGTGAAATGAGCTGCCCACCTCCATTTGAAGGTTTGATTCCCTCAACGTGTTTAAGAAGCGTTTGAAGAATCTTTTGTTTTGTGAATTTATGGATATTGGGGTCTACATAGAAAAAGGTCCTAAAGTGACTGTTCCATGATAAAAACAGTCATTGCCAAGATTTTAAGCAACAAGACAAGCGCTGCATTGGAGAAATATATTCCTGATTTCCATTCGCTAACAGAACTAGAGGATGGGTTGCATTGTATGGCGTGCTTTCATTTAAAGAACTCGTTATTTGAATACTTGAAACTTATTTAGCCAGCTTTTCTGCATGCACATTTGCTCTATTTCACCACCAGGAGGTGAGAACTGGGTCCCTTTCTCAGCTAGGTCACTCAGGAGGTGAAAGCTACAATGACAGACTTAGACTTAGCTTGGTAAAGTCTGAATAGGCTATACTGACAGAAGATAGTGGACTGTGGTCCTGGGGGCAAGTGTATTGCAACTGTGAATCATAACCAAACTAAAGTTGTGACATAGGTTAGACATTATACCGTAGGTCCACATTATAAAGAATCTGCACAGGTAAGCGGAAGGTATAAGTTTTGAGAAGATGTTGCCCCCAAGAGCCTTTCCATAATAAAACAACTCTTAAAGACATGCATGTAAGGATAGCTGATTAGCATCAAATAACTTTAAATTTTACTCCAGATTCTTTTCATGGGTAGCTCCTAGCTGGTGGTGTGAGCTGCCCACATCCATTACAAATTCTGAGTCCTTGAGTGTATTTACGAAGAGCTTGAAGACCCCCTTGTTTGGTGAATTTAAGTTCAAAACCTCGATGTCTGCCTACAGAGTAGTCAATGTATCACTACCTACAGTATGGAGACACTTGTGAGGTTCTCAGCTTCTGTCTCGCCCACTCAGGTCTGCTGATGAACAACATCTGGTGAAGCCACATCTGCTTGGCATCAAATCTTAGTCCAGATTCTTTTCATGTTTCGCTCCTAGCTGGTGGTGCGAGCTGCCCACATCCATTACAAATTCTGAGTCCTTGAGTGTATTTACGAAGAGTTTGAAGACCCCCTTGTTTGGTGAATTTAAGTTCAAAACCTCGATGTCTGCCTACAGAGTAGTCAATGTATCACTACCTACAGTATGGAGACACTTGTGAGGTTCTCCGCTTCTGTCTCGTCCACTCAGGACTGCTGATGAATGACATCTGGTGAAGCCACATTTGCGAGGCATCAAATCTCAGTCCAGATTCTTTTTATGTGTAGCTCCTGACTGGTGGAGTGAGCTGCTCACCTCCATTAAAATCCTGAGTCCCTGAATGTGTTTTAGAAGCATTTGAAGACCCTCTTGTTTGGTGAATTTCTGTCTAATTGATATTAGTTATTTTATTTTGTAACTTGCTGCTTGTATTTTGTTCTGAGCTCTTTATTTGTGACAGTTAAGTTTGCACCCTTGTCCTGTAACACAGTCCCCAAGACTGATGTTTACTCGATTATGATGGCTTCTTCTGTAAGTCATTTTAGATGTAAATGCCTGCTAAGCCAATAAATGATTTCTAAGGTAAACTAAAGCAAGATAAACCACATAAAATGAATGAATAAAATAAATATTAAGATATCAAAAAACCATGTATTTAGATTGTGGATCCAGTCCATCCAGCCATCCATTTTCTCCCTGACTTTACCCAAATCCAATGTTATGGTGGGCCAGAGCCTACAAATCCCAACTTCCATCAATTACGCTTCTCACACCTGCTTCGTCCGGTTCTGGAGAGGGGGTGCAGGAGTAAACCCCCCAAAGCACCAGTGGTCAGTCCAGTTGTCTTTGTCTTCATCTGCGATACGACTTACTCAGCATCATGCAGAGGGCCTGGACTCCACCAGCGGTCCCATGATTTATGGTTAACACCATCAGCACATTTTTAATCAGACGTTGACTTTGCAGCTCAGCATTTATGAAACGTCAAACAATCAGCTGTCAATAATATAAAAAGTCTCTGTTTTTAGACCAAGAGAGGGGTGAAGTTGTGTCCTTAGATAATCTGACCTAATGGAAGCATGTAGATTGAGAAGAGCAGCGGACCCAGGATAGAGCCTTGTGGAACATCATATTGGATATCATGTGTCTTTGAATTGTAATTACCACAACTCACAAAGAATTTTCTCCCTGCCAGGTAGGATTCAAACCAATTTAAGACCCTGCCAGAGAGGCCCACCCATTGACTAAGGCGATTTCTAAGAATGTTGTGATCAATGGTGTCAAATGCGGCACTCAGATCTAAGAGGATGAGAACAGATAAATGGCCTCTGTCTGCATTCACCCGCAAGTCATTTACTACTTTAACGAGTACAGTTTCTGTGCTGCGATTTGTTCTGAAGCCTGACTGAAATTTATCAAGAATAGCAGGTTTATTGAGGTGGTCATTTAGCTGCATAATGACTGCCTTCTCCAGAACTTTACTTAAGAAAGGCAGGTTAGAGATGGGTCTAAAATTTTCAAGAGCCGAGGGGTCGAGATTATGTTTCTTAAGTAGGGGTTTAACTACAGCAGTCTTAAGACGGTCTGGGGAGACCCCCGTATCTAATGACGAATTCACTATGTCAAGAACATTATCAATTAGCACGCCCGATATTTCTTCGAAATAATTTGTTGGTATTGGGTCAAGGACGCAGGTGGAGGGTTTCAGTTGAGAAATTATTTTATGTAAATCGGGTAAATCTATCCTAGTGAAAGAGTTTAATTTGTTTATAACAGAATGCTGGGGTTTAGGAGGATCCTTAGTGTTGGGGAGATATACTATGTTATTTCTAATATCATTAATATTTTGGTTGAATAGCCTCACAGGTTTAACTGGAAGTACTTAGGAGGCATTCCTTTGGGTTACCTGGTTTAGCAGACGATCAATCGTAGAGAATAAGACTCTGGGATTACTAGCATTGTTATTTATAATCTTAGAGAAATAGCAGCGCCTCTCAAGACGGACAGCGTTATTGTGTTCTGTTATTTTAACTTTTAATATTTCATGGTGGACAGTTAGTTTAGTCTTCCTCCATTTACGCTCAGCTCTACGGCATGTTCTCTTTAAATCGGACACTCTTTGGGTCTTCCATGGAATAAAAATGCTAGAAGATTTTTTAACTGTCTTTTCAGGTGCAACTATGTCAACAGCAGCTCTCAATTGTTGTTGTTGAAGTGTGCAGTCAACATTTATTTCTATAGCAAATTTTCATACAAAAAATGTAGCTCAAAGTGCTTTACATAATGAAGAATAGAAAACTATAAGACATAGTAAGAAATTAAAATAAGTCAACATTAATTAACATAGAATAAGAGTAAGGTCCGATGGCCAGGGAGGAGAGAAAAAACAAAAAAAAAAAACTCCGGACGGCTGGAGAAAAAAATAAAATCTGCAGGGACCATGAGACCACCCAGTCCCCTCTGGGCATTCTACCTCACATAAATGAAACAGTCCTCTTTGGATTTAGGGTTCTCACGGAAGGACTTGATGATGATGGTCATGCAGACTTCTGGCTTTTAGTCCATCATTGTTGGAGCATCATGATGCTTTGAGTAGATGGTGGTGGCGCAGGCCGCCATCACAGAGAAACCAGTAAAAGAAACAGAAGAGAAAGTAGGGATTAGTATGGGCAGAAGGGAGACGGGCTAAAATGCGGCTGGCCCCGTGGTCGTTTTATGCAAATTCTTCATTATAAGGTGTTGAGTTAAGGTGGCAAATCCCCTCAGGCCTTTAAGCACCCGTCCCCACCCACCCAGAGGGCAAATGTCAGCATTTGCTTTTTCTGTCTTCAGCGAGGACCTTGGAGTCGGCAGGGTTGTGTTTCTGTAGGTGTAACTTTGGCATGGATGAAAGACAAACTGGTGTATGTGCCCAGACTTGATGAGCTGTGCATCATGGTTTCCTATACACATGTTAGTTTGTGAAGGATCTCCTCAAAAGGCATTTACCGGTTCATTTAGTAGATAACTGGATCAATCCTGTTTGGATTTTACAAATCTTCGAATTTTCTTTTTTAAAACAAAAGAAGTCTCTTGTATAAACACGGACACTCTGTGATCTTGATAAAGTCGAGGTCGTTATCTGGAACATCTGCAGGCATAGGAGAAAACCGCAAAGCAGGATGGTTGTGTTCCAACATTTCCCTTCCATTCAAGTACTGTGTTCGTATTTTCTTATAATCGGTCGGGCTGGCGCCAGAACTGTGCCCATTTAGAGTTGCCAGTTTTTGCCGTAAGCCAAGCCCCCCTGACCAGCACAACATTGCTTAACTTTTCCAGTCATTTTCTGTCACAGATTTCAAATTGCATCATCTTGGCAAGTCATAGGGAAGCCAGCACAGGACAAGTCTTTCTGAACAGAAATTAAGGATTTGAAACTTTTTTACTCTGTTATTGAACATGTCATCCGATACTTTATTGCCTCTCTTGCTGTCCAAAAAGAAAGGAATGCAAATAAGCCTTCTTGGGCTTCCGGTCAAAAAAAAAAAAAAGCCGAGCGAGTCTAGGAGTGAATTCACATTCCACACAAGTCTTTACGTCGGCCTCAAGCAGTAATGTGCTCAGCTATGTGTATGTCTTTCAATGGCTAAAGAGCCGACTCGATTTCAACACAGTCAGTGGGCACGTTTCAGCCTGCCGCTTTGACACCTGGCTGTCGGATGTGTTGGGTGCCTGACATGTCTGCCTTGTTCAGTTTCGTGTTCTCGTGTTCATTTTGATAGAACTTCTGACCCGGTGGGTTGTCCTCACGTTACTTGGACCCCGGTTGGATTCCAAATTTCAAATTTTTTGTTTGTTGGTTTTCTGGGGACTCAGTTATTGGTATTAGGGACGCATATTAGGGACATAACAGTGTCATCTCCAGACAGAGGAGTAGCTTCAGTGACAGACTTTTGTCACCGTCCTGCTCCACTGACAGACTGAGGAGATCGGTCCTCCCCCACACTATGCGACTCTTCAATTCCACCCGGGGGAGTAAATGCGAACATTAATTTTATTTTAATTCTTTTCATTTTTATTACTATTTAATTTAATATTGTTTCTTTGTATCAGTATACTGCTGCTGGATTATGTGAATTTCCCCTTGGGATTAATAAAGTATCTTATCTATCTATCTATCTATCTGCGGCCATTTTTTTGTATGTGACTTTATATACCCTGATATTGACTGGCATCCCATCCAGTAAGGCTGGTTACGGCCTTACAAATGGGGGGAAAAAAAAACAGGTTTAATCAAATTTGTGGATTACCAATTTTTAAAGCTCTTAGAAGTAACAGGGCAGCTGAGTGGTGCAGTGGTTAGTGCTGCCATCTCAGACACTATGCCTGCCTCAGTTGAGTTTGCACATTTTCAATTTTTTTTTTTCCTGCTACTCTAAATTTCTTCCACATCCCTAAACCTGTGCATATTAGAATAACTGGCAATTTGAATGATCAGAGTGGTGCGTATGATATTAGACAAATATAAACGAAAGACCTGTGAGTGTGTGTGTATGGAGCAGTCCACTATGCTCACGGTCAACTACAGCCACTAGATGGCGTGTGCGTACATTTTAAACATTTTTTTGCCGCTTGCATGCACCTCACTTCTCACTACGAAACACCCGAGTGCAGCGAAAGCCACCACACAACAACAACAACAACGCCGCGTTAATGACAGAGATGTTGAAATGAAACAAACGCTGCAACTCAACAACATGTAAGTGAAACACTTCAGTAATGGAGGGTGTCATAGATGCGACAACAGCCATAAAAAGATTTGGAGCACCCACTCATAACAATTTTCCTGGCTGCAAATGGAAGAATGTTTAGTACAGACGTGTACAGGTTTGAGTCCAAAACAGAACTAACTGGTGAGATTGAGACGGTGGATTTTTAACGTGCGGCGGAGAAAGTGAGGTAATTATGACCAGAACCAGAAATGTCGTCGTTGGTCTTGTGTCCGGAAGGGCCGTCTTCTGGACCAAAGGTGACATCATTAGCCTCGTGACCAGAAGGGGCATCTTCTGGAGCGGAAGTGCCATTATGGAGCTCGTGACCGGAAGTGACATCATTGGGCTTGTGACCGGAAGTGACGTCAATAGACTCTTGACTAAAAGTGATGTCATGGAGGCCAGGCGGAATTTCCCGTGATGAGTCTGCAGTGGAAAAACAGAAAGGATCAGTGCCCCTTGCCACCCCCTGGTCTTGTGTGGAATTGCCTTCCTTTGAGCGCTTCAGCGCACGTGTGTGACAAGGGCAAGGCTTGAAGTTTTCACTAAAAATGTTGTGGAGGTATTGACACGAGACAAAGATTAAAAGGACTCGTATGCCAGCGATCTGGCAAAAATATGGTATTGGCAGTATCTTCATACGAAAGACAGATTCTCTGCACAGGGTAATTCTTAAGAGTTAGATGACGCCTTCCCAAGTTCACCAATTTAGTAAAACTGCATGGGAGTCTTTTTTGTTTTTCTTTTTTGTCCCAAAGACCACACGCAGCTAGTTATTTATATTGAAAGAATTTGATAAGGTGCCATATGAGAGGTTAGACATCAAACTAAGAGAAGTGGGAATTTGGGGTGCTGTGTGTAGATGGGGGCAAAATTGGCTAAAACACTGGAAGCAAAGGGCTACAGTGAGGGACCTTATTAGAGTTAGCTGATGTTAACTATGGTGTCCCGCAGGGGTCAGTGTTAGGGACGCTGCTTTTTTAATAGTTTTATATGATTTGAATATCCATCCATCCATCCTCTTCCACTTATCCGAGATCGGGTCGCGGGGACAGCAGCTTGAGCAGAGATGCCCAGACTTCCCTCTCCCCGGCCACTTCTAGCTCTTCCAGGGGAATCCGAGGCATTCCCAGGCCAGCCGGGAGACACAGTCCCTCCAGCGTGTCCTGGGTCTTCTCCGGGGCCGCCTCCTGATTGGACGTGCCCAGAACACCTCACCAGACTGATCAGATGCCCGAGCCACCTCATCTGACTCCTCTCGATGCGGACGAGCAGCGGCTCTACTCTGATCCCTGATGACTGAGCTTCTCACCCTATCTTTAAGGGAAGGCCCAGACACCCTGCGGATGAAACTCATTTCAGCCACTTGTGTTCGCGATCTCGTTCTTTCAGTCACTACCCATAGCTCATGACCATAGATGAGGGTAGGAACGTAGATCGACTGGTAAATTTGAGAGCTTTGCCTTATGGCTCAGATGATTTGAATAGGAATATAAATATCGGGTTAACTACACAGAATGAAAATACCCCAAGTAAGAACTGAAAGACCCTTATCTAGATAGAAAAGGTGTTTACAAGCTGTGATATTAATCCAAAGGGGGTCTAACCAAGTACTGACCATATCAGGTGTCCAAACTTTAGCTTCAGGCCCTTTTCATTTTTATTTGGTAGTTTGCACCTGTGAATGATGGAAAAAAAATGTAATCTTACTTAAAATATTAAAGAAATGTGTCATCTTTAACTTCATGCCTTTACATTGTCAGTTCGCCTACTACTAACTTAACTATCCACAGAAACGGCCATTTTAAGCAAGGGAGCCCAAACGTTTGCGTGCCGCTGTAAGCGAGCGCTGGACTTTCAGGAACATAGCTTGCAGTCCGTGTAAACGGATTGGTAACGTAAGACAAAGTGTTTCAAAACTGCCTGGGAGTCTGCTAGCATGGCAGTGCATTTCTGAATGGACAGCTGGGGAAAGCGACTCATTTTTTGAAGGGGTTTGTTAGAGGTGATTGCTTACCTTTACTCACTTTCTGACACTGAAAGGGTGGGATAGGCAGCGTACGTCGCTCGCCCTCATCTAAAGGCCGTGTCAAAGAGTTACACATCATCTGTCTGCTTCCTTCTGTTCTTCACTTTGTCAGCATAGCTAGTAGTCTTTATCTTTCCCGAGGTTTCTTCCATTTTTCCCTACAAGGTTTTTTTTGGGAGTTTTTTCTTGTCTTCTCAGAGAGTCAAGGCTGGGGGGCTGTCAAGAGGCAGGGCCTGTTAAAGCCCATTGCGGCACTTCCTGTGTGATTTTGGGCTATACAAAAATAAACTGTATTGTATTGTATTGTATACTCCAGTGCTATGGCTTCTGCCAACTCATTCATATATATATATATGTGTGTGTGTGTGTATATGTATGTATGTATGTATGTATGTATGTATATAATATGGCATGTTGTAACAGGTATGGAACCTTTCAGTTAATTACCTGATACCCACAAGCTGGTGTCTCTTAAACACCACACAATTAGGTTTTCAAATCAGGTAATTAGTATTAAACATCAGGTTCCCCGCAGAAATCTGTAAGCCAGCAGCCATGAGAAATTAAAATTAAGGAACGAGTTGGGGCCTGAGATGATATTTTAAAACGTGTTTTTTAGGGTCATTTTTGTTCTAAATTTATTCTTGATGTACTTTATCTCAAAGAGCAAAATAAGAAGGCCTTTACTTTACCATATATAGCAGTGGTCTCAAACTCGTGTCCTGGAGGACTGCAGTGGCTGCAGGTTTTCATTTAAACCCTTTTCTTATTTTGCTGCTTATTAACTTCTTTTGAATTAACAATTAGCTCTATCTATCTATCTATCTATCTATCTATCTATCTATCTATCTATCTATCTATCATGTTATATTATGTAATATTATATAGTGCCTTTCATATCTAACTATCTGTGTGTCTGTCTATTATAAAGTTGTACAAAGTAATATAAAAATGCATACAAAATTATTTCCTACACAGCCACCCTTTCAGAAAGAGTTCTCAGGTCATCAGAAGACTTAAAAGGAGCTGTAAAGCTGATTGTTTAACAGTAGAGTTTTCTACACTGCTCACTACTACTAGCATGTTGTGGATTGTATATTTTCTTGTTATAAAATAAAATATCTTTGATTTTGCCTCATCAAATCTGAACAAGAAAATTCTATGCAAAAAAAAAATTGCGTAGTTGAAATCATTTTATCATTTTGGAGTAACCTAAATTTCCTTCATTTTTCCACTTCTTTTGTGTTTCTAGGAGCAAGCCGGAACTCCAAATTGTCGTCAGCATCCAACGTTCATTCCTGGATCCATTAATCGATTAGATTATTTTAATGGGAAAATGACGAATGTCTTGTTTACGTCGATCCTTGTCACGGTAATTGAAGGAAAGACGGTGGCTCATATTGGGACGTCAAATGGGAGACTTTTTCAGGTATGTTGATCACTGTTGACAAATGGGACCGTGTCCTGTACGAACATAACCTCAAATCACGTGTCTACTGTCTTAACTCATTTGACTGTTTGTTGATTAGGTTCATTCTGGAATATTTGATCAAGATTTACTATATATGTTGAAGTTAGTGTATCCAGATCATGCCTGAAAAGCGATAGCACCAAGGGGATGCCCTCTTCGTTATGTAGGATTAGGGGGTAGAGAAAATCGTCACTTCTTACAGGACACTCCTGTTCGTTTCTTGCCACTTCTGCATGTGTTTTGATTGACTCAGTCACAAGTGAATTTACACCTTTTACGTTGCTGTATGATTGCGTGTGCGAGGGGCATGTATCAGGTGCCTGATCAAATGTTAGACTTACTCTGACCATAAATGATTTGTCAACAACTTTCTGCTCATGTATGTAGAGAGTAGAGAATGATTTTATGTTCAAAAGGGATTTCTCACTACTGCGTGAAGTGCCAATTAAATTGTCGGCAAATGCAAACATCTGCCATGGAAGCAGAAACTTTTTTTTGCTCATGATCTGCTCTTTGTGATGGATTCCAATAAAGGTTTTGTTGATCAGCACATTTCAATATCAGGCTTTTGAATCATTATATACAATAAGTGCAAAGCAAGCCAGCAGCTCCTCATAACTGACAGCAGACCACATGTGCACCTTGTAATTTGGTTTCAGTGTTGACGACATGCTGTGCATGTCTGTTCGGCTCGCTCATGATAACGGCTAACATGCCGTCGATTAACGAACACACAGAATCTCTTGAAGTGATCATTGCTAAATGATCAGCCTACTTTATGCCCTGAAGATGGCAAAATGGCAGCTTTGAAAAGTGCTCAGAGCTTTTATTATACCCTGCAAATTTTGAGGTGGTTTATGTAAAACCACCACCTTTGCATTCTTCACTGTCAAAAGAACTTGAGTCTACAATGCTACCACTGGCCATTGTTGAAGAACTGCCACGATTTTTCTGGCTGATGGAATGAGCTGCCCACCTCCATTTCAAATTTTCACTTGCCTTTTTGTGTTTAAGAAGCATTTCAAGACTCTTGTTTGGTGAACTTCTGTCGACCTGATATTAGCTGTTAGATTTTTGTAACCTAGGAATTGTACCTCACTTGTATTTTGCTCTGAGATCTTCACCAGTGATTATTGGTTTCGGAAACTTGTCCTGTAGCACTTGTTCCCAAACAATCCTCCAGACTGATGTTTACTTGATTATTTTTTAAGTTGCTTCGGATAAAAGCTTCTGCTAAGCAAATAAATGTAAATGTATCATAAGACAACAAATTGCTTTCTTCTGCATGAACTCTCCATTCCAACAGCCCATATTTGGCTTTCACAAATGCTGTCCAACAGTTGCCTTCCTCGCTGTTCACAGGAGATGATTAAACTTAGCAGTGGTGGAGTGTGTGCGACTAGTGGATGAGATATCTCAGGGGTGATGGAGTTACAGGGGACTGGATTAGCAAATCTACCTGCAGGAATGTTTCTTTAGTGCTGCTGGGTCATTTTTTTGTGGCCTGGAGACCAAAAACTGCATGCAGTGCTCCAGGGGTCTCATGTATAAACGGTGCGTACGGTGGGCTACGACTCGCCTTTTCACGGCGACTTTGATATGCGACTTCTTTCTTATTTCAGCCACTGTGCAACTTTGTGAACTTGAGCTTTCGAGTTTCTCCGACACGCTATGTCACTTGATCAGTTTCCTTTTCCAACAAATAGTATGTTTTTCCTTTGCCTCCACTTGGTATTTGCTGAAATTGTTCTATTTTTCCTCGTGTTTTTGCCATTGTTTTTTCACAGAACTCTGAGCTTAAGGGCTGTTTATATTGATTCAAATAAGCGTAATTCTGGGAGGAGTTGGGGCGGGACAGCAGGCGCGTGCACGTGAGTTACTTTTCACGCCGATCGGGATTTATATAGTGGAAGAACGTGGAAGTCTGCGTACGCACAGATTCCTGCATCTGGATTTTTCTGTGCGTACGCACATTCCCGCTTTTGTGCTTACGCCATGTTATAGTGTGAGTTCTACGCACGGCGTTATACATGAAGCCCCAGGTGAGGCCTCACTACAGTGATCCCTCCTTTATCGCGAGGGTTGCGTTCCAGAACCCCCCGCCAAAGGTGAAAATCCACAAAGTAAAAACTATATGTTCATATGGTTATTTTTATATATTTTAAGCCCTTATAAACACTCCCACACTCTTATAAACATTTCCCGCACAGTTATACAGCATAAACGCTTTATATTCTCTTAGTTATTAGGTAAGATTCATTGAAATTATGAATGTAAACACACTGTTTATATACAGTAAAACCTAAATATTATTTTAAAGATATCGAGCATCTCCGATATCACATACTGTATGTTACAGCCATTACGATAGACAGATCGTTTTGGAGCCATGACAAAGGGCTTGACTACGCACAAAGATAAACACAAAAGAGCACAAAAGTTAACTCTTTACACAGCGAAACACGTTGATGCTGAATGAGTGAGACGAGACTTCCTAGTTAACGCAGCGCAATAGAATTCGGTGCTCCATCGCTGAGCCAATCGGCACACAGGAACTTAACTACGTGCTCTGATTGGGTAGCTTCTCAGTCATCCACCAATAGCATCCCTTGTATGAAATCAACTGGGAAAACCAACTGAGGAAGCATGTACCAGAAACAAAAAGACCCATTGTCTGCAGAAATCTGCGAAGCAGTGAAAAATCCACATTATAGTTTTAGATGTGCTTACATATAAAATCCGCGATAGAGTGAAGCCGCGAAAGTCGAAGCGCGATATAGCGAGGGATTACTGTAGTGCATTATAAAGTTTTAGTGTAACCTCCCCTGTCCTGTACTCCACACATCATGTTTTAAAACACAACATAGAATAGAATATCTTTTATTGTCATTGCATTGAGAACAATACAACGAAATTTAAAATGGCTCTCCAAGAGATGATTTCATCACTCACACACACACATCCTCACACATACACAGATAAAAAAAACTGGATATGTAAAAATAATGTAAAAAAATTACAATTAAAGTGCATAAAATATTAAAAGTGCATTCAATAATTGCACACAGTTTCTCACATGAAAACAAGTCCAAGATGGTGAAAGTAGGGACAATGTGATTGAGGGTGGAGATTTAAGTTCTTGGACGGCTGAGGGGTAAAAGCTGTTCCTCAGTCTCGTGGTATGGCACTTCAGGGCCCTGTAGCGCCTTCCAGGGGGTAGCAGTGTGAAGACGTGATGGAAAGGTTGAGTATTGTCACTGATAATTCTGCAAGCCTTGCTGTTACAGCGTGACCTGTAGATGGACTCTCCCTCCTTCCTCTCGGAAAGACAATGATTTTTTTTGTGATTTGTTGACCACCCTCTGGAGGGCTGCCCTGTCTGCCTCTGAACAGTTTCCACACCATGCCAGGATAGAGTAGGTCAGTAAGCCCTCTACTGAACGGTGATAAAAAGTCTTCAGCAAAGTGGCAGAGATGTGGTCTTTCCTCAGTTTCCTGAGGATGTGCAATCTTTGTTGGGCCTTCTTCACTGTTATACTCCAATTCAGGTTACTGCTAATGTGGGTCCCTAGAAACTTAAAACTGATCACCTGCCCCACCTCTTGGTCTGCTGTCCTGAGTGGCAGGCGCACATCCTGTTTCCGTTTGAGATCCAGGATGAGCTCCTTTGTCTTTTTGATGTTTAAGGGCAGGTTATTTGCCACACATCATCCTGTCAGTCTAGAGACTTCATCCCTATAAACATCTGTTGTCAGTTGAGGGAAGGACAGGACTTGAAAGAAATGTTGGGGTACCAGCCAGCCCACCCCATTTGCTTGCCCCCAGAAAACTGAAAATAACAGGCGCCTGACAGAATGAAGGGTTGACAAAACAAAGTTTAGCCGTTGGCTTCGAAACGATAGGCTCTGGATAGCGGCCCAGTTTTAGCTCCGTAACGTGGATAACTCATTTCCTGAATGGAATGGCGCCCTTTGAGAGTGCCTTGGTTTTATAGCTCAAAGGGGTGTGGTCAGTTACCCTCAGTGGGCGTGTTCTCTGAGCTGTGTGTGCTAAGAGAGATATGCGAGTTAGCAATCATGCTCTCCAGTGTCCTGGAGTTGTAGTGCTTAACTCAGACGAGGCCGGAAGGTGACCCTTGGACGCACATGTGCTACACAGCCTATTAAGCCAGATTTATACATGACACTCATAACTCTTAATGTGCATGCATCATGGCTGCCACGTTTCCAGCACTATTTGACTTGTCCTTTGAGTATGTCATCAGAAATTAACGTTATGCATGCACAAAGTTGCAGTACCAGCAAAAATTTGGGTAGCATAGTATGTTCAAGTTTTAGTATGTGATATCATCATTGTTGTTTACTATCAATATGGCAGAACACATCGAGGAAGAACTGATAGAGTAGGTTGGGAATTCTCATCATCTTTACGATGACAATCATGCATGACAGAATAGCCGGCATCAAATCACCTGCTCTTTGAAAGGGGATGTGGAAATGTGCAAGACGAAATGGAAACAAATTTGAGACAGATATTTCTGTGCCAAGTGGAAAATATCCGATAAAAGAAATGGGGATTCGACGGAGGCTGTGTTTTGTCTCTGTTGCCGTCTTTTTTTGCACTTTCACGAACAGCATCAGAATGCAATGAAGTTTTATCATAAACATGTTTCTTGTCTCGTCCCACAACACCGTGAAACTGAATGTTGTTTTCTTACTGTGATGATGTCTCACACTGCCACCTGGTGGAATCCTCCAGATTTATGTAAAGTAAGCTTGCAAATATAGTCGGTTCGCTGTTTACGTAGCAGCAGCGTCCTAAAGTGCATGTGTTGCGTTACGTCAAGAATATCCCAGACCTTAGGGGTTTTTGATGGCTTCTGGTCCACTATCTCAATATTGATAGTGATACGTCCACTATGTACTTCTAGGTCCTTTTCACCCTTCGCTCTTTTCAGATTCTAATTAAAAGAAGAAATTGGTTGGGGAAAAAATATCTGCTGCCGGAACTGAACCTGAATATCCCTGGCTTATTATAATGCGTCTTCAAGACATCTATTTTGTTTAATTTTCAGGCAGTTCTCCAAAGATCGACACAAGTTTACCCCTTTGCTAACTACACTCTGGATGAGAAGTATCCGGTTTCACCATATGCAGCTGAACTGAATGCCGACTTCCTGCTGTTTGTAACTGGTAATAAGGTAGGTGCAGTGGTACTTTCATTTTCTTCTTTGAGTCACGTCATGGAGAAATGTATAAACATTGCATATGGCAATCCATTAGACAGAAAGAAAAAATAAATTGTTGGAATTGATTGTTTTTGCTTTTCTCTCTCACTCTCACTCTGACATTCTCTGCTCCTGATGGAACTGTCGTCTCTGTCTTGTCATGGAGTTTAAGCTTTTGAAAAAGAGGCAAATGTTCGTTTGCAGTGTCTGAATAAAGTTCATGTCTCTACAAAAAAGACAAAAAAGAAAGAAAAAATAGATTGAGAAATGTAAAACTCGTCTGTCGGATTTTAAGCCTTCACTCTTGACTATGGATTGCTTTAAAAATGCAGACTGTATGAGCTCCAAGAAAGTGACTGTGTTCCTGAAGGACTACATTTCATTTTGTTTGGACATTTTCACTTTACTACTTTAGCGTGGACTATAATTGTGCCAACACATGACTGTCCTTTTAATGTGATCTCAATTCAGAAGAAATGTTTTAGTCATCCCTCGCATCTGCCAGTCCATTACTAATTATTGTGAAAGAGAGGAAAGCCTTGAAAGGCATAATGCAAGTTTGGAAAAGTCATTTATTTTTGTTCTCATGTTGTTGTTTTTTTTATTATAATGGGCGTAATTAGGGGATTAGTAAAATAAATGCTTTTAATGGTATGTCATAAATCTATTGCTTTTGAGAAAGTTTATTATTTCAAGGATGGATAAAATATACCGTGAATAAGGCGCCTCATGGTGGCTCAGAAGTTAGCACTGCTGCCTCATGCTCCCCAGAATTCTGGACTTGAATATTTTTGCAGAATCTGTCTGTGTGAAGATTTCCTGTCCTCCATGGACCTGCAGGGTTTTTCTGTAGACACTCAGGTTTTCTTCACACCTCCTAAAGATCTGAAGCTTCAGTTAAATTGACAGTTGTGAATTGGCCTTAAATGAGTGAATGTGGATGTGCCCTGTGATGGACTGGCATCACAGAATGGCACTCTGCATTGTGCCAGATACTTTTAAGGTAGTGGGCTCTAATACCTGACGGGTTCAATAGATGGATAGATTACTTTTAAGAACTGGTGATATAAAATAGCATATCCATTTATTCCATCCACACATCCAATCTTCTACAGCTTATCGGGGTCCACGTCGTGTAGGCAGCGGTCTAAAGAAAGATGTCTAGATGTTTTTTTTCCCCAGTCATCGCCTTCAGCTCCTCTGGTGGGTTATATCAAAGCGTTCTCCAGCCAGCTGACAGATACAGTATAACCGCTCCAGTGAGTCTTGGGTCTGTCTCAGGTTCTCCTCCCAGTTTTATCTCTGCAGGGAAGCGCCCAGGAGGTATCCTAATCAGATTCCTGAACCGCCTCAACAGGTTCCTTTTGATGCCGAGGCAGCGGCTCTACTTTGAGCTCCTCCTGAACGTCTGCACTCCTCACCCTCCTTCTAAGGTGGAGTCCCAACACCCTGTGAAGGAAGCTCATTTCTACCCTTTGTATTTACAAAGTGGTTATTTACTACCCAAAGCTCACAGCCAAATGTGAGAAAAAGAATGTAGATTGACTGGTAAATCGAGAGCTTTTCCTTGTGACTCAGCTCACCATTCACCACGATTAACCAGTAGAACATCTTCAAAACTGTGGACGCTTCAATCCTGCTGTCACAGAACTGGACCCCCTCACTCTTTTAGGTAGCTCATTCCCATTAAATCGATCGCTCACTGTTGCCGCTCTTGCGACTCTGGTGGGTTTGCCCTTTTCAATAGGCTCCCTTCAGCTGTGTTTGGTCAATTGGATTATGAAATGGGAGCTCATCCTGTGGGTGACTGATCCCTAGGCTAATGCAACTTGCCAGCGAAGTTATGCACTTTTTGCAGCAGGTTGGTGGCACACATGATCCAAAAATGCAAAATGTGTTCTATAGCCAAGTCACAATGAAACAGAACAAAGTATAATTATTTTTTCTATAATGAAGTTAATACGTACCCCCACAACCTCCCAAGTGTAGATGTTCTCCATGCCACTAAGATAGAACATTAGGGTTCGGCTAACCCTAATTATTCGTAATTTACAAGCATTTCTCCACCCCTTGCTGATATTTCGAAATGAAGATATGAACTTTTTAGACATTGTGAAGCCTCATATCCCAACAAATACTGTACAAATTTCACTTGTCGGCTATTTTAATTTGAAACATTCTTCTGAAAATTGTCTCTATGGCTAATATAAAATGATGAGAGATTGTAAATGGTTGAAAATGTGGAAAAATGATTTGTTTTGCATGGCCATAACATAAAGTTCGGAAATCTGCCTAACTAGAGACTAGAGATGCTAGAGACCGTTCCTGAGCAGGGCACAAGTCTATTACAGGACCCATTCACACTCATACTCATACATGGTCGGCTTTGGAAGTCCTAGGAAGTTGAGGGGTGGGACCCTGCCAGGTCTTAGAAGGTTGAGCAAAATCCTGAGGTGACCTGATAGTTTTGAATTATGTATCCTAGCAATTTTGTTTATGTGGTAATTAAATACTGCTGTTTCAAAACCTGGACTTTGTTCATTGTGTTCTCCCCACAGATAACAAAGGTACCAGAAAGAGGACCCGGTTGTCGTCACTTCTTGACATGCCCGAAGTGTGTTACTGCACCTTCTTTCATGAACTGTGGTTGGTGTGGTAACGCCTGTACTTGGCGTGAAAGCTGTTTAACGGAATGGAGGAACTCCTCTTGTGCACCTGTTATTAAGGCGGTAAGTGGACACAGAGCTACTAAAATGTCACATGAGTTCACATTGTTATTCATGCTGTAATTGTTTGTTTAGAATTATTTTTCAGATTCATAAGGCTGCTAGTGTGTTCTGAATATCTACGGGAGACTTCTGATGAGTGGTGTTGGGTGTCGGGTAGTAGCATTAAGGTTGTGAACTTTATAATTAATAACTGAGTAGTTTTAGGATTAATGCTGGCTGTTGTCAAAGTATCTTTGATAGATCAACACCACATGTGCTATTAGCCTTTGTTGACTGGTGTTAACCGGTCATATTCATATAATAAGTTATGGTAAGAAAGCATATTTGTACGTGTTTTTCTAAATGTTGACCCTTTGGTCACTGATGGCTGAAATGCGAATGTCCCGTCCGCCATGTCCACTCCCTTTCAATCAGTTTCTGTCTTCTCATGAATTGAGAATTTGTTCTTTTTGTGTAGGATTGGAATCCATCGTTGTGGTTGCTCCTTGCTGGGCTGGAGACATGAATGTTACTTCTCTGTATTTCCTGGTTTAGTGTTTCTATCCATCCATTCATTCATCCATTATCCACCGCTTATCCGAGGTCGGGTTGTGGGGGCAGTAGCCTAAGCAGGGAAGCCCAGACCTCCCTCCCTCTCCCCGGCCACCTCATCCAGCTCCTCTGGGAGGACCCCGAGGCGTTCCCAGGCCAGTCGGGAGATATCATTTCTCCAGCGTGTCCTGGGTCTGCCCCGTGGCCTTCTCCCAGTGGGGCATGCCCGGAACACCCCCCAGGTAGGCGTCCACGGGACATCCTATCCAGATGCCTGAACCACCTCAACTGACTCCGCTCAATGAGGAGGAGCAGCGACCGACTCTACTCCAAGTCTCTCCCGGATAACTGAACTCCTCACCCTATCTCTAAGGGAAAGTCCAGCCACCCTGAGGAGAAAAATCATTTTGGCCGTCTGTATCTGCGATCTTGCTTTCTACTACTTTTCTACCCAAAGCTCGTGGCCATAGGTGAGGGTAGGAACGTAGATCGACTGGTAAATCGACAGCCTCGCCTTTTGGCTCAGCTCTCTCTTCACCACGACGGACCATTGCAGAGCCTGCATTCCTGTTTTCTCGTTGGTTGTTAAAATATTTTTTAAACTTTAGTAATCTCCACAATTTTGAAACGGAAATGTTGATTCAGTGAGCTTTGTACACAAGCACTTGCTGTTTCCTTGGGAGATATCCTGGTTTATTTTTGGAATGTCTAGCTGTTCAGGGTAAATTTTGATTGTGCAGCATGTTTTCTTTGAATTTTGCAAAGATCTCTGGTTATTCCCTAAGTCCGTGTTTTTCAAGCAGTGTTGCCGCGGCCTGAGAGCTACCCAGGTGTGCCGTGGAAAGAATATTGAAGCGCCATGGGGGTGTAACCCTGAGAGAGACGGGCCCTGCAGGTGGTTGAGACCTGTCTGAGGAGGACACGACTGCCTGGAGAGACTGGCATTAAAGCAGCTCTGTGATCGCAATGTTACAGACACAGCACTTTGGATGCATTTCCTGGACTGCTAAAGACCATCTGTCACGTTGTGTGGTTGCCACGGGGCTGGTGGATAGTGGGCCTGAGGCAGAGAGGGGTGGGCAAAGGAATGAAGCAGCTGGGAGATGCCCCCAAAGTGCTCAATTAAGACGCTGATCTCAAAGCTGCTTTTTTAGTGGTTACTCAGGTAGTCCCACCACTTCAGACAGTTGAGCATGTGTGTGAGATATTATGTGTTTGTGGTCAGTAAAGTAGTGGAGTGCCTCTGGAGGTAGCAGAGTTAAAGATGCTAAGATTTGCATTGGGTGTGACAAGGATGGATAGGATTAGAAATGAGGACATTAGAGGGTCAGCTCAGGTTGGACAGTTTGGAGACAAAGTCAGAAAGGCGAGATTGTGTTGGCTTGGACATGTGCAGAGGAGAGATGGTGGGTATATCGGGAGAAGGGTACTAAGGATAGAGCTGCCAGGGAAGAGGAGAAGAGGAAGGCCTAAGTGAAGGTTTATGAATGTGGTGAGAGAGGATATGAAGGTGATGGGGGTAACAGAGCAAGATGGAGAGGATAGAAAGATATGGAAGAAGATGATCCGCTCTGGCAACCCCTAACGGGAGCAGCCGAAAGAAGAAGAAGAAAATAGTGGGGTGCCTTGGAAAGTTTTTTTAATATTCTGAAACGGGCCGATTGCTACCCCTCACCTTTCTAAACTGCAAGGTGCTTAATTTAAAGGACAGGCCAACATCACCCCCTGCAGTGCCCGTCATTCATCCCCTTTTTGAAATAATCAGCTCTTGACAGCCTAGTGAATACATAAAGTATGTGAAGAAAAGACAAAGCAGGAAAAGATCATCATCATCTTCTTTTGGCTGCTCCAGTTAGGGGTTGCCACAGGAGATCATCTTATATACATTTAAAAAAGAAAGACATGAAGATGAAAACAACAATGACCTTTTTTTTCCTCCTTAACACACAATAACCCCCTTGAACATGTCATGAAAATCTATACAGTGAAATACACACCCCAGCCCCTTCCAAAGTTCACAGAGTAGTCCAGAGTTCAAGTTGTCTGATTTATAATGGGCGAATGGATTGTTCAAGCCGGCCAAGAAAAGAATCTATAAATGTATAGGTAAAACATTTCCACAGTTATAAAAAGGGACTTTGACGAGCTCACCCGAGTCCGCTAGTTGTAGATTAGATTCACATTCCTGGAGATGATCGCTGACCTTCAACTATCAGGTTTTTGAAGCCGAAGAACCCTTTTACGTGGCCCATGCAAATGTTTGTGGACTCAATGGAGGCTCTGAGTGTCTGGGCTTACGAGTGTCCTGATACAAACCAACATCCAGGCCTTTAATGACCTCTTGGGCACGGCCATCAGCCATGTGTCTTTTTGCGGAGAGAGTGTCGACCTCATCGAGAGGTTTGCTTATCTCGGCAGTGACATTCATGTCTCTGGTGACTGTACCTATGAAGTCGGTGGATGGATTGGCAGAGCATGTGGGGGGTCATGAGGTCCCTGGAAAGGGGTGTGCGGCGCTGCCGATATCTCTGCAAAAGGACGAAGGTACAAGTCTTTAGAGTCCTGGTGCTTCCTGTCTTGCCACATGGTTAAGAGACATGGACGCCATCCAGTGACCTGAGACGAAGACTGGACTCCTTTGGTACTGTGTCTCTTCAGAGAATCCTTGGGTACCACTGGTTTGACTTTGTGTCCAATGAGCAGTTGCTCATGTTGTCCTGATTGAGGCACATGACCTGCATTGTGAGGGAGCGTCAGTTACAGAACTACAGCCATGTGGCGAGATTCCACGAGGGTGATCCAGCTCACAGGATCCTCATTGTTTAGTGGCTAGACCTGGCCAAGTGGTCGTCCATGTAACACCTGGCTGTGACAGGTCATTTCTGGAAGGTGGGACTGGATTGCGTGTCTGCTTTGGGGGCTGCTAACCGGGATCTTGAGCTGTTTCATGGCAACATGCTGGACCAGTGCATGCTCCCCAGCCTGGCCTGACCTGACCTGATACAGCCATTGATCGGCCAGTTTCAGAATATCGTTACAAGTGTTTCCCGTCTTTTTCCTCCAATTGCTTGTATCCCCTCTCCTTTTAAAAAAAACGGCAGTTTATGCAGATTCCTTCTATAAACAGGGCGCTGCTGGCAAACACCTGTCTATTCCTAATACAGGATGTATGGGCAATCTTCATGCCCGCACAAGCAGACCAGATGGACCACATGACGTTTTCTATGTTCCGGTGATACACTGCCCTAAGATGTCATTCATTTAAATGAGAAATGGATTATACTATTTAGACTTTCAATGGATAGTAAGCAGATGACCACTTTGTTTTTGGTCCCCCTCATCTGCACTGTACATTTCATAACATAGATTATCAGTATTCTGTGTCTTAGGTCTTTACAAAAATGGGCGCTTCTCATTCATTTCATGATGGCTGCACTGGTTGAGGCCCACAGGGGCGGCACACTCCCACTTTTACACCCGTCCTCACTCAATTTACGGTAGTTTGCCTCATCTGCATGCATTTGGTTAAGTAGGAAGAAACAAGAGTGTCCTCATAAAAACCACAAAGAGAATGTGCAAAGTCCACACAGACAGTGACCAGTCCGGAAATCAAATCCAGATGTCTGGAGCTGTGGGGTGTAAAAACAGCAGCAGGGAATCTGTTTAAAACCTCGCACGCAGCTGCTTTACAGAAGGACTTCCTCTTAACATGCCAATATGCAGGCAAATAAAAAAATCACTTCTTTTAAATGACAGAAATGTATTGTGATTTGGTTCTGAAGTCACAATCCGGAATGCAAAGAACTCCTAACTTGTGCCTTTGGTGAAACGCTTGCAGCGGTGGTCTGCTCGGATGTGTACATAAGCCCCCCTTCGCTGTGATGACGATGTCCTTTGTTTATCCTCGCAGTTCATCCCCAAGTCCGCCCCGCCCGTTGGTAACACCAAGCTGACCTTATGTGGGCGCCATTTCCAAGCATTTCCAGCCATCACCCCTACTTCCAGCTCACACTTGGTAAAGGTGGGGAAGCAGACCTGCGTGGTGCAGCCTTTGAGTGTCAACTATACTCAGTAAGTAAGAGAAGAATGTGTTTTATCCTTTTATATTTTACAAAATACTCTTCTGTTACCTTTCATTAGCAATATTGTAAGCAGATGTTAAATCTCTTAATATTATAGTTACAGTCAAATTGTTTTTATGTCATTTAAAAGGATTTTACACTTTCAAAGATGAACCAATAGAATTTGCAGGTTTGCTTGCTGAGGCCTTTGCTTTATTACCAGTTTAAATGCTTTCCTATGCATGTTCTCCTGTGTGAATTTTTGCCAGGGTACTCTGATCTCTAAGTTGCCATTTGCATTGTGCCCAGTGGTACCAGGATAGGCTCTGGTCCTCCAAAACCCTAAAATTAATTAAGCAGGTTTAAGAAATGTGAGGTGGGTGGCAGTGGTAGCGCCGCTGCCTCGCAGTTAGGAGTACTCTTCACTCTCGACACCTCAGACTAGAAACAGAACAGCAGGTCAGGTCACCTGCAGACATTCTCAGATGATTCTGCACTTATGGGGGATGAGACAGAGGACAGCAGTCAGGTGGAGAACTTTGCTTCTTTGTGTAAAGAGAATTGTCAGCAATTTAACATCAGCGAACCCAGGGAACTGCTTACTGACTGTGTCCACACCAAAACCCCTCTACGTCTGGTCACTATTCACGGAGCGGATGTAGAGGTGGTGGACCGCAGCAAGTACTTTGGGGTCCACATCAATGACAGGTTGGACTGGTCTTGGAACACAGAGGAGCCATATATGAAACGGCAGAGTAGGAGATGACATTCCTTTAATGTGAGACGTGACGTCCTTCACATCTTCTACAACTCTGTGATGGCCAGTGCCATTTTCTGTACTGAGGGGTGCAGAGCTGGTAACGTCGCTTCAAGAGAGGCCCACCGAATCAACAAGCTAATTAAAAGAGGGGCACAGTTTTTTTTTCTTTCTTTTTTGTCATTCTGGTGTTTGTTCAGAAGATTGTGTGTGTGTTTATTAATTTTTCTATCCATTTATGCACTTATTTATTTGTTTATTTAAAGTGCTTCTGTAAAAATATAATTTCCCCCTCTGGGTGTGTATGTGTGTATCTGTCTGTCTGTCTGTCTGTCTGTCTGTCTGTCTGTCTGTCTGTCTATCTATCTATCTATCTATCTATCTATTTATCTATCTATCTATCTATCTATCTATCTATCTATCTATCTATCTATCTATCTATCTATCTATCTATCTATCTATGGTCTGAATAAACACCAGAATGACTGAAAAAGAAGAAAAGTAAACCTGACTTGGCAGTCCCAGTGCGTCATTATGCAGGTGTATACCTGTTGGTATACTGGAGCCCCCATTATGTTTCTTGACACACTTTTGCTGAATAATTCATTGGCTGAAAGTCCTCAGTGTTAGTGTGTTAGACAGAGGATGTGCAGCGTTGTTCATCATGGCACTCAGTTTCGTTTTAATTCTCTCCTTTGCTACGACCTCCAGGGCTCCAGAGTGCATTCCATAAGTGTCTGCCTTTTCCTTTCTATCTATCTATCTATCTATCTATCAATCTATTTAATCCTGCCTACTGTACTTAAATTAAAGTCTGTCTATCTGTCTGTCTAATCCCACCTACTATACTAAAATTAAAGTCAGTCTATCTATCTATCTATCTATCTATCTATCTATCTATCTATCTATCTATCTATCTATCTATCTATCTATCTATCTATCTATCTATCTATCTATCTATCTATCTATCTATCTATCTATCTATCTATCTATCTATCTATCTGATCCTGTCTACTATACTAAAACATCTATCTATCTAGTGATGGGCGAGAAAAATTAATATCATGTTTTCCTGCAGAACAGAGATAACAAAGTTCCTTATATAATAGGGTGTATGGTGACCAACACTAGATAGATAGATGGACAGAGCAACAGCAAGTGATATGCAAAAGTCCATGAAAACTCTGGTTGTCACACAGGCCGCATGCCAAGTTATCCAGCTGTTTGTTCACAAAGTCTCAAAGACATGTATTTTTACTGTCATATTGTTCTATAAATCACCTCTGGATGATGTTCTTTCTAGGGAAAGTGCTTCATACTCACACTGACACAATGAGCATTTGCATTACAGATCCATGCCATTACATTTATATTCATAGTACCTCGAGATTATTTAGTGGCAGTCTGTGAAACTGCATGTCACAATGAAAATAAACTCCTTTGCTGTAAGGAGATTTAGTCAGAAATAAAAAGCAAATTTTAAACTCTGAGCAAAATAAGTTTTAGAATTTTCATAGCCATCCTTTGGCTTGGACTGATTAGCGAGTTTGGTGGTGACAGGACCAGCCACCTTGGAAAATGAGGCTTCTTATAGAAGTTGATAGCAGAAGAAAAAAAAAATTAAAAGCATTACAGAAGCAAAATTCTTGCAGTCTGCATACTTGGAAAGCTGAGGTCTTTTCTTACGGAGATACGTTGTTCCTGTTAAATGTCAGTGTGACAGCCCAGCTGGATTTATGGAATAACAATTCATGGAAGCCTGTTGACAGGATATTAGTGTTAAAGGTGAAAAGATGTTAAAAAAAAAAAAGAAAAAGGGTGGTTTCATAATGAAAAATTATATAACTGAACAGAAGAAAGGTGGATTGTAACGGAGTGCGCGCCAGCCTGCTAGTCAGGAAACAGAACGTGGACTGTGCTTTATGTTTTAATGTTCTTCAGAAGCGAGTGGCAGGAGAGCACAGAATGGTCTTTTCCTGCATCCTAATGTTTGTGTGAAATTTACCCTTGCATATACTGTTGTACAGCACTAAATGTATTACAAATAGGGAACAGTTTTCTACAAAATGTATCCAGTTCAGAAAGACACAATGCAGTCACTACTCACAACAGTTGTGCTTATATTACCCCGTGGCCATTTTGTTTTAAAGAAAAAAATGTGTAAAAGACAAATGTCAAGTGCTATTTCTTTTTTTTCCGTCTAGACTTGTTTGCACTCTGCAGAATACTGGAAATAATGAGCTTTCGACGCCTTATGAAATTGTGTTGACAGTTAATGAAGCAAAGGGGAACAGACTGTTTAACATCCAGGGGGAGAGCAGGATTGACGGATTCATGTTTGTGGTAACTCCTTCCTTTTGTTCTCTTGTGTTATTATAATTTTCTTAACACCAATTGCAGTCTGATTATTATAAATTCTTCCTCTCCACCGTTCTGATTTCTGTATACGTGTGAAACCTGACAGAATAAAATGCATATACAGTAGCTGCAATATAATCAAAATTTCAGATCCTTGTGCTGTTGGTTCATTTCTGTTGGTAGCGCTGATGTTCTCCAGAGCTTCAATAGCTGGGCCGCCTTGTTTGCTACCTGAAGTTCGACTTGCGCGGTTGTCTCTTTCTCTCAGCCTCTCTGGACCAAGGTGCATCACTCTGAAGTACGCGTGGGCCTTCAAAGTCCAGCAGACTCTCCTTCGACTTAATTGTGTGTTTTTGGTTGGGGTGTGGTGAGAATATGAGAGGCCTATTAGCCCTTTCCTTTTTGTCTTCATTCTGCATGTTCCTCTCTTTGTACACATCATGAATATGAACAATTTATTTTATATTTCTATGTAATTATTCCACATTTTTATGTGATTATATATAAGATTCCCTAGAAAGAAAGAAAGAAAGAAAGAAAGAAAGAAAGAAAACATTGAATTATTTTTTGGTTGGCACCCTTCACCCACCATAACCTATCGTCTGTTGGGGGAGAAGCGAAAGCTTTAGATTCGTCAAAATTTTCAATCTCCAGTTTTTCAACGGGTTCTCAACGTTTTAGGGTCCCTTGATACCGAAAAACCGATGTCTCCATGTCTGTGTGTCACAGTTTCTTGAAGACAGTCTAGAGCTGAAACAGATGGATGGAAAAATACCGAACTCGAAACATAAGCCTGTTACGAGCTGACGATGTGCCGGTTAGTCTTTGAGCCAAATCGTGCAAGAGAAAGAAGCATTTTAGAGTAGGGGTCCCCGGCTGCAGGTTTTCATTCTAACCCATTAGTTAATTAGTGACCTGTTTTTGCTGCTAATTAACTTCTTTTTTAATTCATTTTAATTGGCTTTGTTTTTTAAAGATTTGTTCCTCTGAATTTCTTCTTCATCATTCCTCTAATCACTTCATTTCTTTCCTTAAAGAGAAATGAAATGTGAAGTGAGGGAGCCAACAGAAGACCAACTTAAGTCAGGGTCTCAAACTCCAACCAGTTGCTTAATTAGGCGCCGATTCTTGTCGTTTATTAAACTCATTCTTTAATTCCACGGCTTGTTGCTGCTCTCATTGTGCAATGGCAGACATTTTTTAAAATCGTTGATTTTCTCTTTTCTAAGCGCAGTGTGAAAATGTTTTGTGGACCTGAGCAGATCAACATTCCTCAGACCTTCATCTTTCTTTATTTTCAGATATTGTGTGATGGACACCAGTTGTTTTGGCTCATCTTCTATCTCATGATTGTTTGGCTGCTAATTAAGGAAAAAGAAACAATTAAGGGGTCTGAGTCTTCAAGAGCAAGTCAATTAAAATGAATTCAAAAGAAGTTAATTAGCAGCAAAAAACAGGTCACTCATTAAGAAAAGGGTTAGGATGAAAACCTGCAGCCGCTGCGGCCCTCCACGACCAGAGTTAGGGACCCCTGATCTAGAGGAACCCTCAAATACTGTAATTCTGCAATTAGTTATGAACTCTTCTCGTCAGTTTCTATCATAATGGCCTATTTACCTCACATTTTTATGTAATCATTTTGTTCAACCCACTGAATTAAAGCTGAAAGTCTGCACTTCAACTGCATCGGAATTCATTGTGGTCATGTACAGAACCAAAATTAGAAAAAAGTTGTCTCTGTCCAAATATTTATGGACCTAACTGTTTATTTATTCTGCACAAACAAGTGTTCTTTTCCTCTTTGCCATTTGTGTTCCATGGAATTGCCAGAAAAGGCAAAGCAATCCAAGGCAAACAAGTGCAAATCACAAATCGAAAATGAAGTCAGAAACACAGCAACAGGTTCAATAATGCAGGAAATCACAAAGCACAGAAAGCACAAGAACTTGCCAGCGTATTCAAGAATGAACCACCAGGAACTGTGGGAAACCCTGAGGGTATTCTCTGGCAGGCAGTGATGGGCAGCACCCACAAAACGCAAGGCACATAAAAAAAAAAAAGTTATTGACAAATAGACAAAATCAAATACAAAGAAAAGGGCAAATACACATAAATAAAATTATTACAAACAAGAAAGAAGACCAACAACATGAAGATTTTAAACCCCAGCCAGGAGGAGAACTATAACACCTATAACACACTAGGACATTGTGACCTCGTCTGTGCCAGCACATTTTATAAATATTTTATATAAATTTTAGAAACAATTTTATATTTTGGAAGTCCGTAAAATGCAAAAATGTATCTCTTACTTATTTACTGTTCTGTGAAAAGACCTTAAAAATGGCTTCTTTTAGCAATAATAACCCTCAGCATGCATCACTAAAGTGTTTATTCATCTGTGCGATGTGGAATGTAAAATAACTGCACTTTAGAATGACTCGGCTGAGATCTACAGTCATATTAAAAAGTTTGGGAACCCCTCTCAGCCTGCATAATAACTGACTCTCCTTTCAGTGCTATGTCTTTCATTTCTAGGAACATCGGAGTACTGCGGTGTTTTCTGAACAAAGATTTTTAGCGAAGCAGTTTTTAGTTGTATGAAATTCAATCAAATGTGAAAAACTGGCTGTGCACAAATGCGGGTCCCCTTGTCATGTTGCTGATTTGAATGCCTGTCGCTGCTCAATGCTGATTACTTGTAACACCAAATTGGTTGGATGAGCTCATTAAGCCTTGAACTTCATAGACAGGAGTGTCCAATCATGAGTAGTAAAAGGTATTTAAGGTGGTCAATTGCAAGTTGTGCCCCCCTTTGACTCTCCTCTGAAAAGTGACAGCATGAGATCCTCAAAGCAACTCTCCAAAGATCTGAAAACAAAGATTGTTGAGTCTCATAGTTTTGGTGAAGGCTACAAAAAGCGATCTCAGAGGTTTAAACTGTCAGTTTCAACTACAAGGAATGGAATCTGGAAATGGAAGGCCACAGGCACAGTTGATGTTAAACCAACCCAGCAGGTCTGGCAGGCCAAGAAAAATACAGGAGCGGCATATGTGCAGGATTGTGAGAATGGTTACGGACAACCCACAGATCACCACCAAAGACCTGCAAGAACATCTCACTGCAGATGGTGTATCTGTACATCGTTCTACAATTCAGCGCAATTTGCACAAAGAATATCTGTATGGCAGGGTGATGAGAAAGAAGCCCTTTCTGCACTCACGCCACAAACAGAGTCGCTTGTTGTATGCCAATGCTCATTTAGACAAGCCACATTCATTTTGGAACAAAGTGCTTTGGACTGATGAGACAAAAATTGAGTTATTTGGTCATAAGAAAAAGCGCTTTACATGTTGGAAGAAGAACATCGCATTCCAAGAAAAACACCTGCTGCCTGCTGTCAAATTTGGTGGAGGTTCCATCAGGCTGTGGGGTTGTGTGGCGAGTTCAGGGACACTGGGACCCATGTTAAAGTTGAGGGTCGGATGAATTCAACACAATATCAACAAATTCTTCAGGATAATGTTCAAGCATCAGTCACAAAGTTAAAGTTAGTTAAGCAGGGGTTGGATATTCCAACAGGACAAGGACCCAAAAACACAGTTCGAAATCTACAAAGGCATTCATGCAGAGGGAGAAGTACAATGTTTCGAAAATCTAAGATGATTTGAAGCAGGCTGTCCATGCTCAGCAACCATCAAATTTAACTGAACTGGAGAGATTTTGTATGAAGAATGGTCAACAATACCTCCATCCAGAATCCAGACATCCATCAAAGATTATAGGAGGCGTCTAGAGGCGCAAAGGAACAAAAGGAGGCTCAACTAAGTATTGATGTCATATCTCTGTTGCGGTGCCCACATTTATGCACCTGTCTAATTTTGTTTTGATGCATATTGCATATTTTCTGTTAATCCAATAAACTTAATGTCACTGCTGAAATCCTACTGTGTCCATACGGCATGTTAGATATTAAAAGGAAGCTCAGCCAATGAGAAACAAAAATCCAAAGAATTAAGAGGGGATCTCAAACTTTTTCATATGACTGTATTTCTCTTGATTTTGCATATTTCACTATGAGATCTATGAATCTTTCATGGTCATAAATAATTTTTCCAGTGTGTCTAATATAACGTGCTGCACAGAGAACCACTCGGGCACCTTTATTTTAAGAAGGCACATGACATGTGTGGACCACCAGGGTGCGTACAGCCGTCCTAACCCGACACAGACAGGCAGAGAGACAATTTCAGCTCAGTACGCTTCTTCCTCGTTCCCGAAAACACAGCACAGTACATACAGCACAATTCACAGGCCTTTATTTTCCAAGTCTTTCCGCCTCCACTCCTCCCTCGCAAGCTTTGTCCTCTTCCTCCCGACTCTGGCTCCCTGAATGGAGTGAGGCGGCTCCTTTTATGTTGGCCCTGTGGGAGAGGCTCATTAATCGGATCTGGAAACACTCCTAGGTTTGGTAAAGGCCCAATGTAGGCCTCTGCAGCTCCCCCTGATGGCCCAACAGGGCTGTGCCAAACTGTAACTCCCAGTGTACCCTGTGGGAATCCATGGTGCCGGTGCCACAGCCACCCAGGAGGGCTGCCCTCTAGTGTCCTGGGGAATGTAGTGCCCTTCCGATGCTCTCTTACCCCGGTTCTTCCATCTAGATAATGGCCAAGGCCGCCCATCACAATTGTAATATCATGGCGCCAACGTATAAAACAAGGCTGTGCCCAGCAGGTTATTGGACTCAACATAAAAACAAATGCCGATTCACATACAAGATTTAGTTAGGGAAAAAAACTCATTCTATCATTTTAAGAGGACAAGCTTGCATTTTTGTTGTGTTATGTTGTGCATTTTATTTCAAATGTTCAGCCTGTTTGGTCACCAGTCCTTCTGCTTTGCCCTTTACAATCTTCTGTCTCCTGGTTCTTTGCGCTTCTATAATATTGTCTTTAGAAAATGCCATTTTCTTCACCTTGGCCACAACAGTTAGGTTGATTGGTGAATCTAAACTGGTGCCCGAATTAGTGAGAATATAAGACTTTGGGATATTTCGTGAGAGTCTTCTTCGAGATGCCACCATGTTGGGTATCTCGAATGGAAAGCTGGGATTGGAAAATGAACTTGTTGAGCTTATAATACGGATTTGAGGCACGTCTTCAGTTGAATGTGTGGTGTAAGAGGTTGGCTGCAAAGAAATGTATCTGCTTGATAATTCTAAAGAATTACTTCTTTGTTCCTGTACCAGATGCCAAATGTGAGCTCAGTCTCTCCCTATTTTGGTCCCATGAATGGAGGAACCACTATAACTTTGACTGGAACTCATCTGGATGCGGGATCCTCAAAGAAAGTTAAGATCGACGGTGAAGAATGTAAAATTGTAAGGTGAGAGATCTCTAAAGATGTATAATAAAGTCAATTTCTATTTTCTTTTAAAGAACCAAGTTGACGTTCACTTAAGGAGCTGATACTTGACCCGGTTAAACGAATGTAGTGCACCTTCCTGCCCATTGTACATGGTGAGCCAAAATGAAGTGGCACATTTCTCAAGGTCATTGCACGAGGTAGAGGTACCCAGGTGGGTGTGGGACCTTTGTTAGGCGATCCCTTGTAGGTTTTATGTCGGCAACATGCCTTGGTCCGGTGCACACCGAGCTTTCACTGTCGAAGCATTCTTCAAAAACAACTAATCCATCATCATTACGCAACGCGCCTTCCGAACGCACTTCAGCATTCCTCCTAATGGTGGTGTCCCAAATTGCTAAACAGACTGAATTGAGACAGACGGGTACAACACTGAACAGAAAATCTCCAGGCCGACTTCGGGCTGTAGGAATGGCTGAACAGATCCAGGCTGTAAGGGCATCTCCTAGACGTTCAGTGCACTTCTGCCTTAGGCATTTCCAACACGTCTTTGAGGAGGATTTTGCATGAGGACCTTAATCTCCATCCATACAAAATGATGGGAGTGCAGGAACTCACTTGGAGAGCCATAGAGAGTTATGTGTGAACATTCTATAAACCATTCATTGAGATGCCATCATCATGTGCAATGACATTTCCATTTGAATGGTTGCGTAAATAAGCAAAACTGTTGCTACTGGGCTGAAACCAGCCCCTCGTGAACTTCATCGGAGACTCCAGCACAGTGAGCGGGTTACAGTTTGGTGCGCCATTGCAGAATTTGACATTGTAGGCCCTTACTTTTTTGAGGCCGGGGGAGCAATGGTCACCGTCACTTCAGAACGTCACGTTGAAATGCTGGAGAACTTTTTGTGGCCCCAACATTTCCAACGCGTCTTTGAGGAAGGTTTTGCACGAGGACCTTAATCTCCATCCATGCAAAATGATGGGAGTGCAGGAACTCACTTGGACAGCCATAGAGAGTTGTGTGTGAACATTCTGCAAAGCATTCATTGAGATGCCATAGTCATGTGCAGTGACATTTCCATTTGAATGGTTGCGTAAATAAGCAAAATGTTTGCTGCTGGGCTGAAACCAACCCCTTGTGAACTTCATCGGAGACCCCAGCACAGTGAGTGGGTTACAGCTTGGTATGCCATTGCAGAATTTGGCATTGTAGGCCCTTACATTTTGAGGAACTCACTTGGACAGCCATAGAGAGTTGTGTGTGGCAAAGCAATGGTCACCGTCACTTCAGAAGCGTAAATAAGCAAAATGTTTGCGTTGAAATGCTGGAGAACTTTTTGTGGCCCCAACTGGAAGAAATGGATGTGGTGGACACCTGGTGTTAACAGGATGGAGCGACAGCTCATACAGCGCGGAGATCCATGCAAGTTTTGTGGGAGATGTTTCTGGGGAAATTAATCTCCTTGCTCAGTGATGTCGGGTGACCTTCATGTTCACCTGAATCTCACTCCGTGTGATTTCTTCTTGTGGGGCTCTCTCAAAAATGAAGGTACACACACCGACCCCAAAACCTTGAAGCCCTCAAGGACGCTATTCGCCACGAAATTGAAATGGCCAAACGAGTCACACGGGCGTTCAGAAATCGTCTCGATTAGTATATCGCTAATGATGGCCACCACCTTGAAGACATCATTTTTAAAACACAGTGACAAAAATCTATTTTGTATACCCTTTCTTGTGTCGTAATGAAATGTATTCCATCTTGATAGATAGTTTATTAATCCCAAGGGGAAATTCAAATACTTCAGCAGCATCATACTGATAAAAAACAATATTAAATTAAAGAGTGATAAAAGTGCAGGTATAACAGACAATAACTTTGTATAATGTTAACGTTTACCCCCAGAGTCGCATAGTGTGGGGTCTCCTCAGTCTGTCAGTGGAGCAGGACGGTGACAGCAGTCTGTCTCTGAAGCTGCTCCTCTGTCTGGAGATGATCCTGGTCAGTGGATGCAGTGGATTCTCCATGATTGACAGGAGCCTGCTCAGCGCCCGTCGCTCTGCTACGGATATCAAACTGTCCAGCTTTGTGTCTACAATAGAGCCTGCCTTCCTCACCAGTTTGTCCAGGCATGAGGCCTCCTTCTTATTTATGCTGGGGAAGCATTTTGTAGAATAAACGTTTGAGATGCGGTACTCCCCCTGTACCCTTGAGATTTTTGTGCTGTATTCACATGCGATATTATGAAACTCGGAATGGGAAATGTTCTGTGTGTAGATGCAGAGACAAGACCAGAAGGTGAATGACGGTTTAGATAGCTGGCGGAATTTGTTAAAGGCCAGTAAACTAAAATGAGAAGGCCTACAAGAAGCCAGAAAGCAAACCACAAAAACCTAAATAAAGTTCAGTTGTCAATTGTAGGCCAAACAACTGGGCAAAATAAAACTCAAAAATAGAACTAACAAGAGATAAAAACCTGATCAAAAAAGATCTGAAAAACTGCTGCTAGTGTGACGTCTTTTGAATGAACAACAATTTACATTTATAAAGCCCAAAAATCACACAAAGATTGATCTTTAGCAGGTTCTGTTTAATTGACATCCCTACCCACCCGGCCTCACCTCTCTAACTCTCTAAGAAAACAAGAAAGAAAAACCCTCAAAAAACATTGCAGGATAAAAAGGGCAATTCAGAGGGAGACCCCGAGACCTCCAAAGATGGACACTAGCTATCCATGACTTAGTCATTTAAACCTTCTGTGTTTTTTAGCACTTCTTTAAAAATAAACTCCAGAGGTTATCGCGTATCACTCCATTCAAAATGCACGGTGAGTCAATTTGTCATATAATCGGCTTCACAATAAAAATCTAATTATTGTCTTGTTCCGTCATGTTATGCAGAGCTAACCGATCCGTTCAATGCACCACATGCCAAATGAATGACAGAGCCAGCTTATTGAACACTTGCAGTTTTCTTTGCTCTCTGCTTCTCCACAAAACATTGCTTTGTATCAGGAGCTCCTCTTACTCCAGTCATATTTCTTGGAGTTTAAGAGGCCAGTGTCGTAGTCTGCCATTAACATGCCCTCATGTTTGAAAAATAAATGCATACCTGTGGTGAGCTAATGTTTGGCAGGATTGGTAGCCCTGTTGTTTAAACAAAATGGGTTTCTGTTTACACCTTAAAGGGCAATATAAGTATCATTCCCTATATAGTACAGGTATTTATTTGCTTAAAAAAAATTTTGTGTTTAAAATTATGTGCAGATACACTTCAAACAACTTACATTTACACTATATGTAATATATATAGTTAGTTTTACCAGCATTTATAACAAAATGCCCTCTGTGATCATTCAGTAAACTTTTAAACGCTATCAGTTCAGTTTTTAATAATTCAGATGTTTTGTCAGGTATTGTGGCTAAGATACTGAACTGACAGTATGGACCATGGAAAGCAACTGCAGTAGGAAGGTCCATGGTGGGATATGGGGACTCTGCGGTAGACAGCAGTGGTACTAGATAATGTTTAAAAATTTATTTAAAATTGCTATAAATTATAGTGCTGTGTGTCAACTTTTAAAAATTATATCTGCCTCATTGTAAAATCCACATCAATAAAAGGAATAAGTGCCAGTGAGTCTATCTGGGTGTCTGTCTGCATCACAAACATTTTTAATAATAAAATGCATTGCATTTGTCATTTCAGTAGATGAAACATCACAAACATTTTTAATAAAAAATGCATTGCATTTGTCATTTCAGTAGATGGCACATCACGAACATCAACAATGCTTTTTCAAATCCCATACCAAATGGCATATAACAGAGACATGAGCATTGCATTTGACATTCCAACAGATGGCGCATCACAAACGTTTTAATAATAAAATGCATTGCATTTGTCATTCCAACAGATGGTGCATCACAAACATCAGCATTGCTTTTACAAATCCCATACCAAATGGCATATAACAGAGACATGAGCATTGCATTTGACATTCCAACAGATGGCGCATCACAAACATTTTTAATAATAAAATGCATTGCATTTGTCATTCCAACAGATGGTGCATCACGAACATTTTTAATAATAAAATGCATTGCATTTTTCATTTCAGTAGATAGCACATCACAAACGTCAACATTGCTTTTACAAATTCCATACCAAATGGGATATAACAGAGACATAAGCATTGCAATTGTCATTTCAACAGATGGTGCATCACAAACATTTGTAGTAATTCATTCTATTAATATGCGCATTACACAATACATTCCAATATAAGGTGCACTGCAAATGTTAACTCTCTTGAGGTCTCTGTTAATTACTTGGATATCAACCTGTCTTTGGTGGGTAAGACAGCTAGTGGACTTAAATAAATGTTTGCCAACAAGATACTGTAAAAGTAAGTAACTTTTATATTTTGAATTTTATTTCACACATTTCACATGTGCCTTGAGTGCGCCACAGTCTGCTCCAATTACTGGGGTAACCTTTCCCATTGCTTGGGGGTGTGCGATGTCTAGGTTCGTCACCTGTTGGCAATTACAATGGTGGGTTTAAATAGCCACCCACTTTGTCGTGTCCTTATCTGAGCTGCAGGTAACACAAATCTTTGTCTTGTTCTTTTAATTTGATCTCTTGTGTTCCTGGCTTTCACCTGACCTTCATTTTTGTCTTGCTTGTTGGCTTCGTCGTTTCCACACTTATCGAGCTCATGGTATTAGGCCTTTACTCTTTGGCATCTTTCTCCTGGTTTGCCTTTTAACAGCCTCGTCAGTTCGACGACACAACCGTAACACAGTCTTCCGTCGTCATCTTTCAGAGCATACTCTGAACAACAGGATGTGATAAAAATTGTGCTTCATTCTGTTTCATTAAAGATAAGCAGGTTGTTGTACGAGAGCACGTAGGGAAGATCAAACCAGCTTTATCAAGGCAGGACAATCGACTACAGGGCAGGAGCAAAACATATCACTAAACCACCTTTTCGCTGTTCCTCACAAGTCAGAGACGAGTCCAGGGCCGTTTGAAGGAATTTGGGGGCCCCAAGCAAAATGGACATGGAGGCCCCCTGCACGCACGCACGCAAAGGAACCACAGCATAGCCATACAGTACATATTTCTGCTAGCCTACCCGCTGCAAAATTGCACCATTTGTACAAGACAAGTAGAGCTATTTCATGTGTGTAATTTATCACTGACCACTGTCTTGTTTTTTCTTATCCTCCTCTTCCTTTCTCTTCTTTCTTTTTTGGCTTCCTGAAGCATAATTCTGCTTCATGACTGCCGAGGAAGTTTTGTATTTTGCCGGCAGCAGAGATCGCGTGGTTGGCTGGCTGCTGTCAGCGAGGGGGGCCCCCTTGAGGGGGATCCCGATAACAGTGTCATTGCACTTTACTGCATTCACTATCAATGGGGCGCTCACACAGTTTGTCGCTGCATTTTATTCTTAACCAGTCGTTGTCTTGGGGCCCCAGGCCAGCTCGGGGCCCCAAGCAATTGCTTGGTTTGCCTGCCTTGTCGCGACGGGCCTGGACGAGTCCCAGTATGGACTGTAATGTCAACTTCCATCACGGCTATAGAGGCCCCGCCCCCACCACTCTGGGAGTGATTTAATTTGTGAGAGCACTGGAAGGCCCCGCCCACTCGTACTGCACTTGTGTAGCATGTGCAATGGAGAAGACACTCAAGGCAGAGGCTAGCAAGGGACCTGATACATCCTTGATCTTGTTTTCTTTGTTTTTTCATTTGATCGCCATTATCAAACAGGTTAGGTCTCCAATCTATTTGTTCATGCATACCGAATTACAAGAATAGTTTGTCCCTACAAAAATTGTTTGGGAATGGTTTGAGAAAAATGACAAAGATATTGATTCAGCCTCCAAATCCGATTGTTCATCTGTGTGACGCGCTGGAAAAACAAGTCCGAACCTTGAAGGCCCCCTCTCACAACTTACAGGACTTTAAAAGGATCTGCTGCTAACGTCTTGGTGCAGATACCGTAGGAAACCTTACGGAGTCCATGCTTGGACGGGTCAGAGCTGTTCTGGCAGCATGAGGGGGGGGACCGACATAGCATTAGACAGGTGGCTTTAATGCTTTGGCTGAGTGGTGAATGTGCAGCGGAAAACAATTAGGCTAAAGGTCTGCTTTTTGGAAAAACATGGACTAAAGGCTGTGGATTTGTTTTTGTCTTTCAGTGTTTCTCCCGAGGACTCTTCCATAGTGTTCATATCCCCACCAAGGGACAGCATCGGAAGCGTATCTCCAGAAGTTGAAATCGATACCTTTAAGGTGCCTGTGAGCTCATCTTTCCAGTACAGGGAAAATCCCGTCATCACCGACATCTTCCCTAACTGCAGTTTTAACCGGTAAGATAACTTTTTTTCTTTCCAAAAATAAAAGTATAACCAGCAAGAGAAATGTGGAGTAGAGTGTGCAGTTACAATACCCTGTCCTCTCCTGCTGCTGATTCGGCCTGTTTTACTTCACATTCGACATGCGGGGCTTCGCACTCCCTCGGTGTGCGCTGAAGTAAATGATGCAGCGTTTTGTTTAAGAAGATTGAATTCCTTGGCCTTGCTCCAGATTTGGAGAGAGAAGCCGAGGGGCACTGCCCTGTTACACCCACACACACACGCCAGGATTCAATCCTAGAACTCTGCAGCTGTGCGTCAGCAAAGCTAACTAGTATATCTATTTATCTGCTTATGGATAATGAAAAACTGTGCATGGATATGCAGCAAATAAATGTTTTTATTTTTGTTTTTTGGTGTTTCTGGTTTAAAGTGTCGCATTTGTCATTACAGGGGATCCAATATCACAATTATAGGCAAGAACCTCGACTCAGTTTATCGCACCAATGTTATATTTGAAACCCAAGGAAAAAAATATCCGCCTCAGGTAAATCTTTACAAATGTTCTTTACGTAAATTCTTACATTGCACAGAATGTGAAAATTTGGTCTTTCAGACTTTTTTTTGACGATAAGGACGATTTGGCATAAAGAAAAAAGAATTCTGGGCAGTTAATGCATGTAGGTGACCGACGAGGATACTGCGTTGAAACCCGCTGCCTCATACAGGTGTACGCACCGAGAGGTGGTCTGTTCTTCTTTGTAGCGGTCAGGTGCCGCTAAGATTCACACCGTCAAGATGATGGGATTTATTTGTTTTTTATAGTGGATCCCAGGGACGTTCCCAGCCTTGGCTCGACCCGCACACACTCACAAGAGAGACAAAAATACAGGACACTGGGGAATAACAATAATTAAAGAAGGTAATGCAATTAAATCATATAAATGAAAACAATAATACCACCCCAGCACCCCTACGGTGATATTACATCAAACATACAGTGCATCCGGAAAGTATTCACAGTGCATCACGTTTTCCACATTTTGTTATGTTACAGCCTTATTCCAAAATGGATTAAATTCATTTTTTTCCTGAGAATTCTACACACAACACCCCATAATGACAACGTGAAAAACGTTTACTTGAGGTTTTTGCAAATTTATTAAAAATAAAAAAACTGAGAAATCACGTGTACCTAAGTAAGGCTTGGTGGTCCTACTGACCTTCATTCCTCTCCTCTCCAGAGCAGATCTCCACCTTCCCAGGGTCTCCTCGACCTTCTCCCAACTCTCGCTACAGATCACAATGTCATCAGCAAACATCACAGTCCGCGGGGACTCCTGTCTAATCTCGTCTGTCAACCTGTCCTTTACCACTGCAAATAAGAAAGGGCTCAGAGCCGATCCCTGATGTAATCCCACCTCCATCTTGAATACATCCGTCACTCCCACCACAGATCTCACCTCGTTCATATCCTTTACAGCTCTTAAGTACTCCTCTGCCACTCCCTACTTCCTCATACAATACCACAGCTCCTCTCGAGGCACCCTGTCATATGCTTTCTCCAGGTCCACAAAGATGCAATGCAACTCCTTCTGGCCTATTGAAAACGGAAATAAAATTATGAACATTTTCAGTGTGGAACCACTGATTTAGGACAACTGGAGGGGCTGCCCAGGGTCCTGCATTTGGAGGGGTCCCGTAGGCTGCTGCACTGTGCTCCTATTTTGTGAGCATCAGTTAAAACTAAGTTTCAAAGTTTCCATCATTTACGAAATCCCAAGAAGCCTATAAAAGATGTAAACAGTACAGCCGCCTCAAGTGTGATTTAACTTGAGTGAATGAGGCCATACAACATTAAGACAATGTCGTAAAATGGCCTGAGATAAATGTTTTATATTTAGTAATTCCAGAATAGAGAAATATTCACAAAAGTAAAGACGGTAAATCATAGCCCAGTTTGGTTCCTTAAGCTTTACCGTACCTCCTGTAAGATTATCTGGGCCATCCTGTCTGTTTGGTCCCTAGATATGTAGAACAAGAGAGCTATGTGAGTCTTGGATCTTAGGATAAACCTGTTTAAAGCAATCTGTCCATCTTGTATAGAGCCACTACTTCCTCCCTGCATCACTTGCCCAACTCTTAGCGTTGAGGTGTTTTGCTGGGAAGATGCGGCGGTGGAGACCAGTGCATTGGCCTGGATTTGCGACTCCAGCCTAATCATATTGGGGCTCTGGTTTCCCTACGTGCTTGTCAAGTTATCATTATTTTCACTCCTCTATTGGCCACCATGTAAAATTATCCACCATTCGGATGACAGCTCTAAACCTCGTACACTTGGATTGAGTGGGTGGGAAAAAAAGTCGCTACCACGTTGGCGTTGCTGGCGTATAACATTGGACAACATAATAGGCAGATAAGACATGTATTCCTATTTATTATTATTATTTTTGCTTTTTCAACCCTACATCTTCATGTTTTTCCTATTTTAAATTTTTATTCTAAATCCTATCAACTTGCAGACACAAAAATATACAGATGACAGACACAGACTTGTATTGAGATGCATATTCTGATTTCTGTCCGTCCGGCAGTTACTTTCTGTTGGACGTATTCTGTGTTAACGTTTGCAGTGTACCATCTAATGGAATGTACTTTGTAATACATGTAGTGGTAAACTGCATTGCATCTTTCATTCCAACAGATGGTGCATCACAGATATTAGCACTGCTTTTACAAATCCCATAGCAAATGGCACCTAACAGAGACATACTGTAGCAGCTGGACGGACACACAGGCACTTGTCCTTCTATTAAGGTGGATAAGCCTTATATTTGACTTAACTTATACTGATTTTAATGACTTGTAATGCATTGATGGTATTTTATTTTCATGACCAAAAAATTTTTCTTTTCTCGACTAAGTAATATTTAAAAAGTGACAATTTCCTTTTATTTCTACTGCAGAAGTATAGCTCTGTCTGAAAATAAACTTGACACAGTTTAAGCATTTTTTTTTAACAACCTTTGTTGTTTCACAAATCAATCAGTAATTATTTCATTACATTTATATAGCAGTTTTCTAACCCACTGAACGCACTTTGCATAGACAGTGAAGATCCACTATAATCACTACCAATATGGATGATGTGACAGCAGTTGCTCTTGCAGCAGTACACTCACCACACACATTAGGTATTATGGGGGAAAGGGTGAGAAAGATAATTAGCCAATAAGGGACAGGCGGTGCCAGTCAAAGCCCATTTGGAGCCCTAGGTGGGGTTGGCGGACGTCGTTGTCATAGTGGGTGGTCTGTATTATTACATTTTGAACTTGGGTCAAGAGCACATGCCCCTTGAATAACATAAACCTTTGTGCATATACTGGAGACTTTAAGGGCCACTACCAAACCCTTCCCCAATCTTGGTGTATACAGGGTGGTCCAGATCTAATTCTGCAGATGCAGATCATCTGGATGACTTTGGTTTATGTAGGAACAATTCCAGTTCGGCGTGAAGACGATCCTTCATGTCATCAGTTCGCACACTTCTCGATGGTCTGGGATTTTTCGGGTGATTTTTCTATGTAATAAACTTAATAAGTTATAGCGTAATAAAAATTGCATAATTAGATCTGGACCACCCTAGACTGTGTGCACGTTTACATTCATAAACAGTGCCCAGTGGGTAACGGTGTCCACTCAGTATCATCAGAGTTGAACGACAAAAAAGGATCAACCGGCTCAGGTGGGACAGGGGATGATTAGGGGGCCAGAATGACCAGGTTGTGGTAGGCAATCTAACCAGGACATCGGAGAAACACCCAACTCTTTTTGACATATACAGTGCATCCGGAAAGATTTCACAGCGCATCACTTTTTTCCACATTTTGTTATGTTACAGCCTTATTCCAAAATGAATTAAATTCATTTTTTTCCTCAGAATTCTTCACACAACACCCCATAATGACAACATGAAAAAAGTTTACTTGAGATTTTTGCAAATTTATTAAAAATAAAAAACTGAGAAATCCCACGTACATAAGTAGTCCCAGCCTTTGCTCAATACTTTGTCGATGCACCTTTGGCAGCAATTTCAGCCTCAAGTCTTTTTGAATATGATGTCACAAGCGTGGCACACCTATCCTTGGCCAGTTTCGCCCATTCCTCTTTGCAGCACCTCTCAAGCTCCATCAGGTTGGATGGGAAGCGTCGGTGCACAGCCATTTTAAGATCTCTCCAGAGATGTTCAGTCAGATTCAAGTCTGGGCTCTGGCTGGGCCACTCAAGGACATTCACAGAGTTGTCCTGAAGCCACTCCTTTGATATCTTGGCTGTGTGCTTAGGGTCGTTGTCCTGCTGAAAGATGAACCCGTCGCCCCAGTCTGAGGTCAAGAGCGCTCTGGAGCAGGTTTTCATCTAGTATGTGTCTGTACATTGCTGTAGTCATCTTTCCCTTTATCCTGACTAGTCTCCCAGTTCCTGCCCCCCACAGCATGATGCTGCCACCACCATGCTTCACTGTAGGGATGGTATTGGCCTGGTGATGAGCGGTGCCTGGTTTCCTCCAAACGTGACGCCTGGCATTCACACCAAAGAGTTCAATCTTTGTCTCATCAGACCAGAGAATTTTGTTTCTCTTGGTCTGAGAGTTCTTCAGGTGCCTTTTGGAAAACTCCAGGCGAGCTGCCATGTGCCTTTTACTAAGGAGTGGCTTCCGTCTGGCCACTCTACCATAAAGGCCTGATTGGTGGATTGCTGCAGAGATGGTTGTCCTTCTGGAAGGTTCTCCTCTCTCCACAGAGGACCTCTGGAGCTCTGACAGAGTGATCATCGGGTTCTTGGTCACCTCCCTGACTAAGGCCCTTCTCCACCGATCGCTCAGTTTTGATGGCCAGCCAGCTTTAGGAAGAGTCCTGGTGGTTTTGAACTTCTTCCACTTACGGATGATGGAGGCCACTGTGCTCATTGGGACCTTCAAAGCAGCACAAATGTTTCTGTAACCTTCCCCAGATTTGTGCCTCGAGACAATCCTGTCTCGGAGGTCTACAGACAATTCTTTTGACTTCATACTTGGTTTGTGCTCTGACATGAACTGTCAACTGTGGGACCTTCTATAGACAGGTGTGTGCCTTTCCAAATCAGGTCCAATCAACTGAATTTACCACAGGTGGACTCCAATTAAACATCTCAAGGATGATCAGGGGAAGCAGGATGCACCTGAGCTCAATTTGGAGCTTCATGGCAAAGGCTGTGATTACTTATGTACATGTGATTTCTTAGTTTTTTTATTTTTAATAAATTTGCAAAAACCTCAAGTAAACTTATTTCACGTAGTCATTATGGGGTGTTGTGTGTAGAAAATGAATTTAATCCATTTTGGAATAAGGCTGTAACATAACAAAATGTGGAAAAAGTGATGCGCTGTGAATACTTTTCGGATGCACTGTACTCCAGGAATCTTTTTGCGACCACATAGAATCAGGACGTTGGTTTTACATCTTTTCCAAAGAGCAAGACTGATTGAAGAGGCTGTCATACCTCACCCAGTCTTGCGTATTTGCTGCTTATTTAATTTATCTTTTGATTTATTGAACTGTCTGTTTCTAGTACAGAGTTAGAAGGAACTTGAATTTATTGTAGTCAGGCGGGGTCATCCTTACATTTAAACTACAATACCTGACTTTCACCTGTGTAAGAAAGTGGAGTAGCCTGAGCAAATGCACATGAAAATGAGGAGAACGTCCATAGCCCTCATGCACTGTGTCCAGTCTGAGACCCAAGCCCAGGTCTTTGAAGATATGAGACAGAAATTCTAGTCAATGTGCCACCGTGCCACCTGTATAGATTTGTTTTTTGTCAATTCCAGTAATGAATTGGTGTACCATTTCTTGTCAAGTAACTACCGTCTACCAGATAAAGTTTAAGACAGACATGCTGACCAATTTGGTTGTCAATTTCTAAGGTTTGTGAATCTGCTGAAAGTTCAGAGAAGATGGTATGCATGACCCCCCGCTTGGACAAGAACAGCAATTCTCTGGAGGGAACTCTCTTGTTTGAGATGGATGGGACTCAAGGTCTAAAGACGTTTATGTTTCGTTATCTCCCGACTCCTAAAGTTTACCCATTTGAAAGCGAAGGGGGCATTAAGAATTTGGACTTTAACGAGAATGAGGTGGAGATACATGTAAGTGCTAAACTCTTTTCATTGGTGATTATTTATCTGCTTGTCTATTATTATACGTCTTTAGATTATAAAGGTAATGACACGGAACAGGTGGTTTAATTCAAAGACAACGATGGGCTAACTAGCGAGGTTGCCTAACTTTGCCAGGTCTGAGTATGTGTCTTCCTGTAGCTTCAGTCACTTTAATGGATCAATTTGTTTCTCAAGTCTGATTTCGTGCAAAAGAAACAAACCCAGTGCCAGTCCATATGGAGCTCTAGGCATCCCTGGGTGTTTGGAGCTCATGTCCATTGAGCTACCAAAATGTAACTCCTTGGTGTCCATAGTAGGGTGCTTGCCACTTGAGTTACAAAAGCGATGCCCCTTGGTGAGCAGAGCACATACCCCTTAACATTCCTAAATGGCACCCCTAGCCGTCTGCCTGGGTCACCTAATGGCGAGGGATCAGTGGATCATCAACAGAGTTCAGTGACAATTTGTGGATTAGCATTTTCCTTCAAAGTATTTTTTCTTGGTCAAGAAACGACATAAGAAACGATGAAGCGAAGCCCGCCACTACTATTCACAGACTTGGAATCGTTTGGCGCTGCTTCATTAATCACAAGCGCGGTCAGATTAACCGGATTAAAATAACACATTTAGGTGCTGTTTTAAAAAAAATTAATTGCAGAAATTGTTAACATTTTGATTAATCACTGCTAATGCATGTGATTAATCAACAGCCTTAATTATTACACATATCATGTTACTCTCTAACAGAAATAAGCCCCTTTAGAGTGACAGAATGATGCTTACGCTGCCTGGCATTGGTTTGGCCAAACTGTCTTTTGTAGCAAATCCTTAATTGAGGTTCAAAAGTTCTGAAGTTCATTTAACATCCTGGGTTCTTAGATTAGAAAATGTTATTGAAATTTGACCAATGAGAGGAGGCCATTCAGTCCAGTGAGCCTTTTTGTTTAGCCAATGGCTGAGCTGTCTCAATATCTCATCCGGTTGTGGTTTTCTGCTTCAACTCCATGTCTCTGACGTTTCTTGATTATTCCCTTAACCTTGAGAGGTAAGGAAAGGTTTACTTCAGCACCATCCAACCTCTGCTCCTTAGGGACAAGCTGACTGAGATGGGAGTAGATTCACACCTGGTGGTGTGGATCGTGGACTGTCTCACAGACAGATCTCAGTATGTGCGTCTCAGGAACTGCAGGTCTGACATTGTGGTCAGCAGCACAGGAGCGCCACAGGGGACTGGACTTTCTCTGGTCCTGTTCAGCCAACCTACATCGGACTTCCAATACGACTCGGAGTCCTGCCACGTGCAGAAGTTCACTGACGACACTGATATCGTGGGCTGCATCAGGAGTGGGCAGGAGGAGGAGTGTAGGAAGCTAATCATGGACTTTGTTAAATGGTGTGACTCAAACCACCTACACCTGAACACCAGCAAGACCAAGGAGCTGGTGGTGGATTTTAGGAGGCCCAGGCCACTCATGGACCCTGTGATCATCAGAGGTGACTGTGCAGAGGTTGCAGACCTATAAATACCTGGGAGTGCAGCTGGATGACAAATTGGACTGGACTGCCAATACTGATGGTCTGTGCAAGAGAGGACAGAGCCGACTATACTTCCTTAGAAGGTTGGTGTCCTTCAACATCTGCAATAAGATGCTGCAGATATTCTACCAGACGGTTGTGACACGCGCCCTCATCTACATTGTGGTGTGCTGGGGAGGCAGCATAAAGAAGAAGGACATCTCACAACTGGACAAACTGGTGAGGAAGGCAGGCTCTATTGTAGGCACGGAGCTGGACAGTTTGACATCTGTGGCAGAGCGACGAGCGCTGAGCAGACTCCTGTCAATCATGGAGAATCCACTGAACAGGATCATCTCCAGACAGAGGAGCAGCTTCAGCGACAGACTACTGTCACCGTCCTGCTCCACTGACAGACTGAGGAGACCCCACACTATGCGACTCTTCAGTTCCACCCGGGGGAGTAAATGCTAACATTATACAAAGTTATTGTCTGTTATACCTTTACTGTTATCACTCTTTAATTTAATTTAATTTTTTTTTTTTTTGTGTATCAGTATGATGCTGCTGGATTATATGAATTTCCCCTTGGGATTAATAAAGTATCTGTCTATCATATAGTGGCTTGTACATCTATCTATCTATCTATCGCCCTTTTCTCCTGCCCATTTTATACAGAATTATGTAGAAAGTTACCAGTTAAATAAATGATCTTTGATCGTGTAATATTTTTTTTCTTCTTCTTTTCGGCAGCACGAGGGACTGCATTTAGCAAGTGCCTGCATGACCATCACAATGACGATTGGAGACGTGGACTGCAACGCCAAGGTTTTAAGCAATGAAGTGACCTGCAGGATACCCAAAGACCTCGATGTGCCAAGGGATGGCTTACCTGTGAAGGTTGAAACCATTTTCTTACTGTCCTTTGCATATTGCAGAAAGTCACTCATTTTCCAACCCGCTATACCCTAATACAGGGTCACAGGAGGTCTGCTGGAGCCAATTACAGCCAACACAGGGCACAAGGCAGGTACAAATCCCAGGCAGGGTGCCAGCCCACCACAGGGCACACACCAAGCGCACACTAGGGACAATTTAGGATCGCCAATCCACCTAACCTGCATATCTTTGGACTGTGGGAGGAAACCCACGCAGACACGGGGAGAACATGCAAACTCCACGCATTTGTAGGAAGCGAACCCGGGTCTCCTTACTGCGAGGCAGCAGCGCTACCACTGCGCTACCGTATTACAGAAAGTGTTTCAGTAAATTACAATTCCGTGTAAAAATTTTGCATGACTGAAATTATTAGTATGACTTGCATGTTTAAAGAAGCTTTCCGTAAGACAGAGGGGAAGATAATGTTTGTCTAAGATGAAAGGATGATATGAAGCTTGGGACAAGGGTAGGAGGTGAACTTTAAAGGGGTCCATGTGAAAGTCAAATCCCGGCTTTCTTTTTTCCCCCCACTGGATACATTAACACATGGCTGCATGGCTATCTAGAATTGATGGTGTAACCAAAATGTCTTGTGAGATGCTCCAGTACCATTAACCTTCCCTGCAGCTGCAGAACCGTCCAGCGAGCCATCGGACTCGGATCACGGGTCATTTACAGAGAATCCCAAGCCTTAAAAAAATGGGGAAAAACATTTAAATCCATTTTCTAAAGCATCTTAATGCAGTTTTAAGGGGCCAGACTGAGACCCAGTAGCATCAGGGGTACAGTGTGAGTGAAACCTGGAAGATCTTACCATTTCACAGCAGGACACACGCTCCTAGTCAATCATGCAAGGTGAATTGAGAGTTTCCTTGTCTAACTATTATGTGCATGCAAAACTTAAATGAAACTGAAAAAAGATCAAAATTATTCTGGAAAAGAGAGTCATTTAGATTCAATTGCATTGGATAAGCTTGACTGATCCCAAGGGGTAATTCAGATGTATACAGCACCGTAAAAAAATGAGGATACCGACTCACAGGACAAATAATGCAGCCAATCGCTCAATAAATACATTTTAAATCAACTCAATGAGTACATTGTTCGGAAGCATTGAATTGCCTGAGAGTAGTGGGCAGAAAAGACCCCCAGAGGTGGTGCTTAGCACGCCATTGGTGGAATGAGCCTGTGGCTAAAAGTGCTCTAAGAGAGCGCCTCCTGGAGGGGATTTTTCATGATGGCGTCCTATTTTGACGCCATCCTCTTTTCCACAACAGCTTTCCAGTATGTCCAGGGTTCGGCCTGTGATGGTGCAGGCTTTCCTGATAAGTTTGTTCAAGTATTGTGCTTCTTGTTGAGCTCAAGTGTCTTCCCCAGGAGACTGCAGCGTAGACCACCACACTGGCTACTATGGACTGGTAGAACATTTTCCAACATCTTGCTGCATACATCAAAAGACCGGAGTTGTCCTGTGGATGTCTAGTCTGCTCCGGCCCTTCTTGCCCAGTGCTACTGTGCCCCTTGTGCCAGGGCTGGATTAAGACCCTTAGATGCCCTAAGCACAAAGTAATTTTGGTTCCCCCTTACACTACTAATTCAAAATATTTAAACAATAACAAACTAGAAAATAAAATTGTATTTATTATCGAAAATTTGAAATAAAAAAAAAAAAACATTTTGACATGAAAACCGTAGATTTACCATTTTGATTATTTAATTTATTTATGGCTTTTGTGTCCATTTAGCAAATCTATTTACACATATTCTTAGTACAAGATTTGAAGAATATTTTGTGAAAATTTTGTTAATAAATCTTTATTAGTAAAAAAAAGTTATAAACAATTTTATCCAACATTAATCAGCTGTACGATTTTCACTTTTACATAATGTAAATGAATTTAAAAATATCCAAGAATAGAATTAAATAGACTTAGGGTTAGGGTTAGAATATTTTTTCCTCAAACTGGGACGATTTTTGGTTTTTGCTTAAAACAGAAAATAACACTTTCTACACACTAGAAATTTATTTTAAGTTAAATAACCGATAATTCACGAAACACAACAATTACATGATAATAATTTTTATCCACCCATCCATTTTCCAACCCGCTGAATCCGAATACAGGGTCACGGGGGTCTGCTGGAGCCAATCCCAGCCAACACAGGGCACAAGGCAGGAACCAATCCTGGGCAGGGTGCCAACCCACCGCAGGACACACACAAACACACCCACACACCAAGCACACACTAGGGCCAATTTAGAATCGCCAATCCACCTAACCTGCATGTCTTTGGATTGTGGGAGGAAACCGGAGGAAACCCATGCAGACACGGGGAGAACATGCAAACTCCACGCAGGGAGGACCTGGGAAGCGAACCCGGGTCTCCTCACTGCGAGGCAGCAGCGCTACCACTGCGCCACCGTGCCTATTATTTAAAAATATTAAAACGAATTATTTTCACAAAATATTTTGACATAACATGGCTTTTAAGGGAATCACCATGAAACGGGAATTCCCCACCGTAGATGGCACCAGTATGCAGAACGCACTGTGTAAGGCATAGGGAGGTACAGGGAGGCATTATTCATTTTTCATTCAGTTTTGAAAATGGCTATCAATTTAATTAATTTACTAATTTATGTGATAAATTCGGCCATGAAAACTTTTTTGTGGTGCCCCCTTTACCCTTGATGCCCTAAACATGTGCTTACTTTTCTTTTATGGTTAATCCAGCACTGCCCCTGGTACTTGTTGCTCTGCACCACTTCTACTTATTCCCCCTGAATGGCGACTCGCCTCAGAAGCTCCACCACCAGCTCTTTTCTCTTGCTGATGTTGAGTTGCAGGTTCTTGTCCCTTCACTATAAGACAAAGTCACTTTCCTGTACCCTGACTCATCTCCATTGTTAATGCAACCTATAATGGACGAGTCATCTGAAAATGTAAACTTGCTGTTAGACAGCTTTAATTCAAATTCCTGCCTTATATCTCCAGAGACCCGAGTTCGAATTCAGGTCCAGGCATTGCCTGTATGGAATTTATATATTCTTCCCTCATGTGTGTGGACACTCTGGTGTTCCACCATCATTCCAAAGAAGTGCAGATTTGGTCAATTAGTGACTTTTAACTGGTCCATTGGGAACGTGAGGCTGCTGAGATTGTCTGATTGTTGAGTTGAAAACTACCAGACATATCCTTGGATAGCCATTTCATTTTGTCTTTCTTAGATCTATATCAATGGAGAAGAAACCGACTTGGGCAGAGTGTTCATTCAGAAGAATATCCATCCAGCGGTTTACATTTGCATCGCGATGGTGATCCTGCTTGTGTTAGCGCTACTGATCGCTTTGTGGTGGTACAAAAGGAAGAACAAAGGTAAAGTGTGTCTGCTGTTTCAAAATACACACACGTACCAAGGATTTAAATGATACGTATTTTATAACAAAGGAGGGGTGACTTGTAGGGCCCCCCAGAGTCCAAAGAATGGTCATTGATCATAAGAGGAAAAACCTGTGCGTGTGATAATGTGTAATGCTGGTGCTTATTCAGTGTCTGCTGACTGATGTGTAGAACTGGAACATGTGGAAGACCTGAGAGTAAGACTGTCATTGTACTGAATACGTATGACAATAAACTTGAACAAAGACTTTCATCTTATATACAGTTAGGTCCATAAATATTTGGACACGGACACCTTTTTCATAATTTTGGTTCTGTATATCACCACAATGAATTTGAAATGAAACAACTCAGATGCAGTTGAAGTGCAGACTTTCAGCTTTAATTCAGTGGGTTGAACAAAATGAGTGCATAAAAATGTGAGACAACTAAAGTATTTTTTAACACAATCCCTTCATTTCAGGGGCTCAAAAGTAATTGGACAAATTAAATAACTGGAAATAAAATGTTCATTTCTAATACTTGGTTGAAAAGACTTTGCTGGCAATGCCAGCCTGAAGTCTTGAACTCGTGGACGTCACCAGATGCTGGGTTTCCTCCTTTTTAATGCTCTGCCAGGCCTTTACTCTCAGTCGCTGTTTGTTTGTGGGCCTTTCTGTCCGAAGTTTAGTCTTCAACAAGTGAAATGCATGCTCAGTTGGGTTAAGATCAGGTGACTGACTTGGCCATTCAAGAATTTTCCACTTCTTTGCTTTAATAAACTCCTGGGTTGCTTTGGCTGTATGTTTTGGGTCATTGTCCATCTGTATCATGAAACGCCGCCCAATCAATTTGACGTCATTTAGCTGGATTTGAGCAGACAGTATGTCTCTGAACACCTCAAATTCATTGGCTGCTTCTGTCCTGTGTCACATCATCAATAAACACTAGTGTCCCAGTGCCACTGGCAGCCATGCACGCCCAAGCCATCACACTGCCTGACTCCACCGTGTTTTACAGATGATGTGCTATGCTTTGGATAATGAGCTGTTCCACACCTTCTCCATACTTTTTTCTTGCCATCATTCTGGTAGAGGTTGATCTTGGTTTCATCTGTCCAAAGAATGTTTTCCAGAACTGTGCTGGCTTTTTTAGATGTTCTTTAGCAAAGTCCAATCTAGCCTTTCTATTCTTGAGGCTTATGAGTGGCTGGCACCTTGCAGTGCACCCTCTGTATTTACTTTCATGCAGTCTTCTCTTTATGGTAGACTTGGATATCGATATGCCTACCAAGCCCTGGAGAGTGTTGTTCACTTGGTTGGCTGTTGTGAAGGGTTTCTCTTCACCATGGAAATGATTCTGTGATCATCCACCACTGTTGTCTTCCATGGACGTCCAGGTCTTTTTGCGTTGCTGAGTTCACCAGTGCTTGCTTTCTTTCTCAGGATGTACCAAACTGTAGATTTTGCCACTCGTAATATTGTAGCAATTTCTCGGATGGGTTTTTTCTGTTTTCGCAGCTTAAGGATGGCTTCTTTCACCTGCATGGAGAGCTCCTTTGACCGCATGTTGTCCGTTCACAGCAAAATCTTCTACATGCAAGCACCACACCTCAAGTCAACTCCAGGCCTTTTATCTGCTTAACTGATAAGGACATAACGACGGACTTGAACACACCTGCTATGAAATAGCCTTTGAGTCAAATGTCCAGTTACTTCTGAGCACCTGAAATGAAGGGATTGTGTTAAAAATACTTTAGTTGTCTCACATTTTCATGCAATCGTTTTGTTCAACCCACTGAATTAAAGCTGAAAGTCTGCACTTCAACTGCATCTGAGTTGTTTGATTTAAAATTCATTGTGGTCATGTACAGAACCAAAATGAGCAAAAAGTTGTCTCAGTCCAAATATTTATGGACCTAACTGTACACGTGAGATGTCGCATTAAGCAGCACGTCCAGCAGCACAAAGCTGATACTGGATAAACGGAGTACAGTCGTGGCCAAAAGTTCTGAAAATGACCCAAGTGTTGGTTTTCACAAAGTTTGCTGCTTCCGTGTTTTTAGGTCTTTATGTCAGATGTTTTTCTGGTATACTGAAGTAGAATTACAAGCATTTCATAAGTTTCAAAGGCTTTTAGTGACAATGACATTACGTTTATGCGCAGAGTCGATATTTTTAGTGTTCGCCCTTCTTTCTTTTTCAAGACTTCTGCAATTCACCCTGGCATGCCGTCAATCAACTTCTGGGCCCAATCCTGACTGATGGCAGCTCGTACTAGCATCATTAATACTTGGAGTTTGTCAGAATTGGTGGGTTTTTTGTTTGTCTACCTACCTCTTAAGGACTGACCACAAGTTCTCAATGTGGAGTTTCCTGGCCATGGACCCCAAATTTCGATGTTTTGTTCCCCGAGTCACTTAGTTCTCACTTTTGCCTTATGGTCTGGTGCTCCATCATGCTGGACAGGGCATTGTGGTTCACCAAACTGTTCTTGGCTGGTTGGGAGGAAGTTTTGGTCAACATTCTTTATTCATGGTTGTGTTCTTAGGCCAAATTGTGAGGGAGCCCACTGAGAAGCAACTTCACGTGACATGAATGGTCTCAGGATGCTTTACTGTTGGTATGAAACAGGACTGATGGTAGTGCCGGTCACCTTTTCTTCTCTGGACAATCCTTTTTCTGGATACCCCCCTAAACAATTAGAATGGGGATTCAGAAAAAATGACTTGACCTCAGCAGTCCAGTCCCTGTACCTTTTGCAGAATATCAGTCTGCCCCTGATGCTTTTCTTGGCTTCTTTGCTGTCCTTCTTGACACCCACCAGGCCATCCTCCAAAAGTCTTCGTCACACTCACATCTTCCTACTGCCATTCCTGGTGGTGCCCGCAGATTCCTGGCTCTTGCTGGACTTTCTTGGGCGCCCTGAAGCCTTCTTTATAACAATTGAACCTTTCTATTCCAACTCAGTCAGCATGACAGAGTCATCTCCAGCCTTGTCCTCGTCGACACTCTCACTCGTGTTAAGAGGACCACTGAAGTGATGACATGCAGTGCAAATTGTTTTTTTGGGGGATTATTCATTAATTGCAATTCATCTGATCCCTCTTAAGAACATTCTGGAGTCGATGCAAATTGCCATGCTAAAAACTGAGGCAGCAAACTTTGGGGAAAAAATTCATATTTGTGTCCTTCTCAAAATATTTGGGCATGGCTGTAAAGACAAGTCTTTTGACTTTTATGGTAAAGCGGTGTACTAACCAGACTGTGGAGTAATACAGGGTGGTCCAGATCTAATTATGCAGATCCAGATCGTCTGGATGACTTTGATTTATGCGGGGATGATTCCAGTTCAGCACAAAGACGATTTTTCATGTTGTCAGTTCGCACACTTCTCGATGGTCCGTGATTAACTTAATCTTAATTTAAGAATAAACTTAATAAGTTATAGCATAATGAAAATTGCATAATTAGATGTGGACCACCCTATACATTTAAATGCAAGAAATGATAAAGTTAGACTTTTCTCTTTTTAAACTTCTAGTTGACCTGGCCAAGCAGCGCTTGAGTCAACTCCATGAAGTCAATGCAAACCAGCCCACACCTAACCTGGTTATGATGCCCATTGGGGACTACAGGCTCGGTGAGTGGTCTTTAATCTAAACCCCGATACATTTTGCTTTTTCTGTGCATGTCACTTTGCTGTCATTTTACGCCGTCCATTTCCATCCTGCTTGTAGCATTCCTCTTTTTCAGAAGTGCCATTGAGTGATTTTAAAGGAGAAGCTTGAAAACGCAGAGTTTGTGTATCTTGTAGGACTTCAGAATAATGTGGCATTACTCAATCTGTGTCATTCTGAAATATTCAGCAAGACCTTTTTACAAATATCACCTACTAGCAGACCTGGCGCAATTTGCTGCACGTTTAACCCCCAAGTTTCGGCAGCGGATCGTGGTTTTTTTCAATCTAGACGTCCTGTCTTTTTCAGATTCTTTTAACCGCCTGGTTTCGGCAGCCAATCGTCCTTTTCCCAATCTAGAAATCCTGTCTTCCTTAGATTCGTTTAATCGCCTGGTTTTGGCAGCCAAGCACTTTTTTTTCCAACCTAGAAGACCTCTCTTGAGATCCGTTTAATGCCCTCGTTGATTGCATGTCTTCCAAGGTTGTTTCAACACCCATTTCTTGCACAAAGTCTTCTCCCCTTTTATGAGTGACTGTGTAAGTACCGCGTGTACTAAACAGTAAATTAGTTAAGGAAAAAGACCGACAAAACCGCGTCAGCTGCGGAGCTCAGCTCGGAGCGAAATGAAGTGAATGAAATGACGTGAATGGGAGGAGAGATGATCACGTGACTCCCTCATCCACCTTAACTCTCAATCCCTCCATAAACACACAAACACAGTCTCTCAGATCCCAACTCTCCTTTATATACAGTATATAGATATAGATATATAAACTGCTCAAAAAAATTAAAGGAACACTTTGAAAACCCATCAGATCTCAATGGGAAAAAGAAATCCTCCTGGATATCTATACTGATATAGACTGGGTAATGTGTTAGGAACGAAAGGATGCCACATCGTTTGATGGAAATGAAAATGATCAACCTACAGAGCCCTGAATTCAAAGACGCCCCAAAAATCAGAGTGAAAAAATGATGTGGCAGGCTAGTCCATTTTGCCAAAATTAAATTGCAGCAACTCAAATTGTACAGCACTTTGTATGGCCCCTGTGTTCTTGTATACATGCCTGACAACATCGGTGCATGCTTCTAATGAGATGACAGATGGTGTTGTGGGGGATCTCCTCCCAGATCTGGACCAGGGCATCACTGAGCTCCTGGACAGTCTGAGGTGCAACCTGGTGGCATTGGATGGACCAAAACATAATGTCCCAGAGATGTTCTATTGGATTTAGGTCAGGAAAGTGTGGTGGCCAGTCAATGGTATCAATTCCTTCATCCTCCAGGAACTGCCTGCATACTCTCACCACATGAGGCCAGGAATTGTCGTGCACCAGGAGCCACTGTACCAGCATAGGGTCTGACAATGGGTCCAAGGATTTCATCCTGATACCTAATGGCAGCCAAGGTGCCTTTGTCAAGCCTGTAGCGGTCTGTGTGACCCTCCATGGATATGCCTCCCCAGACAATCATTAACCCACCACCAAACTGCTCATGCTGAATGATGTTACAGGCAGCATAATGTTCTCCATGGCTTCTCCAGACCCTTTCACTTCTGTCACATGCTCAGGGTGAACCTGCTCTCATCTGTAAAAAGCACAGGGCACCAGTGGTGCATCTGCCAATTCTGGTATTCTATGGCGAATGCCAATCGAGCTGCATGCTGCTGGGCAGTGAGCTCAGGGCCCATTAGAGGACATGGGGCCCTTGGGTCACCCTAATGAAGTCTTTCTGGTTGTTTGGTCAGAGACATTCACACCAGTGGCCTGCTGGAGGTCATTTTGTAGGGCTCTGGCAGTGCTCATCCTGTTCCTCCTTGCCCAAAGGAGCAGATACTGGTCCTGCTGATGGGTTATGGACCTTCTATGGCCCTCTCCAGCTCTCCTAGAGTAACTGCTTGTCTCCTAGAATCTCCTCCATGCCCTTGAGACTGTGCAGGGAGACACAGCAAACCTTCTGGCAATGACACGTATTGATGTGCCATCCTGGAGAAGTTGGACTACCTGTGCAACCTCTGTAGGGTCCAGGTATCGCCTCATGCTACCAGTAGTGACACTGACTGTAGCCAAATGCAAAACTAGTGAAGAAACAGTCAGAAAAGATGAGGAAGGAAAAATGTCAGTGGCCTCCACCTGTTAAACCATTCCTGTTTTGGGGGTCATCTCATTGTTGCCCCTCTAGTGCATCTGTTGTTAATTTCATTAACACCACAGTAGCTGAAACTGATTAACAACCCCCTCTGCTACTTAACTGACCAGATTAATATCCCAGAAGTTTCATTGACTTTATGCTATACTCTGATTTAAAAGTGTTCCTTTAATTCTTTTGAGCAGTATATATATATATATATAGATAGATAGATAGATGAGATATATATAGATAAAGTGAACATTTGCAGGCAGCCTTCAGCTAAGCGTTGGCAATTTAAACAGGTGAAGAACTCTTTGACAGGTTTTTCAATAATTTCAGTTACTTCAAATGTTAGTTAATTGTCCAGTCTAAAGGGGGCCAGCGCGAGGTCACATGTGGGTGTATATGAGTGGCCACAGAGATGAAGTGGCACCTCGCCCATGGGTCATTCCTGTCTTTTTGCTCAGTGCTGGTGGGATATCCTCCATCCACCATAATCCCACTTTAAATGAAATGGGTCTAATGGAGATCTTTATTTATTCAGTAGCAAGATGGCCGATGCAAATTGTTTCAGTTAAAATGAACAATTCCAAAATGTTTCCATAAAAAATGGAGATGTTCTTACTTGGTGACTTGGTCATTTTTAATAGTAGTGAGAGATGGGATTTACTGTACTTCACCAAGCAGACCCATGTTAGTACAGGCCGATGTATCCAGAGTGTAACACAATCTAAAACACATGCTAGATGGCTGAGCTATAATTCATACTGTAAACACTTAAAACAAACGCCTAAATCCCATTTGGTACCTCCAGCTTGTGGTTGGTTCAAGCAGATTTTAATGCTCTTCCAGTTGTTCTTAGGGAAATATCTATTTTCTCATGACATCCATCCATTCTTCCATTTTTCTCAAGGCTTATCCAGAGTAGCGTCACAGAAAACCTGAAACCTAGCCTGGCAAGTGCAGGGCGCCATTACATGCGAATCAAAGTTATTCAGTGCCAGTTTCTTGTCCTGTTTTTCCATTGATTTAGTCCGTCCACCCATCCATGTATCCATTTCACTAATTTAATGATTTCTTTTAACATCTTAACCTGGAGAGATCTATTAATTTTTTCACATATAAAATGCCTTACTTAAATGTTTTCCAATGCCGTACCTGTCCTGGTGTCTATATAAGAACAGAGAAGTTCAGTTTCTGTATTAACATCTCGCCTGACGAAGCGGCCTGAGTTGCCTTGAAAGCTGGCATATTGTAATCTTTCTAGTTAGCCAATCAAAGGTCTCATTTTGCTTAACTTCTTACCACATCCATATTGGTTAACACGGTACAACACCCTAGTACTCCATACTCATCTGAAACTTTGTTGGACAGTTATCTATCTTATCCAAAGATCCTGACTAGACATTGTTCTCCTCCCTTGATAAATGACTCTTAGCCTGGAGAGGTCTTCTCATTCTTCACATCTAAGATGTCTCACTTGAAGGTTTTCCAATGCTGTACCTATCCTGGTGTCTATATAAGAACAGAGAAGTTCAGTTTCTGTATTAACATCTCGCCTGAAGAAGGGGCCTGAGTTGCCTCAAAAGCTGGCATATTGTAATCTTTCTAGTTAGCCAATAACAGGAAGGGGTCATTTTGCTTAACTTCTCACAATATGTTCATAAGTTAGCCAACACAAATTATTCAAAGTTTCTCCAAGTGTTTGAGCACAAATGAAATCATTTTATCTCTTTTCTTCATTCACTTGGTTTCACTCACTGGTGTGTTTTTCCTCCTTGACTTCAGAGGTTCCACGTACTCCGAACACAGGCTCAAGCAGTGCGTTTTTCTCAAGCACAAATGACTTCAGAAGTCGTGATGGATCGCTAGTACCTCTTATCCCAAAAGAATATATCTCCATCAATAGCTTCCAGCCAGAGCTTCTGGAAGAGGTGAAGGATGTACTGATTTCAGCCGAAAAGCTCAAGGTGAATGAGGATCAGATCATTGGCAAAGGTAAGCAACAGGATGCTGATTTTATGTAATATATAACACTGGGCTCATTCTAAATGTGAATAGTGCCTTTACATTGTCCACACTATACATTAAGAACTAAAACCAGGAAAGAATGACAAATTGTATTTTTGTTGTGGTTTAATATTTAACCTCCTATGATGTCTTTGGGTCAAATGTAACCTGTGTGATAAGAAGAGACGTTGTAAACTCAATAAGATTTGGAGAATGACCTCCGGACAAAGATGAAAAGAAAAACGGTCAAAAATTATTCAAAACCGATCACATCAGACAAATACAGTTTGGTTCAATGCGTTTTTATACAAAATGGCCGCCGTAAATGATGTCATCGAGGTTGGCAGAAATGATGTCAAAAGGAAGTGCCGGCAGTGATGTCATCTGTGGATTAGCCGGAAGTGACATCACTGTTCAGGGAACCAGAAGTGATGTCACGGAAGTTGTACACTTTGTTGTTGAAGCCATTTTGTGAACCCGAAAATAAGGCAGAACTATTCTTATTTGTCTTCTTTATTTCTGTTGGCAAAGAGAAAGAGATATCAGTGCACATAACCAACCCCTCACCTTGTGAAGTACCACTCACCTTTGGACTTCCTAATCACGCATGTGTGACACTTGATTTTGTGTTTGAAATTTGTAAAAGCTGTCTAAATTTAATCTATTAATGGATGAAACTTTATGAAACTTATTTACTAAATTTCCCAAAATGAACAAAAATTATTTAAAAAAAAAAATGTAAACAACCCAAAAGGGAAGAATGGAGCGCAAGATCGACAGGCGGATCGGAGCGGCATCCTCAGTGATGTGGGCTCTGCATCGGTCTGTCGTGGTGAAAAAGGAGCTGAGCTGTAAGGCAAAGCTCTTAGTTTACCAGTCGATCTACGTTCCTACCCTCACCTATGGTCATGAACTATGAATAATGATCGAAAGAACGAGATTGCGAATACAAGCGGCTGAAATGAGATTCCTCCACAGGGTGTCTGGGCTTTCCCTTTGTCACGCACGCGCGAGTAGGAGACCGCGGATGGATCTTAACGCACTTCGGAGGACATTCGGCGGCAGGGAATGGCAGGGTACTAACCTTTTTCCTTTGCTTTCTTTCAGAAGAAAAGACGCTCCGCCACCGTAAGCCGCATTTTGCCCGCACTGCGTTACTTCCGCCCTTCCTCCTCCATTGTTCCTGACGTCAGCGATCCCATCTTCCCCCACGGCTCTTCCCAGCATTCCTCCACTTCCGGCCCCTCCCTCATAAAATGGCCGCCGACGCCATGCTTCGGTGTCGTGCAATACATATTTTGTTTGTGTATTTTTTTTGACCTTTTCTGTACTGGAGAATTGTACAGTATACGGGGCCACAAACCCCAAACATTTATGTTGTGTCCTGATTCGTCTTTTACACCTTAAAGATAGGGTGAGAAGCTCAGTCATCCAGGAGTATCATCAGAGTAGAGCCGCTGCTCCTCCGCATCGCGAGGAGTCAGATGAGGTGGCTCAGGCATCTGATCAGGATACCACCTGGACGCCTCCCTGGTGAGGTGTTCTGGGCACGTCCAACCAGAAGGAGGCCCCGGGGAAGACCCAGGACATGCTGGAGGGACTATGTCTCCTGGCTGGCCTGGGAACGCCTCAGGATTCCCCGGGAAGAGCTAGAAGTAGTGGCCAGGGAGAAGGAAGTCTGAGCATCTCTGCTCAAGCTGCTGCCCACGCAACCCGACCTCAGATAAGCAGAAGAGGATGGATGGATGGATAGAACCCAAAAGCTATACAGTTTTTTAAAAAAATCTCTCCTTGCCTTGTTATTTGGGTCAGTTTTATCCCATTTGACAATTAGGGCAAAATCTACCTATCTATTATTGACTTTAATTAATTTAGGGTAATTTGTTCACCACTGAATTAAAAAACATCCTAAATGGAATCAGAAGGCTTTTGGTAAAGGGGCCTCAAATGTCACACTTGTTTACATCTGCTTCACATTTCCTTTGGGTCACTTTTGACCCGCTATTGACTTTAGTGGATTTTACTCTCCATTTAGGATGGCTCTTTTGTTTACAACCCATACAAACATCCTAAATGGCCTTTTTTTAGTTTATAAATCTGAAGAGTTTGAATGTTACTGAAGTGCCCCAAGTTTACAAAGAGTGTCATATTGTTGTACAGCTGCTCCACATTTTGAATGCTGCCAAGTCTTTTATGCACCATTGGCTTCATTCGATTTTACTCTTCATTTTGGGCGGTTTCTTTGTGCACAACTAGTGTTGAATGGAGAAATTTGCCAAAGTTTTTCTCTCTGTGAATATGAGGTGACCTTTTTCATGAAGTATTTTCCAGGACATTTACTGTGCCTATCGGCTTAGATGAACACTTCTGTTTTTATCAGTATATAATTGTCTAAATAACCAAGGAAAACAAAAGTGTCTACCCCTAAAGTAGCTGCTCCTTTCAAAGTTATTTAGAGTCGGCTGTGCTCATCATTAATTCTCAGATTTTGGATACAATTAAGAAAGAAAACTCCAGAGAAAAAGTGAATTAAAAAAAAAAATGGCCAAAGCAAAGGAGGCATTTGGAGATGCAGAAAAAAAAACCAAATGTCCCATGGATAAAATAAATGAAGGTGTTAATCAATTCCAAGGACAGATGGCAGCTAGAAGGAATAGAGAATAGTGTTTCTAAAAACGTTTGTTTGCCCACTTTGGATTCAATCTTCTTTTAGCAAACCTCCGACATAAAGCCATTAGGATCACATTCAACCTGTCACACCACGGACACCAGCAGTTCACTCTTGGTTCGTGTTTTAATTGGCTTGGGTTGGTCCAGAGCAGCGCTTTATCCACAATCTCTGAGATGTAGGAATGGAACATCTCACCTTAATAGTCCTCTGCAATAACTTGATGAAAAAGTGCGATACGACAAAGCAGAACGTTCTTCAGTCTGATTGTGGCTCAGGTTCTGGCAGAGTCAGTCCAGGCCAGTCCATCAGAGTACGTCGAAGTGCGGTCAAGTTAAGCAAGTCAATGGGGGCTTTGGAGAATACCATTGTTCGCATGTTGTATGATTGTGTTAAATTTGTAGGAGCATCACAAATTAAAACTCCATTTCCTGATGATGATGATAAAAATTTTGTTTATATAGCACCTTTCCCTGATGTGGTGGTAGACAGACACTCCCATCCAGGGTTGATCTCTACCTTACACCTGATGGCCTCAAAATCCATACTTCAAGTATAACACGCCAGAAAATAGTATTATAGTTGTCTCTCAGATATTTTTTTTTGCCTTATACAATTTCTTGTATTAGGAACTTGTTAGTTTTCGCATACCCCTTGGGGTCAGAGTGCAAGGTCAGCCATTGTACAGCACCCCTGGAGCAATTACAAGTTAAAGGCCTTGCTCAAGTGCCCAGCAGAGTAGGATCTCTTTTGGCAATGATGGGGATTCGAACCAGCAACCTTCGGGATACCAGCGTAGATCCTTAGCCTCAGAGCCACCACTCCGCCCTAAATCTTTTGAATTGCTTATTTTTACTGCTAGATTCTACCTACAATACATGAAATACGTAATGCAGAAAGATTTGAGATCAAGGTGGCTAAAAGAAAAAAAAAAGGGGATATTTAGGCAAAGTGAACACTCTTGATTATTTTTATATGACAGTATAAAAGCTACCACACTGTTTTGTGTTTTATTTTTTTTTTTTTAAGGCCACTTTGGAATAGTTTACCACGGATCTTACACTGACTCCAACGGAAAGGAAATTCATTGTGCTGTGAAGTCATTAAACAGTGAGTGATTCTTTGTTGTGTTTATAAGTATTCTACGTGATATTACTAAAGTTTATCAGAAATGAATTGTGTCCACAAAAATGTACTGTAATGCCGCCAACACGTTGCATCAGCGTGGGGATGTGTCACCATCAGAATGAGCTGGCATCCGATCATGTAAGTGAGCAGCTTCAGAGGCGGCTGCAGGGAGCCCGGAAAAAATGGATAGCCTGAATTCCAAGTAGTGCGGCAGCAATGAGCTTCCTAAAAGTGCGACGTAAAAAGGGAAAATCAATTGGTACTCACTGTCGATGAACGCTGGTGTGTCTAAAAGTACTTAAGCTTAACCGAAAAGATGAACAGAGATTATTGGTTAGATAAGCTAATATACAGTAGCTTCATAGTGAAAACATTTCCATCAGACTAATGTTGAAAAAAGGCAAATGTCCCTAAAGTTAGAAAGAATGTAAACCTTTCTCTCATTTATGAAAGAAGCTTGCTCAGAAAATTTCTGATGAGAAATGAACACGTTGTGTGAACACGAAAGCAAGACTTTGGAACTGTTGGGCAACAATGGCTACCACTGAGCCATTGAGTTCACATCGATTAAAGTCTCGCTCTGTCTGTCTATCATATACATATACTGTATATGGTGTGCTTATATAAAGCATATATCATTTAGTTATTACCTTAATAAATGGATCTGTGTCTGTGTGCCAGTTTGTTTGCTATGTCACTGTCATTCCAAACGATGGTGCATCACAAACATTTTTAGTAATGAAATGCTTTGGATTTGTCATTCCAACACATGGCACATAACAAGTATTAACTGCTTTTATGAACCTCATACCAAATGACATATAACAGAGACAGATGCATTGCCTGGCACCCTGCAAGCAGTGGTTTTTATAGCTATTTCTTATATCTCATTAGACTATCTATCTATCTAGTCTTACATTTCTGTCTTTTGTATAGTGTCTTTCAAAACAATCAGCCTACCCACCTACCCATACACAGGCAGCCCCCGGGTTACGTACGAGATAGGGGCTGTAGGTTTGTACTTTAGTTGAATTTGTATGTAAGTCAGAACAGGTACATTATTTTAATAAATGCTATTGTTGACCGACTGTAACTAAGTGCTCTGCCATTGAATGATGGAGTTTCACTTCTCTCTGACCTTTTTATTATTTCTACTTTATTTTCAATGGTGATGTTTTTTCTCGTTTTTACTGTATCACCAGCACTTGCATCAGATTTGCGTTTCAGAGACATTCTTGAAGGGTGAAGACAAAAGATTAAGATGAGCTCTTCTGCACAGCACTGGACACGCTATCACAGCAGGAAGGCACCCGTCGTCAACACGTCTGATCTATAGGGTGGTCCAGATCTAATTATGCAATTTTCATTACACTATAACTTATTCAGTTTATTACATAGATAATCACCCGAAAAATCCCGGACCATCGAGAAGTGTGCGAACTGATGACATGAAGAATCGTCTTTGTGCCGAACTGGAATCGTCCCCGCATAAATCAAAGTCATCCAGACAATCTGGATCTGCATAATTAGATCTGGACCACTCTGTACTGACAAGAGACAACTTCTTGCTATGTGCGTGACAGTACGAGCAGGCTTGCTATTGAGAATGAATGGGGGCAGTGAGGGGCAGTTCATCACCAGCCCACCTCATAGTCACCTCCACTACAGTGTGTTGCCTGCAGCTTCCTCCCACCACTGCCCCCATTCAACAGGCAGTCATCCAAGGCACACTACAATGCTACCCCCCACTGCCCTGTTCGCCCTCAATGGCCTCCGTTCAGCCACAACCGGGTCACCGCTTGCAGCATTACCAGCCGCCCACCTAGAACGAACGGGCAGCCGTGTGTGGTGGGCGGGCAGTGAAACCGCTTGCCACCAGGAGCTGCCCAAGGGACACTACACTGCACGAGCAGCGAAATCGCCCCCCTCCAGCCTCCGCTTGCAGCATCCCCAGGCCGAAGATGTCCGAGTGGCAGTTACTGAGGCGCATGCGTCGCAGCTGCGGCCTGGTTCATATGTCATAGGTCAGATGTCCGTAACCTGTGTGTATATATATATATATATATATGTATCTATATATCTCTATCTCTATATATATATATATATATATATATATATATATATATATATATATATATATATATATATATATATATATATATATATATATATATACACACATACACAGTGGTGGACGGCCGAGTCTCAATACCTCTCCCGGGGACGCTTGATGGCAGCCTCCCTATCTGACGATGATGCCTTAGCTTCCCGCAAGGCTCCATGGGAGATGGAGTTCTCCACAGCCCTGTTGGGATTGGGTGCTGCATGGGTCCCTGAGCCCGACTGGACGAGTCTGCAGCCGCACCCGGAAACAGGTGATCTTCCGGGTGGGCTATAAAAGGAGCCAGCAACCACCACTCAGTGGCCAGCGTTGGGAGGAGGATGAAGCTTGACGTGAGGAGTGGTGGTGCCAGAAGGGAGGGTTGTGTGTTGCTTGTGTTATCTGGATTGTGTTGTGACTGTGGGATTCACGGGGAGACATGCCCCACAGGTGAAGAAAGTAAAGGTTTTCTTTGTGTTTAAGAGCGCCTTATATTATGGGGGAGAGCCGGGCTTCAGCTCCCCCTGGCAGCATCCACAGAACCCAACAGGGCTGTGCCAACAAATTGTAATTCCCATACAGCCCTGTGGGAATCCTAGACACTGTTGCAATCCAGGGGGGCTGCCAAGTAGCAGCTTGAGGAAGATAATGCCCATCAAAATCCATCTCCCACTGCTGTCCCTCACTATATATATATATATATATATATATATATATATACTGTGTGTGTATGTGTTTATATATACTGTATATATCTCGAAACGGAAATTCCGTATGACCACAGAACATATTATAATACACTACGTGTGAATGACTGTCCATACTTCTCCCACGGTCAGTAATATGTAGCGTGTTCTCGAACAGTGTAACTACCACTTACATTTTATGTCAAATGTCATTGAGGCGACAATCTTGACAAATCCCACTCATCCCTGCGGACATGCCATTTGACTTTAAAAGGTTACATTTTCCGGTCCGCCTTTCATTTGCAATTACAATAAATAGAGCACAAGGCCAATCACTTAAAGTTGTAGGAATCAATTGAGAAAATCCATGCTTCTCCCACGGTCAGTTATATTTAGCGTGTTCTCGGGTGGGTACACCAAAAAATGTATACCTTTATGCACCTAATGGGCAAACAAAAAATGTAGTTTACCCGAAAGCACTGCAGTAGTACTCAATGTATCTTTACTTCTTAAATGTTAATGTATGCTTCTTATATGTTGTTCAAATTCTTTTATCAAAATGTTTTACTGTTTAATAATGCATATTTATATATCAATTTGCTTCTTATATATTACTTCATAGTCTCATATGATAATGATGTTAATAATGTTGTTTGTATTGATTTCTACATTATTGTAAATGCTCTTTATTTGTTGAAAAATAAATAAATACCCCAATCATGAGAAGGGTAATGCAGGCCTGGAGCCTAACCCAGTAAACACAAGTGCAAGAGGAATGCATTCACACACACGCACTCCCACTAGGTATATCACTTTTTATTTTTGTCTGTTATCTATCTGTCTGTCTATCTATCTATTAAAATGCATGTATAAATATATTAGAAAAAATGTTGAAAACTGATTAAAGATGCATCAAGTGTGCAGTCTTGTGTGTAGCCTGAGGCTGTGTATTCTCGCCCCTTTAGGGATCACGGATGTGGAGGAGGCCGAGCAGTTCCTCAGGGAAGGCATTATCATGAAAGAATTCCATCACGTCAATGTCCTCTCTTTGTTGGGAGTGTGTCTGCCGAATGAAGGGCTCCCCCTGGTGGTTCTTCCTTACATGAAGCATGGAGATTTACGCCACTTCATCCGATCAGATAAAAGGGTAAGACTAAACATAAATGTATAAAAACTAATAAACAGTCTTTTGTAATTGTAGTCTGTGATTTTTCCTAATGCAATACATAACTAGTTCAAGACTTTCCCTTATACCCGTCTATTACAGATTTTCACTACTTTTTAAGATAGGGTGGTAATTTGGCTTATTTGAACACTTAAAGCTCCCCCTCGTGCTCTAATGTCTTGTTCTCACACTCCTCCCTGCCCTTCTCGTCCTTTACAAAGTCTGTGAGGTGCTTTTGCTTTTTGACAGTAAACTTTGAATCTCACATCTTCACTGTCACAGATATAAGATGGGCTCAAGTTAAAGAAATGTTCAGGACTATACCACTGACAGCTACATTGTTTTTAATATGACATATCAACCATTATGTTTTGTTCTACACAGAATCCTACGGTAAAAGACTTAATTGGCTTTGGGCTGCAAGTTGCCAGAGGAATGGAGTACTTGGCACAAAAGAAGTTTGTACACAGAGACCTCGCTGCAAGAAACTGCATGTGAGTGACCTCCAAAATGACACTCTATACTCTACAAGGGGGCTGTATTTGTGGCAGGAGCTCATGTTACTTCATAATGGTTGTATTCAAACAAATCTGTCAGTTTTTGGTAAATGAATCAGGCCCTCAGGCTTGGGTTGTCTTCAAATGGCAGGTCTTTGACTTTACAGCTTGTGCCTTTCATTCATCGACGTGAACACAATATATCTGCCTAGCTCTGTTATTTGTATTTTTACTCAAATGTATATTCACAAAATTAAAGTTAGTTCTTTAATGTTTGCATACTGTCACGTAATCTTTGTGTTAAACCATCTAAGGTTTCATTTTTAGTATTCTATTCTACTTGAGCTTTTCATAAGGTAGTCTAAAAATGTATTTATTAGGTTTATTAGAAACCCGTACTTGATTGATTGATAGATAGACAGTGTGACAGTAGGGGGCACTATCGCTCCCTTGAACCCTCAGGTACCACACCAAACACTAGATAGATAGATAGATACTTTATTAATCCCAAGGGGAAATTCACATAATCCAGCAGCAGTATACTGATACAAAGAAACAATATTAAATTAAATAGTAATAAAAATGAAAAGAATTAAAATAAAATTAATGTTCGCATTTACTCCCCCGGGTGGAATTGAAGAGTCGCATAGTGTGGGGGAGGAACGATCTCCTCAGTCTGTCAGTGGTGCAGGACGGTGACAAAAGTCTGTCACTGAAGCTACTCCTCTGCCTGGAGATGACACTGTTAAGTGGATGCAGTGGATTCTTCATGATTGACAGGAGTTTGCTTAGTGCCCGTCGCTCTGCCACAGATGTTAAACTGTCCAACTTTAATCCTACAATGGAGCCTGCCTTCTTAACAAGTTTGTCCAGGCGTGAGGCGTCTTTCATCTTTATGCTGCCACCCCAGCACACCACCACATAGAAGAGAGCGCTCACCACAACCGTCTGGTAGAACATCTGCAGCATCTTACTGCAGATGTTGAAGGATGCCAACCTTCTCAAAAAGTATAGTCTGCTCTGACCTTTCTTACATAGAGCATCAGTATTGGCAGTCCAGTCCAATTTGTCATCCAGCTGCACTCCCAGATATTTATAGGTCTGCACCCTCTGCACACAGTCACCTCTGATGATCACAGGGTCCACGAGGGGCCTGGGCCTCCTAAAATCCACCACCAGCTCCTTGGTCTTGTTGGTGTTAAGGTGTAAGTGGTTTGAGTCGCACCATTTAACAAATTCCATGATTAACTTTCTGTACTCCTCCTCCTGCCCACTCCTGATGCAGTAGGTAAAAGTCCAATAATTCTTATTTTTATTATAATAATTACATGCACCAAGCCCCCTCCATTAATTACTACAATAATTAATACAATAAACAATCCTCCAACTCCCAGACACTTAGCCAGCCTTCCTCCCAGCTCAGCTCATCGTCTGGGAGTTCCCATGGTCCTTTTATATCTCCTGACCCGGAAGTGAATCCACCCTACAGTCCATGAGATTCCTTATCACTTCCGGGTCAGATACAAAGTCCTTTTCTTCACCCCGGAAGCACGTCGCTCCTACTGTTCATGTGACCAGGAAGTACTTCCGGGTTATAGGGCACGTAGCACTCCCCAAACCCCCCCATAGCGGCTCCTGGTGGTCCCCATGGTATCCAGCAGGGCTGTTTATAAAAACTACAAGGTCCATGAGGCTCTGCTAGAATTCGGGGAACCTCCAAGCCGCTGGGAGGGCTCCATCTGGCGGCTTGGAGGTGTGGTCTGGAATATATAGCCGGCCATCCTTCACAACAGATAAATGTGAAAGGCACTATATAACAGATAGATAGTGGGGTGTATGGCCGGGGCCCTTGCCCGACCAGGACACCTCCACACTGGAAGGACCTGGGGAGGGAGCATATCCAGATCTTTACCTCCCCTGGAGAGCTAGGTGGCAGCCCCCCAGGGTTGCAGAAGTGCCTCGGAGAAGGGAGTTGGAGTTTGATACAGCCCTTTTGGGACTACCAAGAGGTGCTGCTGCTGAGTCCTTCTTGGCAGCTCTTCCACCCTCCCACACCCAGAAGTGCTGCTGGAAATGCGTCAACGAGCCCAGGTGCTCTACAAAAGGAGCCAGTCACTGCCACTCAATGGCGGGAGTCGGGAAGAAGAGGACAAAGTCTGAGGAGGAGTGGAGGTGGAAGGGACTGTAAAAATCCAGGCGCACCCTGGTGGTGGCCACGGGCCCCAGCAGGGTTGAGCTTCCATGCTCATGACCTGTGGCCTTGCTGGAAACCAAGGGGGTTTCCCTCTGTTGGTCCGGGGAAGAAAAGGTCTTGAAAATAAACCCCCAGTCCTACCATACTTGGCCCATCCTGGCCGACTAAGGGCTCTGGCTGTCTGTCACAATAGATAGATATGAAAGGCACTATATACTGTAATAGATAGATGAAGAGATGGATGTGAAAGGCACTATGTAATGGACTAATATATATAAAGTGCACTATATAATAGAAGGATATGAAAGGGACTGTTTAATGGACTGATATATATAAAGTGCAGTTTACGATAGGCAGATAGTAAAGACACTATATTAAGATAGATATGAAAAATGTCCAAACGAATAGACAGATAGAAATGAAAGCTACTCTATCCGATAGATTCATATATATATCAAAGATGCTATAAAAGGTGATCCACAGTAGAAGAACAGACCGCTGTAGCTGGTTTTTCAGTAAGGATTGCTCTACCCCACGGGCGTCGAACTCCGGTCCTGGAGGGCCACAGTGGCTTGTGGGTTTTCATTCTAGCCATCTTCTTCATTAGTTGCCAGTTTTTGCTGCTAATTAACTTCTTTTGCCTTTCTTTTAATTAACTTTACTCAGGCCCCTTAGTTTTCTCTTTTTGTTAATTAGCAGCCAAACAATAATGAGACAGAAAATGAGCCGCCACATGACCAGCTCACCTGTGCCCATCAGACAAAATCTGAAAATAAAAAAAGGTGAAGGTCTCGGTAAGGTTGATCTCTTGGGTCACCAAAACATTTTGACGGTGTTCTTATGAAAAAAACAGAAAACTCAACAGTTTTGGAAATGTCTGCTGTGACAGAATGAGAGCAGCAACAAGCCATGGAATTAAAGAATGAGTTTAATTAATTAATTAAATTAATCGGCTTCTCTTTAAGAGATTGGTTGGAGTGAAATTGGTTGGAATTTGGAATTTCTAGGTTTAGCTGGTCATCTGTTGGCTCGTTTCACATCTCATTTAATGAAGAAAGGAATAAATTGAGAAGACTGACTCCTTAAAAACAGGGCTATTAAAATGAAGGGAAAAGAAGTGAATTAGCAATGAAAAGGGTTAGAATGAAAACCTGCAGCCACTGTGGCCCTCCAGGCCCGGAGTTTGACACCCCTACTCAATTCAGTCACTTCCTAGGGTGAAAGGACCTTTTCAAGTATTAGAAAATGCTTGTACAGTAATCGATTAGAAGCACATGCAGATCTATGAGGTAGGTTAATAGGTAATGAAAGCATTACATACAGACATAATATAAATCTGACATTTTCTGCATTAATAAATGGACTGGTTTGTATCTGTGTATTTAGTAATTGTGTTCTGCACCTGTACTGACTTGACAGGTTGGATGAGTCCTACACCGTCAAGGTGGCCGATTTTGGGATGGCCAGGGATGTATTTGATAAAGAGTATTACAGCATCCAGAATCACCGAAAGGTCAAGTTACCAGTTAAGTGGATGGCACTCGAAAGTCTACAGACACAGAAATTTACAACAAAGTCAGACGTGGTAAGAAAAATAGTAGCAACATTTGTGTTGCTTATCATGTTTTCATTAATCTTTATTGCTAACACTTCATAAAGATTCTAAAACTACTTAATACAACAGTAAAATTTTATTGTGTGCAAAGTAACATATCACACTCAGTTGTACGGGATGGGTTTTGTTTGTCCCGTCTTTATGGGATCTCTTTTTGAACTAATAACCGTTTTGCAAACTGATCATATTGTCCTCTTGTCATGTTGTTGCTGCATGAGCAGAGATGTCACTTTCTAGGCCTGTTTGATTCGGTGGAGCAACCAACACTACAGCCTCACAGCTCCAGCACCAGCACTCTTAAAAATGACGATGCCCGAGCGGTTCTTCAGAGCGATGCCATAGGGGAACCATCTTTGGTTCTCAGAAGGCCCATCCACATGAAGGTTCCTGAAAGAACCTTTATTTATTTAGATTTCTTAACAGGTTCCATGACTAGATGGTATGAGGTTTGTGAAATACCAACGGGTGATGAATTTAGAAAGGTCCTTCGCTGCATACGGCCACACAGGCTAAATCCGTTTTTTCTTAATCTGTTAGTTTCCAGCTAGGTAAGCTAACATACATTAAACTTTTCAATTTTTACACCACATGTTGGGAAGTGGTTTTAAGGGACAAAGAACTAACTTCATATGCGAAGAATCCTTCCCAGTATGAAACGGTGCTTTGCCAAGCAATGGCTCTATGAGGAACCGCACAACCCAATAAAGAACCATAAAGTGCCATTACAAAACCGGCGTTCTTGGTGACTGATGACTCTGTGTGTAGTTTTCCCGTTATTCCCATGTCTTCTTGGATTTTCAGTTCCTCTGACAACACCCAGCAGATTAACGGGACGGATGTTCCTGGCGATAGGCTGGTTCCTGCCGTTCACCCCATGTCTCTGGCATCGGCTCCAGCTCTCCACGTTTCCACACTGAATTAAGTGAATTCACAAAATTCATAGATTCGATATCCTAAAAAGAAAGCAAAGATGTGTCATTGTTTTTGTGAGACATTTGAACTCCACCTGCCTTGCGTCAGTGATGGAAATTCCCACCGCAGACAATGGCACATTGTAGATCTCAAGGTGGATGGTCTTCTTATGAGTCAGCAGGTCCCAAGCTTTTTTTTTTTTTGTTAAGAACATACCTATAATTGCCTTAAGGAAACATTGGAGTGTATTATTTTTTCCTAGGATACAGCTAAACAGCACTATGATTTCAGTCGTGAGATTTATTTTTGAACAAACTAAGGTGTGTCATGAGTCAAGATTCTCAGGTGCAGATTACAGAATGACAGCCAGCATTGCCAAATTCTTCTCAAACTCTGACATTTATAGAAAGTGACTCATTTCATTCTTTTGCTCTTTGTGTCTCCCATTTAAACACAACACATATCTGTCCACCCATTGCTGCTGCTGCTTCTTTCAGCTGCTTCCATTAGGGATTGCCACAGTGGATCATCTTGTTCCATATCTTTCTGTCTTCTGCATCTTGTTCTGTTACACCAGGGGTGTCCAACTCTGGGCCTGGAGGGCTGCAGTGGCTGCAGGTTTTCATTCTAAGCCTTTTCCTAAACAGTGATCAGTTTTCACTGCTAATTAACTCCTTTTCCCTTCATTTTAATAGCCCTGCTTTTAAAGATTCAGTCCTCTGAATTGATTTGTTTCTTCATTAAATGATAGCCAAACAGAAATGAGAATTGAAACGAGTCAACAGACGACCAGCTAAATTGGGGCTTCAAACTCCGACCAATTTCATTCAAGCTGTTTCTTGATATTAATTAAGCTCATTATTTAATTTCATGACTTTAATTCCATGAATTTCCCAAACTTTTAATTTTCTGTCATCGTCAAAATGTTTTGTTAACTTGAGAGATCAACCTTACTGAGACCTCCACCTTTCTTTATTTTCAGATATTGTGTGATGGGCTCAGGTGAGCTGGTCATGAGGCAACTCATTTTGTGCCTCATTACTGTTTGGCTGCTAATTAAGGAACATGAAACACCTAAGGGTCCTGAGTCACTTTAATTAAAATTTAAGACAAAAGAAGCTAATTAGCAACAAAAACTGGTCACTCATTTAAGAAGATGGTTAGAATGAAAACCTTCATCCACTGCGGCCCACCAAGACCGGAGTTTGACACCCCTGAACTAAGGCAAAATAAGTTAATTAACAGCAATAACAGGTCACTAATGAAGAAGATGGTTAGAATGAAAACCTGCAGCCACTGCGGCCCACCAGGGACCGGAGTTTGACATTCGTGTGTTACACCCACCACCTGCATGTCCTCTCTCAGCACATCCATAAACCACCTTCTCCTCTTCCCTGGCAGCTCTATCCTTAGCACCCTTCTCTCAATATACCCAGCATCTCTCCTCTGCACATGTTCAAACCAACGCAATCTCGCCTTTGTGACTTTGTCTCCAAACCGTCCCACCTAAGCGGACCCCCTAATGTACTCATTTCTAATCCTGTCTGTTCTCGTGACACCCAATGCAAACGTTAACATCTCTAACTCTGCATCGCTAAATCTACTTAATCCAAGTCACAGGTTACTGGAGCCCATTCCAACAACATCTGTTTGACAAATGAAATTTTACTTAAAGTCATCTTATTGGAAAATCTTGGTGGAAAAAAAAATGGCAGTGTGTTAAGCTGTAATTTCTTTTGTTCTGTGCTGATTTTCCTTTATATAACTGCCATAATGGTGTTCCAAGACTTGGGCCCCAGCTTTGACGCTGGGCTCGCTTGTGCAGATTTGGCTCAACATGATGAATTTTTGGACAAGATGGTGTTAATGTTTCATTAGGTTCCATTCCTTGCATGAAGTTTGTATATTTTTCCCATGTTGATGTGGATTCATGTCTGGAGTCTACCACAAACCAACTCCCAAACCCACAGTATAGATCAGGGGTCCTTGATCACGGTCCTGGTGGCTGCAGGTTTTTGTTCCAACCCAGTTGCTTAATAAGAAGAGCTTACTTGTCAAGTGACACTTCTGCTTCATTTTAGTTGTCTCGCTCATTAGGATTTTGAACCCTTATTGCTTATTTTAGTCTTAAATGGCTGTATTCTTGGCTTTTAATAGCTCCTAATTAGCAATAATATGCAAATGACAAAAGAAACCAGCAGTTCTCCGTTTAGCTTGTTTCCATTTACACCGGTGTGTATTTATCGTGCTCTATTTGGTTTAATTCATTGTCGGGCAACCGGTGCGCATTTTCTAGGGGCGCCGTGAAAACTTTTGTAAATATTTTAAATTGATAGTGTTTTTGAACTTTTGGTTGATTAAAAAGATAATGTTTAAAAAATATATATTTTATGTTGGAAAACCAGATAACGGTTAATTAGATTGTTGAATAAACGAATGTATTTATTTTGAATGCACCATTCATCATAATATCAACACCAGCAGTGTCAAAAACACATCTCGTGAGACTTAAAAAGTCTCGTTGTTAGAAGATCTCGCTCACTGTACGGATAGAAGGCGGCGGAGCAAATATAGAACGAGAAAATACGAACGCTACATTTCGGCTCCTGCCGACGAGAGAGTATCGCTGTAGCTGCAGCTCTCACCACTTAATCGTCTGAGTATTACTATGGAAAAATAATCCTTATTTTCGCTCTGACACCGCTGATCAACACAGTAAACTTTGTAAACTCAGTGACCTTTACCAGTTCTTTGTGGCAAAAAACATTTTGTTGTGACGCAAGCATTCAATACTTCCTCAACAATTATCACTTGCTTTTTATTTACGATAATTTTAATTAAACTTTATCTAGAAAAATTCATACATAGCTTATTCTTGTCACGACTTTATTTATGGGCAGTCCCTCAGGTGCTCTGCGAAAGAAAATTTTTGGACTTGGTGCACCGGAACTCGAAAAAGGTTGCCTTTCACTGATTTAATTAAATACTTAGAAGGAAAATGAAGGGAAAAAAGTGAAGGACTGAGAATTGCTCCTCCATTTTAGCCTTCAAATCATTTGAATGATATCCTTAGAAAGGAGAAGAAACTCTAGGATATGACAATGACCTGACATAGCAGAGTTAAAGCACTAACAAGCAATATAATTAAATTATTGGCAAGAAATGCTTTCTAATTAAGCAACCAGCTTAGAACAAAAACCTGCAGCCACCACGGCCCTCCAGGACTGTGACTGAGGACCCCTGGTATAGATACCTTCAGTCAGATTTCCTTGTTCAGATTCCCTTGGCAATAAGTGCAGATGGCTCTTGCTGTGTACACGTTACTACCGGCTTGAATACGAAATGTAGGAAATGGATGGATTAGGTTGCTGTGGGATAAATGCTTGGATTTCATGTATGGGCAGTATAGTGTTGGCACTGCCACCTCACAGATACAGTGACATGGATTCAATTTGCGTGCCCAGTCATTGTCTGTGAAGAGTTTGCTGTCAATGAGTCCATGTTCATTCCAAGATCTCCCACATCCTGCTGTCAGGTTTGTTAGATGAATTGGTGAATCTACTGGGGTAGAAATTTAACATCTTATTAAAGAAAGAAACGTCCCCTAACAGGACAAATAAGTTATCAGGCAGGAGAAAAGCTGCCCATTGTATCTTTTTTTTTTACTCCTCAGTAAAATGCCTTAGAGGGAGTATTCTTCAAAAACTGTCTGTTACAGCCCAGTCAGAATGCTCAGAGAAACAAAGAATGGAGGTTCATTTTATTAACTATTGAATTTACGTACAGTGTTAATCAATACATACATTTTACATTTTAAAATAAAAGTCTGTTATATTCTGGTTCTTCTTATACCTTTGAGTTGAGCCACCACCCTTGAAATTTCTGTGCATATAACAACAGTCCATTCTCGTTCATAGGACATCAGCTTAGTCATCCTTCAGTTCATTTTGCATATTTCATCAACCTTTCTTCTGGTACTTTCTTTATTTACTTAACCATCTGAGTATTTTTCCTAAACCAATTCTTATATTTCAGTGTACATTTTGTTGTTCACTTGACCTTTCTCTGGTTTCCTGGTGCGTCTGAACAGGTTTCTGACATTTATTAAGCCTTTATGCTATTTCTTTAAGATGAGTGATATGTTAGCCTAAAATTATTCTTCCATACGATATGAGTTTGTCTTTGTATGAACTGATAGTCCATCCAGTGCTCATCCCAGGGTAACCTCAGGGTGGACTCACAAGTTCTTGTTTTGTCAATGCTTTTCAGTTATTCAGTGGGTTCAATGACTTTTTTCTCACATCCTCAGTGTTATCTTCTCTAATTGGCAATTCTGTATCAGCTCTCTGTAAGTCTGATTGTGGGTTTGTGTGGGAAGTGGTGCACCATCTTAGATAGACTCTAATCCTTATAACCCTGAGCTGAATAAAAAGGTTTGTTATGTTTGTTACGAATTGCTAAGAATTTCAAAAACAAATGACATCACTTTTCTACATAGTCACCTTCATTTGTGATGCAATTTTCCCATCGTTGTACCAACTTTTAATGCTCAATTACTACTCGTCCTGTCTTCACCGTTTCCAACGAAAATATAAAAGTGCAGAAACCTTTCAAATGTCCCTCATACAGGGTGGTCCAGATCTAATTATGCAGATCCAGATTGTATGGATGACTTTGATTTATGCGAGGATGATTCCGGTTCAGTGCAAAGACGATTCTTCATGTCGTCAGTTCGCAGACTTCTCGATGGTCTAGGAGTTTTTGGGTGATTTTCTATGTAATAAACTTAATAAGTTATAGCGTAATGAAAATTGCATAATTAGATCTGGACCACCCTATATATCTCATGGGCTATAGATGATGCCTTGTAATCTAAATTGAATTGTTTTTTTCTCTGTTTAGTGGTCATATGGTGTGCTGCTTTGGGAACTCCTTACAAGGGGAACGAGTCCCTACCCTGAAGTTGATCCCTACGATATCACCCGCTACCTCTTAAAAGGCAGAAGGCTACCCCAGCCACAGTACTGTCCTGATCCTCTGTAAGTATTTTCTAGATTGAAATTTATCAAAAAATAACATCACCTGATGTTAAGCTATACATGCTCACTCATTGGTCATAGCCATGAGTAAGAGTTTCCCGGTAGTCTGTACATGTGATAGTAATGACCTAATAAAACCCATAAAAGTTAGTAAATGTATCAGTAAGGCTTGTAATCTTTGATGGTTATTCTGTCTCTTTATATAATATGAGTCAAAATATTGGATACTGTGCTCAGTCTGGTTTGGTATGCTAACCACCGAAGTGAAGGGGGGCCAGCTGTTAGGAAACGCTCAACGGCCATCTTAGGGCTCGTTTATACTTCACGCTCAGGACGCAGACTTGCACGCATCATGGCTGCCACGTGAATGAGCGCCACTCCCTCGACCCTCTGCAGTTCACATACCAGGAGAAGGTGGGAGCGGAGGATGCCATCATCTATATGCTACACCGATCCCTCTCCCACTTGGACAGAGGCAGTGGTGCTGTAAGAATTATGTTTCTGGACTTCTCTAGCACCTTCAACACCATCCAACCTCTGCTCCTTAGGGACAAGCTGACAGAGATGAGAGTAGATTCATACCTGGTGGCATCAGTGGACTATCTTACAGACAGACCTCAGTATGTGCGTCTCGGGAACTGCAGGTCTGACATTGTGGTCAGCAATACAGGGGCGCCGCAGGGGACTGGACTTTCTCCGGTCCTGTTCAGCCAACATACATCAGACTTCCAATACGACTTGGAGTCCTGCCACGTGCAAAAGTTCACTGACGACATGGCTATCGTGGGCTGCATCAGGAGTGGGCAGGAGTACAGGAAGCTAATCAAAGATTGTGTTAAATGGTGCGACTCAAACCACTTACACCTGAACACCAGCAAGACCAAAGAACTGGTGGTGGATTTTAGGAGGCCCAGGCCCCTCATGGACCCCGTGATCATCGGAGGTGACTGTGTGTAGAGGGTGCAGACCTATAAATACCTGGGAGTGCAGCTGGATAACAAATTGGACTGGACTGCCAATACTGATGTTCTGTGTAAGAGAGGACAGAGCCGACTATACTTTCTGAGAAGGTTGGCATCCTTCAACATCTGCAATAAGATGCTACAGATGTTCTATCGGACGGTTGTGGCGAGTGCCCTCATCTACGTGGTGGTGTACTGGGGAGGCAGCATAAAGATGGACGCCTCACGCCTGGACAAACTTGTTAAGAAGGCAGGCTTTATTGTAGGAGTAAAGTTGGACAGTTTAACATCTGTAGCAGAGCGACGGCGCTGAGCAAACTCCTGTCAATCATGGAGAATCCACTGCATCCACTGAACAGGATCATCTCCAGACAGAGGAGCAGCTTCAATGACAGACTTTTGTCACCATCCTGCTCCACTGACAGACTGAGGAGACCCCACACTATGCGACTCTTCAATTCCACCTGGGGGAGTAAACGCTAACATTACTCAAAGTTATTGTCTGCTTTTACCTGCATTGTTATCACTCTTTAATTTAATATTGTTTCTTTGTATCAGTATACTGCTGCTGGATTATGTGAATTTCCCCTTGGGATTAATAAAGTATCTATCTATCTATTTGACACGTCCTCTGAGCAGGTCCTCAGAAATTAACGCGACGCATGCGCGAGTTGAAGTACCAGCAAAAAGTCGGTGGGTGCGGTTTGCTAAAAGTTGGAATGTGACGTCAGAGTCTCTGGTTACAATCTACATGTGACAGAAAGCTGCTTTGAGGATCCTACGGGATCGATGTGCGCGCTTCGATGTTTCATGAATGGTTCGATGTGGTGAAGCAAAATGCCGACATACAAATGCATCCGTGGTGCTTTTATATTCAAGCGTCGCATGTTCCCGATCGTAATGACACGATACATTTTAAAAGTCTCGCATACCAACTTTTGTATTGTCTTTTTTTTTCTGGGGCTTCCTCCTGACCTGACAGTAGCGGCAAACAGCAATAGATATTCCAACTCTCTGCACATTTGGGAATCCTTAGATTTATACTTGATATCACTTACATGATGAAATGCATTAAAGTATTTATGTTACATTTTACAGATAAATCGTTAATTTCATTTAAATAATGAATACTGTTTCTCCTCGTGTCTGCGTGGGTTTCCTCTGGGTGCTCTGGTTTCCTCCCACAGTTGAAAGACATGCAGGTTAGGTGGATTGGTGATTCTAAATTGGCCCTGGTGTGTGGGGGTGTTTGTGTGTGTCCTGCGGTGGGTTGGCACCCTGCCCAGGATTGGTTCCTGCCTTGTGTTGGCTGGGATTGGCTCCGGCAGACCCCCGTGACCCTGTATTCGTATTCAGCGGGTTAGGAAATGGATGGATGGATACTGTTTCTCCTCGTGTCTGTGTGGGTTTCCTCTGGGTACTCTGGTTTCCTCCCACAGTCGAAAGACATGCAGGTTAGGTGCATTGGTGATCCTAAATTGTACCTAGTGTGTGCTTGGTGTGTGGGGTATGTGCCCTGCCTTGCACCCTGTGCTGGCTGGGATTGGCTCCAGCAGACCCCTGTGACCCTGTGGTTAGGATATAGCGGGTTGGATAATGGATGTATGGATAATGAATACTGTTAATGATTACACACATGGGGGTGACACGGTGGCGGAGTGGTAGTAGGGAGTCACGTCACTGGTTTTCCCTGCCTGGACTTGACGTGTTTTCCTGCTGGGTTTTCACACTGTGCTCCGGTTTCCTTCCAAAGACATGCAGGTTTAGTGACACTAAAATGACGCCAGTGTGTGTGCGAGTGCTTGTATTCACCTTGCGATGAGCTGATGCCCTGTGTAGTGATTGTTTCTGCCTCGTGCCCAATGCTTGCTGGAATGGACACATCCCTGGATTGGTGGATTTGATCATTAAACATCGTTTTCAGAGATATTGCAGTAAGGTGTCATCAGAATTTAATGGCTGTTCCAGGCAGTTCACAACACCGCAAAGCCAAACCTGTTCTCACCGTGAGGATATCTTGCACTGCCACCTAGTGGATTCTTCCAGATTTACATAAAGTACGTGTGTAAGAATAAATAGTAAAACGCCGACGTAGCAGGCGCGTGTGTCACGTCACGTGAAGTATAAACCTGGCCTTACACTCTTTACTTCCTTTAGCTCATCAGGCTAAGTTCTTCATTTTTCTGCTTTGTGGTGGGATGTTCAGTACCAGACTCTAAGCTCGAGTCCATGAGTGAGTGAAGGGGATTACCTTTTAGAGCTAAGAGAGATCGAGAGAGAGGTTAGGAGCCTGCACTGATACCGCATATTGCTGCAGATTTGAAAATGTTATAAAGACACTTTGAAGCTATCTGAACAAACCCGTCCATAATGAGTTGGCTTCTAATTTTTTTACTTTCTGCCTACTCAAGATAACCGATTTTTTCCTTTTTTGTTCCCACTGTAGGTTCACCACAATGCTACAATGCTGGAATCCTATTCCTGAGCGGAGGCCGACGTTTGCTGAGCTCATAGATGAGGTGCAGCAGATCATGTTCAGCTTAGATGGCGAGCACTACATCAACCTCCGAGTGACCTACGTCAACCTGGATCAGCCGCTGCCGTACCCCGCTGTGGAGGAGTCTGCAGACGAGCTGGATTCGGACTCTTCTTCCTTGTAGATTTCAGGAATCATTCAATGTTTGCCTAATACGAGGGGGCAAAAGGCACAATTTAATTTCCCCTGTTTTTTGGGGGAGTCGATTTTGTGGCAAAATGCAACATATAGATGTTATTTGCCAAACAAATGACTACTCATAAAAACTAGGACATTTTGATAAAAAAATGGCTGTTCACAAAGCACTCCAAGGAAAGTTCACATAAGGTTTAAGCAGTTTCGGTTGGGGTTTATCATCAGCAAGACAAGCATTCCGGCACATGAAATTAGGAGCAAGATCTGACTTGCAGTGCACACTCCCTGACAAAACAAATCTGTTCGTTTTTAATGGAGGTGAGGTTGCCATGTTCCTCTATCTGGCCTGTGAGTCATAGGAAGAATTGAATCGTATGACACTCTTTATGTACCACATAGTATAATATCCTAGGCCCCACACACACACACACACACACACGTCTCATGTCCTGTTATCACATGTCTTCTTTCTCCTAATAAACTTGATGATTTTAAATAAAATATACATAGGATTGGATTAGTGTGCCTTACTGTGGCCCTTTACTTCTAGGCATTGCCGAGAAGTGGTGATGTTCATTCTAGTCTCTAACTTATTGTTTAATTTACATTTTTTCTGTTTAACATCATCATTAATTACGTAGTATTCCTTGTTGACTATACAAGGTTAGTTAGATGGCACATTACAAACATTTTTAGTAATAAAATGCACTGCATTTGTCATTCCAACCGCAGGTGTGTCACAAACATTAACACTCCTTTTACGAATCCCACACCAAATTTCTGTAATGCATGCATTTTTAATTTCAACAGATGGTGTTGTGTCTGCCATTCTGACAGATGGCACATCAAACATTTTTAGTAATAAAATGCACTGCATTTGTCATTCCAACCAAACATTGACACTGCTTTTATGAATCCCATTCCAAATGGCATATAGCAGAGTCATCATCTTTGCATAGTGCACTGCAAACGTTAATGCTGAGGTCTGCATTGATTATTTAGATTTCAACCTGTCTTAAGTGCGTAGCACAGCTAGTTATTACTATATTGACATAACTAGCTGTCCTACCTGTCGTAAGACGAATTGAAATGTAAGTAATCAATGTAGTGATCAATAATTAAGTAAAAAGTAATCAGTAGTAAGTAATCAATGTAATCAGCATTAACATTTGCAGGGCACCATTCCTTTTGTAATATGGTTAGTAATGCACATAGTAATAGAATGCATGGCATTTGTCATTCCAACAGATGGTATATCCACCTTAAGTGTCTGTGTGTCTGCCTGTGTGTCCATCCATTTAATGTGTCTCTGTGATTGCAACAGATGGCACATCACAAACATTTTTAGTAATAAAATACACTGCGTTTGTCATTCCAACAGATGGCACATCACAAACATTTGTAGTAATAAAATACACTGCGTTTGTCATTCCAACAGATGGCACATCACAAACATTTTAGGTAATGAAATGCACTGCGTTTGTCATTCCAACAGATGGCACATCACAAACATTTTAGTAATAAAATACACTGCGTTTGTCATTGCAACAGATGGCACATCACAAACATTTTTAGTAATAAAATACACTGCGTTTGTCATTCCAACAGATGGCACATCACAAACATTTTTAGTAATAAAATACACTGCGTTTCACACAATCACAAATATCTAATACCAAATGACATATAACGGAGACATTTGTATTGCATGGTGCACTGCAAACGTTAATGCTGAGGTTATTCTGTTGATTACTTAGATTTCAGCCCGTCCTAGTTATTATATTTATATCAAGCCAGTACGCTTTTATATAATCTAGTATTGAAACTGTTAATCAGTTTTCATAGAACTCCATTTGTAAAACTAGTCTAAAGCCGGAATGTTCACGTTTTTGGTTTCTTGTAATGTCAAAACGAGAAGCGCAGGGGATGTCAGGCTCACAGCTATTGCTGCAAACAGTGATTAATGCTCAGGATGCAACAGAACTTTATTTATTTATTAAAAAAAATCTTAAAACTTTTATGCTTAATTTATTTTTCAAGCTTTGTTGTTTTTCTGAGCGTTTGGGAGTTGCCTCTCTTCATAAAGTGGGATGGATTCACCCTCTAAACCCGGGGTGCCCAACTCTGATGCTGGAGGACCGCTGTGGCTGCAGGTTTTCCTCCCCGACGCTTTTTCTCCCCCCGTGAATTGATTTCTGTCCCTTTCAGCTTAAGTGTTTTGTTCTTGAAGACCCCATCCTCTGAGTTGCTTCTTTTCTCCTTACATGGCAGTCAAACAGAAATAAGATGTGAAGCGAGCCCGCGGATGACCAGCTAAGTCAGGGCCCTCAGACTCCAACCAGTTTCTTAAGTAGATGCCAGTTCTTGTTGTTAATTAAGAGAGGTTAGGACCCAAGTGCAGCCATCTGACGGGTGACACCCCAGTACCACACTAGTTCAGATGGAGTTTTTTTTTTTTTTTTTTTTATGTTGGCTGGAGTGCCAATTCTGCCACCAACCCCCAGGTTTTTCTCTGCCTGCATGCAGAGCTCGATGAGGATCAACGTCATACCCTGGATGGAGCAATTGAAGGTTAAGGGTCTTGCTTAAGGGCCCAATGTAGTAGTCACTTTTGGTGTTTATGGGATTCGAACCGGCAACCTCCCGATTGCCAGTGCAGATCCCCCTACCTCAGAGTCACCACTCTGTCATTTAATTCCCCGGCTTGTCGGTGCTGTCATTCTGCCACAGCAGACGTTTCCAGCTGATCACCATTACCGATGCCTTCACCTTTCTTTATTTTCCGGTATTGCAGGTGTTGACTCCACTGTGTATCTCATTGATTATCTGGCTGCTAATTAAGGGAAAAAAAACAATTGAGGGGTCCAAGTCTGTTAAAAGCAAGGTAAAAGAATTTAATGAGCAACTAAAACTGGGCACTAATTAGGAAAATGGTTAGAATGAAAACCGGCAGCCACTCTGCAGCCCCCCAGGATGGCAGTTGGACACCCCTGCTCTAGAAGCTCCTAAATCCACTTCTTTTATCAGACACATTACACTTTGGTTCAGATTTTCCGCAGTCTCCTCCCGTTGTCTTTCGACAGCCCCATTCCTTAATACCATAAACTGAGTAAGGTTTGTTCTGCGGTCCCATTTTGATAAATCGAAAGCATCGCTATTGTTGTACAGTATGTATATAAAAATCAAATAAAGGGATAACTGTGTGCATGCCACAAAAAATAAAAGTGAGTTTTTGCACTAAAGGATGATTTGTATATTTTAGGTCTCCTTATTGTTGTTGATAAAGAATCAGGATTGGACTGTAAAGACTTGTTGAGATCTTTTACACGGTGTACGATATTCTTTGATTATTACCAAATTGACTTGGTTTGTGTGTGCCACGTGTAAATAAATGCAATAAGTTGTGATTGAATACTTGTGACAAGCATTTTCTACATTTTTGTAATAAAAAGTTAAAGAAAACTTAGATGTTCATTGATATACCGATATGGATTATGGATTAATGGGAGCATTCTGGGATGGGACCCAAAGCAGGAGGAATTCAGGGTGCGGTGGGTAGGTGGCTAGAAAATTAGTGATGGGGAACGCTTTCAGAATTAGGTTGTACCGCTCTTAGAACTGGCACGATTATAATATGCGCTGCCCTCCTAGAGCGGCAGCAAAGGAAAAAAATAATCTGGGGCGCGAGTGCTTGTTTTGTCTTGGTAGAGTACTATATAACGCTACTTCCATCCATTATCCATCCCAGTATATCCTAACTACAGGGTCATGGGGGTCTGCTGGAGCCAATTCCAGCCAACACAGGGCACAAGACAGGAAACAAACCCCAGGCAGGTCGCCAGCCCACCGCAGGGCACACACCCACCAAGCACACACTATAGGGACAATTTAGAATCGGCAATGCACCTAACCAGCATGCATTTGGACTGTGGGAGGAAACCCACACAGACACGGGGAGAACATGCAAACTCCACGCAGGGAGGACCCAGGAAACAAACCCAGGTCGCCTTACTGTGAGGCAGCAGCGCTACCCACTGCGCCACCGAGCCACCAACTCTACTTTCCCCTTTTGTATTATTAATGTGTAGTCCTTTGTCAGAATGCCTCAAATCTCCCAGACTTACCACTGTTTCTAAGGTATTGTACCATATAACTTCTCCCCACCTTCCCTTCTACATTTATAACCTCAGGCAATTAGGTGTAGTAAAAGACAAGCAGGAGTTAAGTTGCAATTTCATTTAACAATGTATAATTGATAAGATTCATAAATAATAACAAACAAAGTACATTTGAATATTGGCTACCATACAACCAGATAAATGGTAATGTGTAGTTTCAGTCGGCTCACAGACTTGTTAGTTACTTAAAATGTCTGTTGCTGGACTACACTTCCCAGCATGCCCCACTGGTTCCATACTGGGCACCACTATCTAAGGTGTTGGGGGAGTAAAATGTCCACAGCGACAACTTCCAGTTCCGGTGGGCTGTCTGTCCATCCTATCTGGTCCTCTCTTCCGGGTCTGATCCCTTTCTCCTCCCTGGCCGGGATGACCGTTTGCCTTTTAGGTATCTCATGTCCGGGTAAGGAACAACAACAGCAACAACATTTATTTCTATAGCACCTTTTCATACAAATGATGTAGCTCAAAGTGCTTTACAGGATGAAGAAAGAAAAATATAAAAACTAGGCAATACTAATTAAAGAATAAAGTAAGGTCCAATGGCCAAGGAGGACAGAACCATCCATTCTACTGGCCGGGATGCCCGTGCAGCCCCTGTGGCATCGACACCATCGTTATTTTGCAATATTCCCAAGAAGGGACAAAACAAGTGTTAGATAGTTTTGTGATATGTGTTCTAAAATATGCACTGGTGTCAAAGACGACGTCTCAGTCGCACGCTGATTCAGTCAAACTAATGTTTAGCTCAGCCTAGTTGAGAAGTTACAGAATATTGCTGCAGATGCCATCATTCCCCTTAATAAGTAACATTACCATTTTTTTCCACCATTCAAAGACAAGTAGCTATTACCCCTTCACTCTTTTAATCCCATGATACAATTAATTAAGGACACTATTGGAGGAGAGTTTCTTGAACTGAAAGAAAGGCATAGTGGCGGGTTCTGTGCATACGAGTGAAAGTGAACGTTACGTTTTCTGAAGATATGAAGGAGGTGAAAACAGTAAAGGTCTGAGAAATGAACCCTGCAGGACAATATACTGCTTTGAAATAAAAAGTATTTTTGAGCCAGCTGCTCCGAACCATTTGTATTAGTTGGTATCATGTGGTGTAATCTGGTAAACGCAAAGGGTGACTGACGATTTTTAGATAATAGCTAAGGCTAACTCACCGTAACCATCCAAATAATCAGATTGCGATTCAGTCCTATGAATGTGATACTCCGAGCTTCACCCTGTCAAGTAAGCGAACTAGCCACCATGGCGCAATGTCAGAGGCTTCGCCCAAGGTTCGATCGCCGTAAGGGGAATCAAAAGGTGCGTACACCCAATGAATCCCAATTAAGGTGAAACATGTGTTGTGTACCCTTTGTACAGGGTGGTCCAGATCTAATTTTGCAATTATGAAAAGGCGAACACATCGCACCCGCTGTTCGACTGACAACCGTCTCCCCACCATTTTGGAATGCAGGGCAGGTGCTGCCATCTATCGACAACAAAAATAATTTTTTGTGAATTCTCTATGTAATAAACTTAATAAGTTATAGCGCAATGAAAATTGCATATTTAGATCTGTACCACCGTATATTATTTTTCAGGTACTGTATCAAGATCTTACGAGCTGGATCACCCTCGGGGAAACGTGCCACATGGCTGTATCGCAAAGGAAAAAATCCGTAAAAAACCCACAATGAATGACAAATCTGCAGAGCCCAACGAGTTTCCCAAAGTCTGATTCCAAAATGAATAGGCAGAGCTGCGGTTCAAACACACATTTTGAGAATGCTAAACCCAAGTGCGAGTTTCTGAACTCGTTATTGACTACAGTAGCTTCTTACAAGACCTGCCTTGGTCTGCAATCAGTCTTCATTGCATCTATCGAGAATGATTTAACTGATGAATTGGCCCAATTTAGGGAATTTGTCAGGCAAGAGAAGGAATAACAAATCCTGTGGGACACTATTAAAGCCGGTAAGGCAGAAGAAGCCGTGTGTTTTAGTGTTGATGCTGCATTGAGGACATGCTGGAGGTGAGAAGTCAGCTAGAAAACAAGGAGAAAGAAAGGAGATCAAGCAACGTAGGGGTGTATGAGTCAGCTGGCATTGATATTCCTTCAGACGGACATTCTTAAAGGGCCCGAATTCAGTATCAATATTGCAGACTAGGAAAGATCTGGACCTCCTGTCCTTCCAAGTTCAAGGTTCCAGCTCCCAGTACTTTACGAGTTGCTACTCCTCACGTGCTTGATGTGCAATGGATACCAAAGCTGCCATTCTTCTTCCTAACTTGTATTGTGCCATCTCACCTTCTCAATCAGTTTGCTTTTGGAAAGATGTGAACCTCGATAACTTTGCAGAGGTTTCCATTATCCACATTTTTTTTGTTTCACCGGTGTGTATCACGTCATAACATTTTGATTAAAGCAAAGATCAAGGTTCCATCTCTAGGACTTTATGAGTAACAGCAGGTTGCCACTCCACAAGTGCATGATATGCAACGGATACCAAAGCTGTCATTCTTCTTCTATTTCTTGTATTGTGCCATCTCACCTTCTCAATCAGTTTGCTTTTGGAAAGATGGCAACCTCCACCAAGTTATCGAGGTTCACATTATCCACGTTTTTTTGTTTCACTGGTGTGTATCACGTCATAACAGTTTGATTAAGGCCAAGATCAAAGTTTCAGCTCCAGACTTGGAGTAACAGCAGGATGCCACTCCACAAGTTCATGATATGCAACGGATTCCAGAGCCGTCATTTTTCTTTGTACTATAACATATTCTGCCATCTTACCTTCTCAATCAGTTTTCTATTGGAAAGACGTGGACCCCAATAACTTATCATGTCATAACATTTTGATTAAGACCAAGATCAAGATTCCAGCCCCAGTACTTTGAGAACCAGCAGGTTGCCACTCCACATGTACAGTACATGATACTCAATGGATACCAGAGTCATCATTTTTCTTCATTCCATAACATATTCTGCCATTTTACCTTCTCAATTAATTTGCTATTGGACCCCAATAGCCACATTGTGTATCATGTCATAACCATTTAATTAAAACCAAGATCAAGGTTCTAGCCCCATTGGTTTGTGAGTAATCATGGACAAGACCCTTAGCATTTTTATATACTGTGAGGGACGGCCAGGAGCCTGACCCAGCAGGAATGCCCCCCTCAGTCGGGAAGGACAGGGGGAAACTGCATACACAGCATGCACAGGGCATTGTCTCCCCTGGAACACTAGATGGCAGACCCCCTGGGTTACAACCGCATCCTGGATTCTGGGAACTGGAGTTCTTTGGTTTAGCCCTGTTTGGTTTCGTGGGTCCCGTCATGGGGTGCTGCAGGGACTAACAAGACCTATTTCATGAGGCCTTACCCGGAAATGTACCCAGGCCAAGCCTTTGGGACACTGGAAGTACTTCCGGAGGTTACTTATAAGGAGCTTCCTGCCACTGCTCAAGAATCCAGAGTCGGGAGGAAGGACATAAAGCTTGTGTGAGGAGCGCAGCAGGCAGAAAAAGACAAGACAAGACAATGAGAATTGCTGTGTGGTGCTTGTGCTTTGTACTGTGCATTTGGTGTTGTGGGAAATGCTTACGGGAAGTGTGTCACACAAATGAATCCTCTTGTTTTATTGAGACTTGTGTCCGGAGCCTGTCTGTGTCGGGTGGTGGTGGAGCTGGAGCGCCCCCTGGTGGCCACAATGCATATATAGATTTTGGTTATGGCCAGCTAATCGTTCTATATAAAAGCGGTCGGGTGTCCTTCCGTCCCATGAGTGCTACGCAGGCGCGGAGTTTCACACACGCCCCGTCCATTTTGCAATGCACGATGGGATTTGTAGTTTCGTTTTCCAGGTAAAGATGATTTTCTACTCCATACTGTGCGAGTAGCACGGAGTTTCACACACGCCCCGTCCATTTTGCAATGCACGATGGGATTTGTAGTTTCGTTTTTCCAGGTAAAAGATGATTTTCTACTCTTCTTCTTTCTTACTATATAAAAGCGGTCGGGATTGTCCTTCCATCCCGTGAGTGGAAAGCGTAGCGGTATTCGGCTTATCACAGACTTACTACTTGCAGCTTGCGATGCAGGCGACATGATGTGAGCAGAGTTCTGGTGCTCCCATCGTTCCCTTGCTTTTGTGCGCGATGCGCTGGAAAAATAGACAAAATTATGTCTCTGGAAATAATTAATGTTGATGGAGTACAAATGTCTCACCGTGTAGTAAATATCAGGGGGGGTCCAAAAGGGCGACCTCAATATAGAAAAAAAAAAGTTTAAATTTCATCACAAAAATAACAGAAACTACGAGTATTAAAGTAATACCGCTCAAATGCAATATAACCAAATGAATGAGTTTGAATAAAATACCAAATTGATCTACATATTGAATTGCCTTAAGAAGTGGTCCACTTAAAAGGCGGGTCAGCCTAGTGTTCAATAAATAATTGAAGACCTTTCCCCAATGTGGCCCCTTTAGGATTCACAGCCCACCACTGAACATTTCATCATCAGAATTTATTCGATCTCTGGCTGCGGAAATAAAGGCTTATCGTGGCATTCACTAATAAAGTAGCCATGCTTTTATAGGCTGAGCTCCACCTGCAAAAATGATTACTTATTACTATAGTATTTGCGAAGATTCCCCACTCAACATTTCACCCTTCAAAAGTAGCATGGTGTTATGGAGTGAAGTTTGTCTACATATACTGCAGTCGAATTGACCCATCAGGATTTCACCAACAAAATAGGTTTGGTTTTACAGATTGATCTCCTCTTGTGTAATCGCCACTGTCTTCATTCAACACGTTTCAGCTTTGAAGTAGGCCGGCCTTTGCTAAGCATATAAGCAGTTTCATGAGTCTGTGCTGTGTCCATTGTTCACCACTAATATGACCTAATCAACTGGACAGGTTGACAGTGATGAAGAGATAAAGACAATGATAAAGAGCAGGGCCCGTATTTATTAAGCTTCTCTGAATTACTCCTGGGAATCCTTTTCTTCCATTCCAACCTCTCCACCATGATGGGCAACACCAAAGAGCTGTCAAAAGACATCAGGGACAAGACCTGCACAAGAAGCTTGGTGAGAAGGTGACAAGTGCTGGTGCAATTATGTAGAAATGGAAGAAATATAAAATAATCATTAGTCGCCCTCGGTCTGGAGCTCCATGCAAGATCTTGCCCGATGGGTTGGTGAGGATGATTGTGAGAAAGGTGAGGGATCAGCCAAAAACGACACAGGAGGAGCCTGTTAATAATTTGAAAGCAGCTGGGACCACCACAGTCATCAAGAACACCATTGGTAACACACTACGCAATAATTGAAATCTTGCAGTGCCCGCAAGGTCCCTCTGCTCAAGAAGGCACAAGAACAGGTCCGGCTCGTCTTAAGTTTGCCAGTGAACATCCGGGCCTGATCCCTCACCTTTCTTATGATCATCCGCACCCCATGAGGTAAGATCTTGCATCCATTAAAATAAAACTACCATAAACATTTGAGACTGTTCATTTCTTTATAAGTGAGCAAACTTACAGATTCAGCAGTGGGTCAAATAATTATTTCGCAAACTGTATTAGTTAACTAGAAATTACATAATGCTCGCAAGATCTTAAAAAGAATTGTGTTTGTCTTACATATGTGATCTATAGCAAGCCCCTCGATATGCGTCCTACTATCACTCTGAAATTTGCTGTTTTCCGATTTTCGTTTTTCCCCCCCAAATTTAATATTGGACAGTAACAAAGCGGGTGGGTGGCAAGGTGGTGCAAGGTTCATGTCCCATGTGCTACCTGTGTGGGGTCTGGATGGTCTGCCCGTGTCTATTGCTTTGCTCCCGTTTACTTCAGTGCTGGTTAGGTGGATTCTAAATTGGCTTTAGAGTGTGTGTGTGTGATGGACTGGCACACTCTCTGGGATTGGTTCCTGCCTTGTGCCCTATGCTAACTGCGATAGGCTCCAGCAGACCCCTGTTTGGGACAAAGTGGGTTAGGAAATGGACTGACAAACCTAAGACTCTAAACTGGCTATTTTAAACAAAGACTCGATTAAACAAACAAACACAAATGGAAGTCAATTGTCTTTTACATTCATTATAAGCTCACTCATTTTATATTCCTCTACTTTTATATTCCTTTTTTCAAACTCAGTTATATTTGACTAAGCTACATTATATAGTCTGCGGTGGGCTGGCGCCCTGCCGGGGGTTTGTTTCCTGCCTTGCGCCTTGTGTTGGCTGGGATTTGCTCCAGCAGACCCCCCCGTGACCCTGTAGTTAAGATATAGCGGGTTGGATAATGGATAGATGGACATTATGTGGTGTCATAAACATGAAACAACAATGCAAAGAGATTGCTTTCTACACTGAATGTCAGCAGATGGCGCCATTTTACCATTGCAAAGCTTAACTAAAAAACAAAACTGCAAATCTCAGATAGCTGGCTTGTTGCGGAGAGTGTTGTTTTCAAGGGCTGTCCATTGTTAAAGTCTGTCTCCGTAGATCAGAAAATGAAACTCTACAGTACTAAGGTCACCTTTAGGCCAATGACAGTGGGACATGTCCAAACCTACCTGTGACATGTGAGTAAAATCTCCACTGCCTTCCATTCATGTGACAATATTACACTTCCAGTACACTTGCACAAATCGCATCCCATTCAAGCAGAATGTTACTATAAAAAGAATGACAATGCAATCACAAAACAAAAGTTAAGATCTGTTCTTAATAATTGTTTACTCAAATATATCATTACAACAACAACATTTATTTCTATAGCACATTTTCATACAAAAAGTTGCTCAAAGTGCTTTACATAATGAAGAATAGAAAATTTAAAGACACGGTAAGAAAATAAAATAAGTCAACATTAATTAACACAGAATAAGAGTAAGGTCCAATGGCCAGGGTGGACAGAAAAAACAAAAAAAAACTCCAGACGGCTGGAGAAAAAAATAAAATCTGCAGAAGTTCCAGACCATGAGACCGCCCAGTCCCATCTGTGGCATCATTAGTGGCATCCATTCACTTATTCCCATCTACCTCACTACTTGGTCTCTTATTCCAAGTGTCTGTGGCTCTCTGTGTAAAGAAAAACTTCCTAATGTTTGTGTGTAATTTACCCTTAGCAAGTTTCCAACTGTGTCCCTGTGTTCTTGTTGAGCATCATTTAAAAGTTGCCGTCTCGATCCACTGGACTAATTCCCATCATAATTTTAAACACTTCAGTCAGGTCTCCTCTTAATCTTCTCCTCACGCAAAGTGATGGGGCTGTTGCCCTGGTTGCATAATATTTGGAGTATAAATTATTAGACTGACCTACCCCAAACACAAATACTAAACTTAAAGTTAGTTAGTTATAGTTGCCTATAGGTCCCTAATGTTAATGTTCCCTTTGGGTGCCTAATCTTAAAGACGAAAATCTGATTTGCGTAATGATAATAGAAAAGGGGACTAGCCATCTGTGCCGTCTGTTTAGTACACAAGTACCTGAAGAAATTTAGGGGAACAAATCTTAAAAAATGAGAATCAGCACCTCTAAATCCGAGACCATGGTCCTCAGCCAGAAAAGGGTGGAGTGCCCTCTCAGGGTTGGGAGCGAGATCCTGCCCCAAGTGGAGGAGTTCACGTATCTCGGGGTCTTGTTCACGAGTGAGGGAAGAATGGAGCGTGAGATCGACAGGTGGATCGGTGCGGCGTCTGCAGTGATGCGGGCTCTGCATCGGTCTGTCGTGGTGAAAAAGGAGCTGAGCCGTAAGGCAAAGCTCTCAATTTACCAGTCGATCTACGCTCCTACCCTCACCTATGGTCATGAGCTATGGGTAGTGACCGAAAGAACGAGATCGCGAATACAAGCGACCGAAATGAGTTTCCTCCGCAGGGTGTCTGGGCTTTCCTTTAAAGATAGGGTGAGAAGCTCAGTGATCTGAGAGGGACTCAGAGTAGAGCCGCTGCTCCTCCGTATCGAGAGTCGTCAGATGAGGTGGCTCGGGCATCTGATCAGGATGCCTCCTGGACGCCTCCCTGGTGAGGTGTTCCGGGCACGTCCAACCGGGAGGAGGCCCCGGGGAAGACCCAGGACACGCTGGAGGGACTATGTCTCCCGGCTGGCCTGGGAACGCCTTGGGATTCTCCTGGAAGAGCTGGAAGAAGTGGCCGGGGAGAGGGAAGTCTGGGCTTCTCTGCTTAAGCTGCTACCCCCACGACCCGACCTCGGATAAGCAGAAGAGGATGGATGGATGAAATCTTAAAAAAAACAAGTCAATTAAATTGAATGGGAAAAGGAGTTAGGGTTCGCTTCCCGGGTCTTCCCTGTGTGGAGTTTGCATGTTCTCCTAGTGTCTATGTGGGTTTCCTCCCACAGTCCAAAGACATGCAGGTTAGGTGGACTGGCGATCCTAAATTGTCCCTAGTGTGTGTGTGCGCGTGTGTGTGTGTCCATGCGTGCCCTGCAGTGGGCTGGCGCCCTGCCCGGGGTTTGTTCCTGCCTTGTGCCCTGTGCTGGCTGGGATTGGCTCCAGCAGACCCCCTCCCATGACCCTGTAGTTAGGATATAGCAGGTTGGATAATGGATAGATGGATGGATGGAAAAAAGAGTTAATTAGCAGCAAAAACAGGTAACCAATTAAGAAAAGAATTAGAATAAAAACCCATAGCCACTGCGGCCCTCCAGGACCGGAGTTTGAGACCCCTGCTTTGTTGATTAAAAACATCACACTGACCCCTGTGGAACACCACTCTTAACGTCAGCCAGTTCCAATTAGGTTCCTAGCACCATAGCCCCATTATAATAAGCACAGACAGACAGACAGACAGAAGTGTGTGATACATAACAGATAGCTACAGTTCTTATTTATTAGAAGTGCTTTATTTAACTCTCTCATTAAAACAATTTCCAGCTTGGCCTTGCCCGAGCTCTGTGAACGTATACATTATTAATTATTTTAATCCCACTTTTCTATGATAATTACTGGCAGGCAACCTCATAACTTCCTCCAATGAGGGAATTAATGAAATTTAGCTTTTGGCTTCACTTTAACATTTCGTGAATCCTGAAGAGCTGCTAAAAAAATCACTGCCAAATTGAAGGGAACGATGGGAGCTGAGAATTTAATTAGCAGATTCTCATCTTTTGAACCACTCTACTAAAACCTCGATTTGCCTGCATGTGTATCTGTGAGACACGTCTTGATACTGTGGAGAGCGCTTATGCTGTATTTCACTAACAAAGTGGCTGAGGAGTTTATGATTTAGTTTATGATGAAATGATTTAGATAGGAATAGAAGTAACAAGCTGGTTAAGTTTGCAGATGATACCAAGATAGGTGGATTAGCAGATAATCTGGAATCTGTTATATCATTACAGAAGGACTTGGACAGCAGACAGGCTTGGGCAGATGTGTGGCAGATGAAATTTAATGTCAGTAAATGTAAAGACGTACATATAGACAGTACAAATGTGAGGTTTGTATATACAATGGATGGTCAGAAAATCGAGAGTCCACCTGATGAGAAGGATTTAGGAGTCACAGTGGACTCGACACGATCAACTGGCAGAATTGGACTTGGATAGAAGACAGGCTTGGGCAGATTTGTGGCAGATGAAGTTTAATGTCAGAAACTGTAAAGAATTACACAATACAGTTAAAAATTTTAGGTTTGAATACACAATGGGAGGTCTGAAAATCAAAAGTACGCCTAATGAGAAGGATTTAGGAGTCATGGTGGACTTGACGCTATCAACTTCCCGACAGTGTTCAGAATTCATTAAGAAGGCTAACAGAATGTCAGGTTATATAGCGCCTTGATGTGTGGAGTCCAAGTCACAGGAGGTTCTGCTCAAGCTTTATAACACACTGGTGAGGCCTCATCTGGAGTCCTGGGTACAGTTTTTGGTCTCCAGGCTGCAAAAAGGACATAAAAGTACTCGAAAATGTCCAGAGAAGAGCAACTCGGCCGATTCCAGGGCCACAGGGGTCGAGTTATGAAGAAAGATTTCAAGAGCTGAGCCTGTATGTTCAATTCTTCATAATAACTATTCACAGTGGCTCCAAAATCCATACTGACCCCTACTTTCTCTTCTGTTTCTTTTTCCGGTTTCTTTGTGGTGGCGGCCTGTGGCACCACCACCTACTCAAAGCATCAAGATGCACCAACATTGATGGACTGAAAGCCAGAAGTCTACGTGACCATCATCATCAGGTCCTTCCATGAAAACCCTAAATACAAAGAGGACTGTTTCATTTATGTTAGGTAGATTGCCCAGAGGGGACTGGGCGGTCTCGTGGTCTGGAACCCCTACAGATTTTATTTATTTTTTTCTCCAGCCTTTGGAGTTTTTTTTTGTTTTTTCTGTCCACCCTGGCCATCGGACCTTACTCTTATTCTATGTTAATTAATGTTGACTTATGTTTATTTTTTTATTGTGTCTTCTATTTTTCTATTCATTTTGTAAAGCACTTTGAGCTACATTTTTTTTGTATGCATATGTGCTATATAAATAAATGTTGATTGATTGATTGATTGATTTACAGTTTAAGGAGAAGGAGATGAAGAGGTGACATGACTGAAGTGTTTAAAATTATGAAGGGAATTAGTCCAGTGGATTGAGACTGTGACTTTAAAATCGTTCACGGGGACACAGTTGGAAACTTGTTGAGGGTAAATTTTACACAAAAATTTTTCTTTACACAAAGAATGATAGACAAGTGGAATAAGAGACCAAGTAGCCTGGTAGACAGTAAGACTTTAAGGGCCTTCAAAACTTGACTTGATGTTTTTTTGGAAGAAATAAGTGGACAGGACTGGTGAGTTTTGTTGGGCTGAAAGGCCTGTTCTCGTCTAGAGTGTTCTAATGTTCTAGGAGTTATTCCTAATCCCCTTTTGAACCCATACATCATTTGCATGGCAGATCTTTAAAACAGTGTTATCTTTATCTCTCTCTCCCCCAGCCATTGTGTTCTCTTCCCTTCCCATCCCATTGACAGAGCTGAATGTTGCACTTGGATAGATGGTGATTTTCAGGGGAATGAATCATTCTCTTTTGATAGCCTAAATGTGTCACAGATGTGTCAGTTGGTGATTACCAAGTCAAAGTGGGCGTCTGCTTCAAGTGTGACCACACCCCTTCAAGACTGATTTACATAACCCCTTAAAACCTGTGTGATGGGTTTGTGGGTTAATCTTTTAAACACGGCCACTGACCTCAACTCCCGGATCACAGAGAGCTCTCTAAGCGCAATTCAGAAATTCATCGACATGAACATGAGAGTCCTGGAGATGTGGGGCGGCAGTTTGTTCAGCTTGGCACCGCACTAGCAGCGTGAACATCAGGGGTGTTTTAAGTAGCATGTCATCCTGACCTCTTTAATTGAGTCTTCTTGTAAAAACAATTCACTTCACAGCAAACTGACTTGAATAAATTAAACATTATAATGCAGCACACTCTGTCTGAACTGGCTCCCGTGGTATCTTCCAATAATGCGATACACTTGTGCATTCAATTGCAACTGTCAAGTCTGAGCAAAGAAGTGAATAAGTGATGTCTGAAAATACAGCAACTTAAATGTGTAGTCAAAAATATAAAAATAGGACATGGCAGACGTGGTGTTCCGTTGTTAGAGGACTTGGAAGTAGCAGAGGCACAGTTGAAAAGGGTTATGGTCTATAAGCAAACTTAAAGAAAGGGACAACTAAGTGGACTTTATTGAAAGGCAGCATGGCTGCTAGGAATTGCTCTTAGTGTTACAGCAATGCACATAGCAAGGTGGCACAACTAAACCACACAACATACAATACCCGAGGAAATACAATTAAGTAGTCGAAGTAACAAGCCGGTTTAAGTTTGCAGATGATACCGAGCTCGATGGATTGGCATATAATCTCAAATCCATTGAATCTTCACAGAGGGACTTGGACAGCAGACAAGATTGGGCAGATTTGTGGCAGATGGCATTTCATGTCAGTAGATGTAAAGTATTACAATCTTAATGGAGCCCTCCTCCTCTGCCTTGTGTCAGAATGAGACAGTAGAAATCAAAATAATAATAATAATAATGAAATTGAATGATGTATTACTTTTTACAAGGTGTTTCTATCATTTTGATGAAAGAAAAATATTCAAAGTATCTTCACAGATAGAGCAGAAATAAACAAGAACTTCTAGCTCTGCCCGGAGCAACGACTTCAAACAATGGAATGAGACTGTCCCACACTGCTACTTAATGGCACGGCTAATGTGTGCCCCAAGATTGAAACTCTTTGAGTGCAAAGATATATAAATACGGTATATATATATATATATATATATATATATATATAATTTACTAGCTGCGTGTGGTCTTCGGGACAAAAAACAACCCCAAGATGCCCTAGCAGTTTTACTATATTTGTGAACTTGGAGAGGCATCAGCTAACTCTTAGAAATGACCCAATGCAGAGGACGTGGACCCCTCTGTGCTCGCTGCCCCACTGGCTTTCATAAGACGACTGTGGTGATACCATATCTTAGCCGTATTGCTGGCATATGAGTCCTGTTGATCTTTGCCTCAATAAAATATGTCCAGATAGACAATGTCTTTAGTGAAAACTTCAAGCTTTGCTCTCCATTGCTGAGGTGTTTCATTTGCACGTTGTTAGGCCGCGGTGTTTGCTTCGTTTTGATCTGTGCCATTAGCATGACGTTGTTTGGCGGTGTTTGCTGCACAAAGGTCTTTCATAGTGAAGTGCATGCATGCGCCATCTAGTGGTTGTGGTTGAGCATGAGCAGTGGAGACTGCTTCATTCACACACACACACACATCCTTTCGTTTAAATATATGGAAGCAAAAGTCTGTGATACAGGTGGCGTATTTGTAGCTAGTAAGCAGGACAAACTTTAAAATTCAATAAACTAAAAGGCAGAGGTAAGGTACACTGCAAACCGTGGCCAGAGGTAGACGGACACCCCACTCCTGACGTTATGTTTCCCTCTCCCCTCGGCCTGCAGCCTCGGTCTTAGATTAACGCGAATATATCGCTCCTGCAAGCGAACTACGATTCTCAGTGCAATGAGAAAAGTTGCAAAATCAACCGGAATGTTTAAGTAACAGATCTAAATCTGTTAATAATAATAATACTACATTTTATTTATACAAGGCGCCTTTCAGAGAACTCAAGGACACCGAACAAACAATAAATAAATAAATAAAAAACACAATTATAAACAACTTAAAACATCAGAAAATCTAAAAATTAAAACCACTATAATTAGGAGGAAGAAGAAAAAGCCATTTTAAACAAATGTGTTTTAAGTTTACATTTGAAAGATGAATATGATTTGATATTTCGGAGATCCGCAGGTAATTAGTTCCAGTGCTTGGGAGCAGAACGGCTGAAAGCTCTGCTCTCCATGGTGGTTAGACGGGCAGGAGGAACAGTCAGATGGGTGGAGGAAGAGGATCTAAGGTTACGAGATGGAATGGCAATATGTAGAAGGTCAGACAGATATGGAGGTGCGAAGTTATGGATGGCCTTAAAAGTTAGTAGCAGAATCTTAAAATCAATATGACACTTGATCGGGAGCCAATGAAGCTGCTGCGAGACCGGAGTAATATGGTGAAAAGATGGGATTCCAGTGATGATACGTGCTGCAGAATTCTGGACTAACTGAAGCTTGTGAAGAGATTTATTAGGGAGACCAAAGAGGAGTGAATTGCAGTAGTCCAGCCGAGAAGTGACAAGACTATGAACAAGAATGGCAGTAGTATGAGGAGTGAGGGAGGGACGAATGCGATTAATATTACGTAAGTGGAAGTAAGCAGACCGGGTGATGTTATTAATGTGACATTGGAAAGATAGAGTACTGTCGAGGATGACACCCAGACTCTTGACCTGAGATGATGGGGAAACAACAGAGTTATCAATAATAAAAGAAAGATTATTGGTTTTGGATAATGATGATTTTGAACCAATGAGGAGAACCTCAGTTTTGTCACTGTTTAATTTAAGAAAATTTGAAGAGAACCAGGATTTAATTTCAGAAATGCAATCAATAAGTGAGGGTGGTGGAAAAGAGGAGGTGGGTTTACCAGCAAGGTAGAGCTGGGTGTCATCAGCATAACAGTGAAAATTAATGTTATATTTGCAAAAATATTGCCAAGGGGAAGAAGGTAAATAATAAAAAGAAGAGGCCCCAGGACAGAGCCTTGGGGCACACCAGAAGTAACAGCGGTGGGTTGGGATGTGAAAGTTTTAAGTTCTATGAACTGAGTGCGGCCTGAAAGGTACGATCTAAACCAATCAAGTGGAGTGTGAGTAATGCCAATCAAAGATAATCTATTAAGGAGAGTGGTATGACAAATAGTATCAAAGGCCGCACTCAGATCAAGAAGGGTGAGAATAGTGATTAGACCAGAATCAGCAGCCATAAGGAGGTCATTAGTAATTTTAACAAGTGCCGTTTCTGTACTATGAAGGGGGCGAAAACCAGACTGGAACTTCTCATATAGATTATTGTGAGACAAGTGAGCGTGAAGTTGGATAGCTACTATTTTTTCAAGAATTTTGGAGATAAAGGGCAAGTTAGAAATGGGACGAAAATTATTGAAATTAGTAGGATCACAACCAGGTTTTTTTAATATTGGGGTTATAGCAGCAGTTTTGAAAGATGAGGGAATAATACCAGTAGTAAGAGAAGAGTGAATGATGGCAGAAATAAGAGGGACTAGAGAGGGGAGGCAGGCTTTAACCAAAACTGTAGGCCATTAAGTAGTTCTCTTGTTCGCTAGGTAAGCGGATACAAGGTACGACCCGAGGCTGGAGCGTGAGTGAGTAGGGCACCGCCCCCCTCCCCTCGACCTGCTGCATCTCTCTCAGATTCGCACAAAGAAAAATCGGTACTACAAGCAAACTATGATACTTGGCGTGATGAGAGAAGTCACAAAATCAACCGGAATGTTCAAGCAAATCCTATAAAAAAAAAAAAAAATCTAAATCCGTTAAGTAGTTCTCTCGTTTGCTAGATAAGCGGATGTAAGATACGACCCAAGGCTGGCGCATGAGTGAGGAGGGCACCGCCACCCTCCCTTCAGTCCACTGCGTCTCGCTCGGATTCACACACCAAAAAAAAAAAAAAATCAGTACTGTAGGTGAACTATGATACTTGGCGCAATGAGAGAAGTTCAACTGGAATGTTCAAGCAAATCTAAATCCGTTAAGTAGTTCTCTAGTGGAAAGCAGACAAACGGATTTTTATATATATGTATGACTTATTGTTAGTTTGTGTCCATTTATTTGTAGTTATCTTTACCGTCTGCTGTCTTTTGAGGTTTGAGACATGATAGCGCAGTTGTTAGCACTGCTGTCTCACAGCTCAGGTCACATTTTTGACCGCAATATTTGGTCCAGCATACTTGCCAGACACTTCCTTAGCCATCTTGGATATTCAAATAGCATTGTGTCATTATTATCCACTCATAACTAGTTCAGTCCCTCCTTCTCCATTGACTTCAATTCATTTGTTGGACTTCAGCAAAGTTCTCAGACATTTCTGAGATTGTCACGGTGAAATGGACTCCGCAGGATTCACTCATCACTACTGATAATCCTGCCATCTCTTCTTTGCTTTCTTTTAGTCGTAACCTTAATGCTTTGATAATTGCATAGTGATGCTCCCTGTGAAAGATGATGAAGTATCTTGGAATATCACCATAATGCTAGAAATAGGAATATGTTATGCATAAGAAATTGTTCAAAATACACAAGGGATCCTGGAAATCTGGGAGAAAAAAAAATGCTGTTGAACCTACTTCAGCTTTTACGATTTCCTGTATGGGATTTCCTTGCTCTTGGGAAGTCACATCTCCAGAGTCCTGGGGTGACATATAGGTCTGGCCTGCATGGAGTCTGCATGTTCTCCATTTTTGTATATGGATATTCCTTTTGGTACCTCAGTTTTCTGCTCGATTTCCAAAGATGTCTGGGTTACTTGACAACTCCAAACTGACCCAGTAATAGGCTGGTCTGCTATCCCAAGGTTGGCTCCATCTTGTGCACCGTGCGACAGCGACACTCTCAGGCTAATGGTCACCTTGAATTAATTATGCAGGATGGATTATGGATATATGATATTTGTCACTTTGTAACAATTCGTCTCGAGCACTAGCCTGAGAGAAATGCTACCACTATTCTGACCTAGCTAAAGTCAGATGATAAAAGGATAGGCCAATATCACACCTTAATAAATTTCCCGTATCGCCTTTATTCTAATAAAGCAATCCCTCAATATCGATACATTTATAGGTCACTGCCCACCATATACCATATTTATACTTGCAGTTCATCAAATAAACAACAACTAGATAAATAATCCCTTACAAATGGATCGCCCGCCCGAACCTAAATAACCCTTAATTTGCAGCGCCACACATATACAAGTTATTATACATCAACAGTTTTTTTATCCTCCCAATTCCCGTTCCAGAGATAACGAAATAAGTCCGCAGATAGTCCACCGTAATATTCCCGCAACGGCCAGCGAGTTGATGAGGAGTCCTGAAAATAGCAGACTATATTACCAATCTCCTCTTCGTCATAAAAGACATACAGTCAGACTTGCGCCATGATTAAAGTATAGTAAGTCCGTTTCGGTAGCTCACCCAGCGTCCGTAGGTAATAGCGAACGATCGATTCCCAGGCTTAAGACCATCCACCTTCCTACAGGACTAATAGGAGCTCCTAGGCTTATCTCATGGCCAGAGCAAAAGCTGATCTGCCTTTATCTGTTATCCGATGTTCTTTCCTCTCTTTCTCCCTTCTTCTCCTTTTCAAAGACGGCGCGCTTTATGCTAATGAATCCCCGAACCAACCGGAAGTTCCACCTCTGGGGTACCGCTGTCAATCTCTGTCAGAAGCAATTCCCCCCCAACAACCGATCGACAGCAGAACACATTATCTTTATGTGGCAGCGCTACAACTTGCTACCTTGATAATTTAAATGAAGAGGAAGGTCACCCTTCATTAGTAATATATAAACTGCTCAAAAAAATTAAAGGAACACTTTGAAAACACATCAGATCTCAATGGGAAAAAGAAATCCTCCTGGATATCTATACTGATATAGACTGGGTAATGTGTTAGGAACGAAAGGATGCCACATCGCTTGATGGAAATGAAAATGATCAACCTACAGAGCCCTGAATTCAAAGACGCCCCAAAAATCAGAGTGAAAAAATGATGTGGCAGGCTAGTCCATTTTGCCCAAATTTAATTGCAGCAACTCCAAATTGTACGCAGCACTTTGTATGGCCCCTGTGTTCTTGTATACATGCCTGACAACATCGGTGCATGCTTCTAATGAGATGACAGATGGTGTTGTGGGGGATCTCCTCCCAGATCTGGACCAGGGCATCACTGAGCTCCTGGACAGTCTGAGGTGCAACCTGGTGGCATTGGATGGACCAAAACATAATGTCCCAGAGGTGTTCTATTGGATTTAGGTCAGGAAAGTGTGGTGGCCAGTCAATGGTATCAATTCCTTCATCCTCCAGGAACTGCCTGCATACTCTCACCACATGAGGCCAGGAATTGTCGTGCACCAGGAGCCACTGTACCAGCATAGGGTCTGACAATGGGTCCAAGGATTTCATCCTGATACCTAATGGCAGCCAAGGTGCCTTTGTCAAGCCTGTAGCGGTCTGTGTGACCCTCCATGGATATGCCTCCCCAGACAATCATTAACCCACCACCAAACTGCTCATGCTGAATGATGTTACAGGCAGCATAATGTTCTCCATGGCTTCTCCAGACCCTTTCACTTCTGTCACGTGCTCAGGGTGAACCTGCTCTCATCTGTAAAAAGCACAGGGCACCAGTGGTGCATCTGCCAATTCTGGTATTCTATGGCGAATGCCAATCGAGCTGCATGCTGCTGGGCAGTGAGCTCAGGGCCCATTAGAGGACATGGGGCCCTTGGGTCACCCTCATGAAGTCTTTCTGGTTGTTTGGTCAGAGACATTCACACCAGTGGCCTGCTGGAGGTCATTTTGTAGGGCTCTGGCAGTGCTCATCCTGTTCCTCCTTGCCCAAAGGAGCAGATACTGGTCCTGCTGATGGGTTATGGACCTTCTATGGCCCTCTCCAGCTCTCCTAGAGTAACTGCTTGTCTCCTAGAATCTCCTCCATGCCCTTGAGACTGTGCAGGAGACACAGCAAACCTTCTGGCAATGACACGTATTGATGTGCCATCCTGGAGAAGTTGGACTACCTGTGCAACCTCTGTAGGGTCCAGGTATCGCCTCATGCTACCAGTAGTGACACTGACTGTAGCCAAATGCAAAACTAGTGAAGAAACAGTCAGAAAAGATGAGGAGGGAAAAATGTCAGTGGCCTCCACCTGTTAAACCATTCCTGTTTTGGGGTCATCTCATTGTTGCCCCTCTAGTGCATCTGTTGTTAATTTCATTAACACCACAGCAGCTGAAACTGATTAACAACCCCCTCTGCTACTTAACTGACCAGATTAATATCCCATAAGTTTTATTGACTTTATGCTATACTCTGATTAAAAAGTGTTCCTTTAATTCTTTTGAGCAGTATATATATATATATATATATATATATATATATATATATATATATATATATATGTTGACATCGTCCTGCTCCACTGACAGACTGAGAAGATCGTTCCTCCCTCACACTATGTGACTCTTCATTTCCACCCAGGGAGGTGGACGTTAACATTATACAAAGTTATTGACTGTGTTACCTGCATTATCACTCTTTTAATTTAAAATAGTTTTTTATCAGTTATGCTGCTGCTGGAGTATGTGAATTTCCCTTTGGGATTAGTAAAGTATCTATCTTAAAAAAAGCCATTTTTACATTAACGTACTGCAAAATGCCACACCATGGTAATGTATCTGAAGGTCAAGCCACGAAACGTATCCACTTGCACGATTCATTTTCATATTTCATTTGATTAATTATTACTTCTGTTTCTCAAGCTGAGAATTGGATTCATGACTTTCTCTTTTTTAGATGGTTATACACTGGCAAAAAATTGGAGATGCACAAAACTTTCTGGAACAATCTCCTTTACTTTGTGTTTTTTACGAACAGAAATAAAAGGGTTCACATACTTGTATTAAAAGTAGTTGGATACTTTTACAGTTTAGAAATCCATACGAAGAAGCAGAAGATGAGAGAGAGAAGCAGAGAATGTCATTCTCCATCTCACCCCCCCTATGAACATCAATTAGCTACCCCATCACACGCACGCTGATATCAGGGAATAGAAAGAGCCAGCTTTTTAACAAGAACCGAGGCTCACTGATACTTTCATTTTAGCAGGTAATAACTTTCATGTTAAATAAAGCCCCCCGAGGCAAAGTCAATTTAGTAAAAGACAGTCTTTATGGTCACCTAAGAGCTGAACATTAATAAACGATCATGTCGGAGGACTGAGCGCTTTGATGTAGAAGCATCTCCAGGGTCAGGGTTAACCAAAATGCTGTCTTACATGTGCTTTCCTATAATTCTGTTTGTACCGAGGAATAAATCCCCAAGTATAAGTATATACTCACAGATGTTCACAGTGCTGCCTGGAACTGATATGCATTCTTATTTTTTACGTCAGTTGACAGAAGTCTACCAGAGGGGATTTATTTTCTCTTTTTTTGTTCTTTTCTGTTCCAGTGATGGAAGTCGGCTGCAATCCAGATGTCAAGTGAAGTAACTCTTCTTGTGTATCTAACCAGAACCATTTCCAACTTGCCCATCCAACTCAAAATCTCTATTTTTGGAGCCATCTGTTGCTTCTGTAGTGTTTTTTTTTCCATTAAGACTTATTAATTAAACATCTTTAAACCAAAGTGGTATGTTGGCATGAGTAGTAAATGCTACTGCTTCACCTCTCCAGTCTTCTGCGTCATTACCCTTTTTGAATTTGGCTGTCCGGTTTTTCTTCCCATACCTCCAAATACATTTGAGTTACGTTAAAAGAGGGTCCTGTGCATGTGCGTGGGCACCGATGTATCATAAACATTGGTGGGACAAAAAAAAAAAAAAAGTTAATAATCCAATAAAAATGTTCCGTCTAGGGCAGCACGGTGGCGCAGTGGTAGTGCTGCTGCCTCGCAGTTAGGAGACCTGAGTTCGCTTCCGTGAAGTTTGCATGTTCTCCCCGTGTCTGCGTGGGTTTCCTCCCACAGTCCAAAGACATGCAGGTTAGGTGGATTGGCGACTCTAAATTGGCCCGAGTGTGTGCTTGGTGTGTTTGTGTGTGTCCTGCGGTGGGTTGGCGCCCTGCCCGGGATTAGTTCCTGCCTTGTGCCCTGTGTTGGCTGGGATTGGCTCCAGCAGACCCTCCGTGACCCTGTGTTTGGATTCAGTGGGTTGGAAAATGGATGGATGGATGTTCTGTCTAAGTTAGACACAGACATTATTGAAAAAGTCGAAAAAGAGAAAATGTAGTCAGAGACGCACAAAGTTTGTTAACCAGAAGGAAAGCCAGTGGCGTAGCTAGGCGCGGGTGGAAGGGGCGATCCACACATTATTGGGGCGGCATTACTGGCCGAAAGGCTCAGTAAAATTGTGTGTAAGCAGCAGGGTTCGGAAAAATATCACACATGAATGAGAATACAGTACTTAAAAAATAATTTACTGACTGTCCATTTGTAACAGCATCAGACACAACAGTTGAAATTTATGAGACAACAACAAAAATAAACAAACATTACACCGATAATTTCTAGGGAGATAAGCAACTAATTTACAATTTAGAATTTTATTTCGTTATTAATCCGAATGCGTTCTTGCTAATCGACACCTATCACTTGTACATTACACTGGCTCTGATTTACGCAGCGTAATTAGATTTAAACTAATAATCAGAACACGGCTTATCAGTACATCTATACTATATTCTTGTCTAGTTGATGCTTATAAATAATTATATATGAAAAATTATTGCTGTTTCTCTATATATGAGTAAATCTATGCAAAACTGATAGATAGATACTTTAATAATCCCAAGGGGAAATTCACTTACTCCGGCTGCAGCATACTGATAAAGAACAATATTAAATTAAAGAGTAATAACAATGCAGGTATAACAGATAAATAACTTTGTATAATGTTAAGGTTTACCCTCCCAGGTGGGAGTGAAGAGTCGCATAGTGTGGGGTCTCCTCAGTCTATCAGTGGAGCAGGACGGTGTCAGCAGTCTGTCGCTGAAGCTGCTCCTCTGTCTGGAGATGATCCTGTTCAGTGGATGCAGTGGATTCTCCATGACTGACAGGAGTTTGCTCAGCGCCCGTCACTCTGCCACAGATGTCAGACTGTCCAGCTCCGTGGTTACAATAGAGCCTGCCTTCTTAAATTTTTCCAGGCGTGAGGCGTCCCTCTTCTTTATGCTGCCTCCCCAGCACACCGCTGCATAGAAGAGGGCACTCACCACAACCGTCTGATAGAACATCTGCAGAATCTTATTGCAGATGTTGAAGGACGCCAGCCTTCTAAGGAAGTATAGTCTGCTTTGTTCTCTCTTTTTCTCTATACATCATTTTAATTTTCTATTTGAATAGGTTAACATATTCAGATATGCAAATTAAAGCACCGCCCCGCCGCGAGCCTCACAAACTCTATGCCACTGTGGCAAGCCCATCTTTCGTCAAAACTGAAATCATACTCAAGTTAGAAAGAAAGAAAGAAAGAAAGAAAGAAAGAAAGAGGTCTGCTAAAGACAGAAAATATAAAGAAACGATCAACAAGTAGATCCCTGGGTTTTACCAAATCTTGGATAAATTGGAACTGACAAGAGCAAACCTTAACTAGGCATTGTGGGAAACACTACTAGGTAATGAACAAAGCAAAAGCCATCAAAATAGTGGCATCTGTGGTCCAAAACAAGATGGTGTCAAACAGGGGTGGATCTACTATGAAACTAAAGAAGCTTAAGCCTAAGGGACCCTAATCCTGAATGAGCACCAGAAATGACTCGTTCCACATTTGGGTGTCTACTCTATGAGAAGGGGGGTTTAAATAAATAATAATAATAATAATAATAATATAGAGTAAAATAATTAGAAGGTAATTAAAAGGTTATTAAAGTATCCAAAAATAATCTAATTTGTGGTGATCTGTGGTGGAACAACCCCATTGAAAAAGATAACAGAGGTTACTAAGACCTCATTGTTTTTTTAAAATGGGCCCCCCATAAAAGTTCAAGCCTCAGGCACCCAAAAATGTACGTCAGCCCCTATCATCAAAACATAACGCAAAAAAAACTTCTTTATAAAGCCATGGCTACCGCAGGTTTGACTTTGTGTTGCTCACAGAGTCCCAAATGAGGCACATTACCTCCATTGTGAGGGAGCGTCAGTTACGCACTACAGCCATGTGGCACGGTTCCCCAAGGGTGATCTGACTCACAGGACTCCAGTGTTGAGTGCCCAAGTGGCTGGACGAAGCCAAGGGGTCGCCCACGTAACACTTGGCTGTGGCAGATGGAGGGTCATTTCCGGAGGGTGAGACTGGACTGCGTGTCTGCCTGGGGGCTGGCCAACTAGGATCCCGAGCTGTTTTATCGTGTGGTGTGCTGTACCAGTGCATGCTCCCCAACCTGACGTGATAAAGCCATCAAGTAAAAACAAACTGTAGAAGCGGGCCACAAAAAAAAGACATCAGGAAGACCACGATTAATTTAGAAAGTGCACAAAATAAATTAAAGAAGAATCCAATCTTAACAACAACAATACCAATATTCCTTCAACTGGGACAGCATGTCATAGGAGATACAAATGTTTCTAATTAAACGATTAATGCAGCAATGGGATTGCATGAATTGCTAAAATCTAACTTAATACAAAGCATAAGACTCCCTCAAATGGGGTTACATTAAAATGCTAGAGATATCATCATCTGTTGTTTGTCACTCCCGTGACTTCACATATTTCACTGTTCAAATTCACTTCTGACATATGAGAAACATTCTTCAAAGTCCGTCTCTTGCCAGCTATCTGCCACAACGCATTGGTTGGATGGTGATATTGCTTTCTTTACATATGTAGACAAGAATACAGTAAAAAGAAATTCTGCGTAAATGTCTAAAGTTTATCATCAAACTTGGATTTCATTGAATGTTGTGATTACATTAGGTTAGTTGGTTTATTTCAGGGACCTAAATTTCATTAGATATTTAAGGTGCTACATGGTAAGATTATTATGTTGTCACCATCACTGTAATCCACCCGTTAGGCCAGCAGGTTAAACAGACCCGTCTTCTTACAGGTTGCAGGACTTTTGTTTTTTGGTCTGGTTTGATCCATTACTTATCCACATATCCATCACATACCATCTGACCCATGCCCAATGATAACTGTTGTAGAAATTGTTTAATTTAACCGGGATTTGTGCCGTCTGTTCTATTTAGTCATGGGCCCAGGTATGTTGGTTAGCAAATTTTTGTAGTTTTTGAGACACATAGTTTATTTAAATATACTTGTATGCACACCTAGAGGAACACACACATGCACACACAGACAGACATTTATAAGTGAAGGTAACTGGCAGCTTGTTTGCCCTACCAGAACACATGCTTGATGACGAAGAGAAAGCACACATTAAAAGTGTAATATGTATGACACTATTGTAGTGATCATCCAGCCAGCCATTTTCTAACCCGCTGAATCCGAATACAGGGTCACGGGGGTCTGCTGGAGCCAATCCCAGCCAACACAGGGCACAAGGCAGGAACCAATCCTGGGCAGGGTGCCAACCCACCGCAGGACACACACACACACAAACACACCCACACACCAAGGCCAATTTTTAGAATCGCCAATCCACCTAACCTGCATGTCTTTGGATTGTGGGAGGAAACCGGAGCGCCGGAGGAAACCCACGCAGACACGGGAGAACATGCAAACTCCATGCAGGGAGGACCCGGGAAGCGAACCCGGGTCTCCTAACTGCGAGGCAGCAGCACTACCACTGCGCCACCGTGCCGCCCAGTGATCATTCCACAATGATTTTTTTATTAATGTATTTTATTTAACTTTATAAATTTACATATTTCTGTTCATTGTGGGGAGGCCTATCCCAGCAGCAGAAGCGGGTGCAAAACAAGAACCAACCAACTATGGCAGGCCATCACAGTGTCCACCCACACACATCCACAGAGAGCCAATTTAGAAAATAACCTGGATGTCTACGCAACGTGGGAGGAAGACAAGAGGAAACCAACAGAAAAATCACAAGACACCCCTCGTCAGGATTAAAACTGGGCACAACTGCCATGGTGGCATCAATACTTCTACTGCACCAGTGTGCCAGCCTACATGAAACAAAGGCTTTGCTTTTTCAGTTCAAGCGTGGGGCTGAGTCTGCTACTGACTTGCATGACTGCTTCACTTGAGAGTTTTGAAATCTGATGATACGTCAAAGTTTAGGGTCAGACGCAGTAGAGCACACCATTACGCTGGGGATGCAGGACTTGATTTGCAGTGTGACCCCTGTTAATGCCACCCACCTCCTGAAAGTGACCCTCCTTTCCAGCTCGGAGCAGAAAAATCACAGCTTCATGTATTAGGATGCTAAAGCTTTTCACTCCAGTAAGTTTAATTTAATGTATTTTATTTTGGTGGTTTTTATGAAGGGTTCTAAATTGATTTTCCTTTTAGTTGTGACTGATGACTGCAACATGTGTTTCTCATAGTCTGTGTTTAATGGTCAATGTCAAATTTCCTTTTGATTCTGGTAACTGTATGCAGAACCTGCTAAAGCAGCCTCCCAAAAACCACCAGTTAACATTTTGATTTATTTTCTACATTGTGATGAAGCTAAATGGATTTCCCAAGACACACCGCACATCCTCTAACCTTTATGTTGAGACCACGCATTCCAGAAGAGGGCTTTAGGAAGACGCAGCATTTGGCACAAGACAAGTTCAAGCCGCTAGAGAAAACCTTTCTATTACCAGGTGTCACACACGTGTGCATGGGAGGCAGCTAAAGGGCTTGAAGGAAGGTAATTCCATGCCAGACCAGGAGGTGGCAAAGCGCACTGATCCTTTCTCTCTTTCCACTGCAGGCCTGTTACAGAAAATTCTGCCTGGCCTCCATGACGTCCCTTCTGGTCACGAGCCCGGTGACGTCACTTCTGCTCCAGATGATGCCACTTTCCAGTCACGAACCTGATGATGACACTTCCAGTTACAAGCTTAGTGACATCAATTCTGGTCCAGAGGACGCCACTTCTAGTCATGAGCCTGATAACGTCACTTCTGGTTCTGGTCATAATTACCTCAGTTCTTCTGCCACACTTTAAAAACCCACCATCTCAACCTCAAGAGGGGGTTCTGTTTTGCACTCCAAGCTGTACACAAATTGCAGCCAGGATCAATTATACGGGAGGCTGCCCCCAACCTTTTTTTTTTGGCTCTTTGACTCATCTTTTTGACACAGGACATCCCGACCAGGTCGATAGCCATGTGGAGTGTCCATGTTTTCCCAGAATCTGCCAGCGTTCTTCTCAGATTGCTCTGATTTTCCTCTCATATTCCAAACATCATGTGCAAGTATGTGAAGTTAAACTATGTGAGCGTGGGCATTGGCACCAGTGGACCTCGAAATGGAGTGGATGGAGTTCCATCAACAGTTTCTTCTACCTCACACTGATGTTGCAAATTTGAAATGACTTAAACATATTAAATAATGTTATATTATTTAAAATAAACAGTTTATTGCTTACAGAAGTATTACACTTTGAAATATACCAAGTGACCTTGTCTCTTTCTGCTTGTTATAAAATGTCTCTCATTAAAAAAAATCTGAAAAGTGGCTGAATTATGGAAACCTGAAAAAAGTCATCACCTGCCCTAAGGATTAAAGTACAGGAACCAAAAAGAGCTGACAGGACAAGACTGTCGTGGAATTCATGGAATTCAATTAAGCGCTGACCAGAACTCTAATTAAAGCAAATCTAATTGCACTCACCCAATTAGAATTGATGGGTTTTCTGCTGCTCTCGGAAAACCGACATCCTCTACGAGAGCTCCTGAGGTCTTTTAACCTTTCCACTTTTCATTGAATTAGGACTGTTATGTTACTCACTTAATTTAAGGAATAAAACTTGTGCTCAGTGCAAAGACCATAAACAACTCAATAATATTTTATAAGGAGGGATGAATATTACATTAGCAAACAAGTGTTTTGCAGACAAAAACAACATCTTTTTTTAAATTTTAATGATACCCTAAGACAGTCTTCGATAGACAGATAGATACGAAAGGTACTATATAACTGATAGACAGACAGACAGACAGACAGATACATCCTTAACTATCTAAGAAGAAGGGTGTGATGATAGATAGATAGATAGATAGATAGATAGATAGATAGATAGATAGATAGATAGATAGAGATACTTTATTAATCCCAAGGGGAAATTCACAAACAGGCAGACACATGGATAGACAGGCAGACAGAAAGCACTTTGTTTGTCGTAAGGAGATTCGTTTTAACAAGCAGCATATTACTGCTTAAAATATGAAAATAAACCTGAACTTGAAAACCGTGAAAGGACTGAGTTGAGTCAAGTCATTTCCACCAACACAAAATAAAATGCACAGCCATTGTCTAAACACTAGAGGGCACTATGCAACTGATTCAGCAGTACAATAACAAATAGTAGCTCGATTGCTCTTAGGACCTTGGAAAAAAAATATATCAGAAAAAATAAACATGAAATGAGAATTTTTGGTTTTACCAGCAGATCAGTTCTAGCATACGCTGGCGACCAAGGCTTTCAACCATCCCCATAAGGCAGTCACCTACTTACTCTACCAGGACCCCAGCTTTGCAAATATGAGCACATCTCTACAATGCAGTCATCATTTGAATAAAAGCGTCAGTTGAACAAATACATATTTATGTAAGACCTTAAAAATCTCCTGGAGACTCTCAAAGTTTTATGATTTGAAGTTAAAAATACCTGGCGGAAAATCAAAGCCACAGTACAGCTAATGAATACAAATACAGTTTAGTAATGGTAATTGTTTTGGGTTGAAGTGAATAAACTTCTAAGTTACAGACACTTACACATGTCTCTGTGTTACCTGACTCTTCATAGATAGAAAATAATTTTAGTATACTAGGCAGGATAAGATAGATAGATACAGTTAGGTCCATAAATATTTGGACAGAGACCACTTTCTTCTAGTTTTGGTTCTGTATATCACCACAATGAATTTTAAATGAAACAACTCAGATGCAGTTGAAGTGCAGACTTTCAGCTTTAATTCAGTGGGTTGAACAAAACGATTGCATAAAAATGTGAGACAACTAAAGTATTTTTTAACACAATCCCTTAATTTCAGGGGCTCAAAAGTAATTGGACAAATTAAATAACTGGAAATAAAATGTTCATTTCTAATACTTGGTTGAAAACCCTTTGCTGGCAATGCCAGCCTGAAGTCTTGAACTCATGGACATCACCAGATGCTGGGTTTCCTCCTTTTTAATGCTCTGCCAGGCCTTTACTGCAGCGGCTTTACTTTCAGTTGCTGTTTGTTTGTGGGCCTTTCTGTCCGAAGTTTAGTCTTCAACAAGTGAAATGCCTGCTCAGTTGGGTTAAGATCAGGTGACTGACTTGGCCATTCAAGAATTTTCCACTTCTTTGCTTTAATAAACTCCTGGGTTGCTTTGGCTGTATGTTTTGGGTCATTGTCCATCTGTATCATGAAATACCCGCCCAATCAATTTGACTGCATTTAGCTGGATTTGAGCAGACAGTATGTCTCTGAACACCTCAGAATTCATTCAGCTGCTTCTGTCCTGTGTCACATCATCAATAAACACTAGTGTCCCAGTGCCACTGCCAGCCATGCACACCCAAGTCATCACACTGCCCGACTCCACCGTGTTTTACAGATGATGTGCTATACTTTGGATAATGAGTTGTTCCATGCCTTCTCCATACTTTTTTTCTTGCCATCATTCTGGTAGAGGTTCATCTTGGTTTCATCTGTCCAAAGAATGTTTTTCCAGAACTGTGCTGGCTTTTTTAGATGTTCTTTAGCAAAGTCCAATCTAGCCTTTCTATTCTTGAGGCTTATGAGTGGCTTGCACCTTGCAGTGCACCCTCTGTATTTACTTTCATGCAGTCTTCTCTTTATGGTAGACTTGGATATCAATACGCGTACCAAGCCCTGGAGAGTGTTGTTCACTTGGTGGGCTGTTGTGAAGGGGTTTCTCTTCACCATGGAAATGATTCTGTGATCATCCACCACTGTTGTCTTCCGTGGACGTCCAGGTCTTTTTGCGTTGCCGAGTTCACCAGTGCTTGCTTTCTTTCTCAGGATGAACCAAACTGTAGATTTTGCCACTCGTAATATTGTAGCAATTTCTCAGATGGTTTTTTCTGTTTTCGCAGCTTAAGGATGGCTTCTTTCACCTGCATGGAGAGCTCCTTTGACCGCATGTTGTCTGTTCACAGCAAAATCTTCCACATGCAAGCACCACACCTCAAATCAACTCCAGGCCTTTTATCTGCTTAATTGATAAGACATAATGACGGACTTGAACACACCTGCCCATGAAATAGCCTTTGAGTCAATTGTCCAATTACTTTTGAGCCCCTGAAATGAAGGGATTGTGGTAAAAAATACTTTAGTTGCCTCACATTTTTATGCAATTGTTTTGTTCAACCCACTGAATTAAAGCTGAAAGTCTGCACTTCAACTGCATCTGAGTTGTTTCATTTCAAATTCATTGTGGTAATGTGCAGAACCAAAATTAGAAAAAAGTTGTTTCTGTCCAAATAATTAGATAGATAGAGAGTAAGCTGAGTAACACCTCCACCAGCTAGGAAGGGGCGCTGATGCTAACCATGTCCCTTGTTTTCTCCAAAGCTTGGTGCCGTTGCTAGGAGAGAATGCATAGCCCTGAACCCATTGGGCGCTAAAAGCTCCGCCCATTACAGGAGTGGGCCATATTTAACCAGGGAGCTGAGACATGGAGGTGGTCGGATGACCTGACTATCAATCAGTAACAAAGCTCTCCATAACAGCCATGTCAGGAGCACAAAGTTGTTTTCATTTTGCACCCCACAGGACTATTTCGGTTGAAATTGCCTTTTATTAAAGGTGATTGGGATCAGGCTGGGACCCCAAAAATAGTACTGCATTCATTGATTTTCTCATAATCAGTTGACAACAATAGTGCGTATATGAGAGCGGTCTATGAAAGCTAATTAGGTAGATTAAATACTATATAGAGAAGGCATGTGTATTACCTCTGTGTTAAATAACATTGTTTTGCAGGCATTGAAATGAGGTCCTAAGGAGTCCGAGGTGTTTAACCGACTTCCCTTGCTGATGAACGTCAAATGAACCTGTCACATTTGTTTAATCTTGCTTAAAGACTTTTTCCAGGCTACAAGCCAACTGTTAAGAAGCCCACCAATCAAACTCATGAAGCCTAGAGTGACTGCAGTTCAGTTTGGTACTTGGAATTGGCAAAATTAATTTTAGGATTCATGTACTTTCTCATGCCTCCTAGAAGTTAATTCCTATCTACATCTTTGGATAGACAGAGTGGATTCAGAACTTCAATTTTTTTCACGTTTTTGTTGCCGAGTCATGTTTCGCAACTCATTGCATCATCCCCGAAAGCCTCTCGAATCATCCAAATAGTTTCTGCAGACTAACGTTCAAGCTTAACGCAAAATTTGAGGTGTGTACGGTGGTGTACTGCAGGGTGTGATATTGGACAGGTTAGCGGTAACGATCGCCCCATTTTTGGGGTGGTGGGCAGATTTATTACAATATCTGGAAGAAACCGGGCACCGCTCATCACATGGACAGCACCATTCTAACAGTGAATTGCTGCCAACTCCAACAGCCCTGATGGAGAGACTCATAAAACACACACAGAGGGTGACGAGGCTGAGGATTCACACCCGGGATTCTTGATTTGTGAGGCAGCAGTAATAAAGACTGCACCACCATGACGTTATAAGATACCGTGTTACCATCAAAATGAAAACAAGAATTGCCCAGAAATTATTTTCTCTTCTTTCCCCAACGAAGATTCTGGCCTGGTCTTTTTGCCTAATTTGTGCCAAGATTGTGTGCCTGACCCTGACTATAATCTCACCCACCCCTCTGGTCTGCTCTTGACCAGTTGCTGGATTGCCCTTGGCACGCATGTCATCCTGCTGTCCTCTTCAATTCCTTTTGTAGGCCATAAACCCGCCTGTGAACACCCTCTTGTTCCTCATTTGTCATCCTGGGCACTTGGAAACACAGAATATCCGTTCCTTTATATTCATTGTCTTTATAGTCTCTTAAGTTAAAGTCACAAGCCTAATTAAAACTTTTAAACTGTCATTTTTTAAATTCTTGTCATATCTGAAAGTGGTGCTGAGATTACAATCTTTCCTATAGAGTGACAGAAATGGATTAACTTTATCCTACCAAAGATCAGATTCATTATTCACTCCATATGTAGGTCAGAACCGGAAAACTCAGATGATGCTGCTAATATGATTCAAGGGTTTGTAAGGAATTGCTTCATAGACAAAGAGGCATATACAAGGTCTGTCCGGAAAGTATCCAGCCATGTAATATGAAAAATAGATACATTTATTAAAAAAAAAAAAGATACCAGAAACATTGTACATAGGACAATGATGCCTCTGCCCCCCTCAAAGTAGGCAACTTGGGACCCCTCACAGTTCTCCCAGCATCTCTTCCACTGTTATATTTCAGAATGCCTCTCACCTTACACTCCAAATCGTAACCTTAGATATTCAAATGAGTGTCTCCTTAGAATTCCAAGAGCTAAACTTAAAAGAAGTGGTGAGGCGGGCGCCCTTCTGCTGTTAGGCACCTAAAATCTGGAATAGCTGACTGATAGAAATTTGCCAGCCTAATACGGTGGAGCTCTTTAAAAACACTGCTAAAAACACATTACTTTAACATGGCTCTCCCATAGCTTCATCTTAGTTTAATCCTGATGCTCTGTATATTCAATTAATTATCATTATTATTAATGGTGACTCCAAAATCCATACTAACCCCTACTTTCTCTTCTGTTCTTCTTCCGGTTTTCTGTGGTGGCGACCTGCGCCACCACCACCTGATCAAAGCACCGTGATGTCCCTACATTGATGGATTAAAGGCCAGAAGCCCACTGAATATAATGAGGACTGACTGTCAGGTCATTTATGTTATGTAGAGGGGGCTGGGTGGTCTCGTGACCTCTGAACCCCTGCAGATTTTAATTTTTTTCTCCAGCCGTCTGGAGTTTTCTTTTTTTGTTTTTTCTGTCCTCTCTGGCCATCAGACCTTACTTTTATTCTATGTTAATTAGTGTTCCCTAATTTTAATTCTTATGTTGTCTTTTTTTCTCTTTCTTCATCATAAAGCACTTTGAGCTACATTTGTATGAAAATTTCTCTGCAAAACTCTTTTTTGTTGGAATCACCATCAGCTGCCTTGTCATATTTTCCTGAATTTCACTGACAGACTGAAATCTCTTCCCTTTCAAAGGTGATTTTAGTTTTGGTTAAAGCCAGAAGTCGCAGGGGGCCAAATCTGGGCTGTAGGGGGGCCGGAGTCATGTTTCGCAACTCATTGCATCGTCCCGGAAAGCCTCATGAATCATCCGAATAGTTTCTGAAGATGAATGTTCAAGCTTAATGCAAAATTTGATGCAGATTTGTTCCTCTACTGGCTCAGTCATTTTGAATGTGAAGGCCACCCAGTACACATGCCAACTCAATGGTGTCTAGCGCCCCCACTGACCAGTCCAGTGAAGTCGTCATTGTTCACACATTGCCATTCCAGTCCACTCTCCTCATGCCAGGTTACATTTATGCCACACAAACAGCTCTCATTATATTAACATGGGCTGGACTTTTTCTGAAGAGAAAGTTAGAACAATCTAGGTGAGAACAGGCCATTCAACCCAGCAAAGCTCGCCAGTCCCATTCACTTAATTCTTCTAAAAAAACATCAAGTCGAGTTTTGAAGGTCCCTATCGTCTTACTGTCTACTTGTTCACTAAATCCAAGTGTCTATGATTCTCTGTGTAATGAAACACCTCCTAATGTTTATGTGAAATGTACCTTTAAGTTTCCAACTGTGTCCTCGATGAACTCATTTTATAGTCACTGTCTCGATCCACTGGACTAATTCCCTTCATAATTTTAAACACATACATTCAGATCTCCTCTTAAACTGTAAAGGCTCAGCTCTTGTAATTTTTTCTCATAACTCATCCCCTGTAGCCCTGGACTCAGCCTAGTCGCTCTTCTCTGGACATTTTTTTGTGCTGTTATGTCGTTTTTGTAGGCTGGAGACCCAAAACTGCACACAGGACTCCAGATGTGGCCTCACCAGGGTGTTATAATGCTGGAGCAGAACCTCCTGTGACTTGTACTCTACACATCAAGGCGCTATATAACCTGACAGTCTGTTAGCCTCCTTAATGGCTTCTGAACACTGTCTGCCAGTTGATAGCGTCAAGTCCACTATGACTCCTAAATCCTTCTCATAAGGTGTACTTTGGATTTTCAGAGCTCCCATTGTGTATTCAAACCTAACATTTTTAACTTTAATGTGTAATTCTTTACATTTTCTGACATTAAACTTCATCTGCCACAAACCTGCCCAAGCCTGTCTTCTATCCGAGTCCTTCTGTAATGATATAACGGATTCCAAATCATCTGCCAGTCCACCTATCTTGGTATCATCTGTAAACTTAACCAGCTTGTTACTTATATTTCCATCTAAATCATTTCTATTTATTAAAAATAGCAGCGGCCCCAGCACTGACCCTGCTGGACACCACTCTTAACATCGGCCAGTTCTGATGAGGTTCCTCACACCATTAACCCTCTGCTTCCTGTGTCTGAGCCCATTCCGCACACATCTAAAAACATCACCCTGAAGTCCCACTTTTTTTTTTTAACATTTTATTAATTTTATTAAAATCAAATAACCTTCCATACAAGCAAGTCAAGTTTAACAAAACTAGGTTTGAAACAAATCAACCGCCATACATGAGAAAGAGAGCTAGGCCAGCAGAGTAATGTCAATGTCAATTTATTTATATAGCACATTTAAAACAACATAGGAATGTTGTGACCAAAGTGCTTTACAATAAAAGAAAAACATACAATAACATCAATAACAAATAGAAATAAAATATATGAACATAAAATTAATGAATAGAAGTAATGGTACATAATCACAATGAGGAAACCATCAGTATTACTGAAGGTCGCGAAATGCAAGTGAATAGAAAGGAGTCTTTAATCTCGTTCTGAACAGTTCAATTGTAGACGACTCCTTTATGTGATGAGGTAAAGAGTTCCACAGGCGAGGAGCAGCAGCAGCAAACGCTCCGTCCCCCTTAGTTTTACACTTGGTATGAGGGACAACAAGAGACAACTGACCAGAAGATCTAGAGTAAAACATTTAATAGTAAAAATATGTAGCTAAATAAATGAATAAAAATAAATAGAATAAAAGAATTGAAATGCTTATTCTTATATTTTATTGATCAGATCCTGTCAGATTTTGAAAAAGTTTTGCACAGATCCGCTAAGTGAGAATTAGATTTTTTTCCACTGTCATTTAATATATAACATCAGTTACCCACTTACTTGAAGGAGGGGAGTTATGATTCTTCCAGTTGAGAAAAATAAGTATGTACTAAATGTATGTATGTAAAGGCCATTGCAGTTTGTTTGTCTTTCTCCACTTTAAGCCCCTCTGTGAGCCCACCAAACACAGCTGTTAGTGGATTAGGAGGGATTGTGACACCAAGGCTGTCCGGTAGGCATTTAAAGATTGGGTCCAGAAAGACGTTAATTTGGTGCAGGCCCAAAACATGTGGCACCCAGTGAGGCTGGAGCTCGATTGCAACGTTCGCAGGTTGGCTCTCGACCTGGAAACATTTTGGACAATTTTAAATAAGAGAGATGCGGCCGATATATAATTTTAAGTGGAATAAATGCATGTTTTGCACATATGGAGCTCAAGTGAATTCTGTGCAACACTGCCTTCCACTCTTTGTCTGAAATGTCGAGTGAGAGATCCTTTTCCCACTAGGATCTTTGAAAGGGAGCAACTTTAAAAGGGTTTTATATATTACAGAAATGCTGTCCAAGTCCTCAAGACTGATCAATATTTCTTCCAGAAAATTGGGCAGGTTCTGTTTAACAGTTTTTTAATTTGCAAATAGTGAAGGAAATATGTGGCTGTAAAGTTACATTTAGAGAGTAATTGTTTGTAGGAGGTAAAGACGCTGTCTATGTACAGATCTCCAAGTGATTCAATCCTAAATGTTTTCCAAACATAAAAAACTGCATATGTTCAAGAGCATGGAAAAAAAAGAGGTTCTCATGCAGAGGTGCCACAGACAAGAGCTTCTCTATCTTAAAGTACTTCCTACATTGGTTCCATATTCTGAGTGAGTGAAGCACCTCAACTCCCACTTCTTCTAGTCTGATGCCCACCCTCTCATGTGGCACCTTATCAACTGTTTTCTGAAAGTCCAGATAAATAATCTCATCTGCTCCACTTTGATCCTATCCTTTTGTTGCTTCCTCATAGAATTCCAGCATGTTAGTAAAACACGAATTTCCTCTTCAGACCCCATGCGGACTGTTCCTCATACCTCCTGTCCTTGCCATGTGCTGCTTAATCGTATCCTTAACAATTCCTCCTATTAAATTTTCCTGCGATGCAAGTTAAGCTTACTTTGCCATTTTCTAGTCCTTTAGAATTTCCCCACTGACTTCCTAAAAATATGCGTCAAGGGTTTATATACAGTATGTACTCGCCAGCCTCCTTAAGAACTTGAGGGTAAATCTGATCTGGTCCTGGTGATTTGTTTAATTTCAGCTTCTTTAATCTGAGCAGCACTTCTTCCTCTATAATTTCCAAAACCTTCAGTACCTCCTTAGTAGTCCCTGTTACTGCTGGAGGTTATCCACTCCCTCACTTGTGAAGATCTCAGAGAAATGTAAGTTTAGAACGTCCAGTAGTTCACAAAATTATTACAGAAAATTTATTAGATAAAAGGCAATGATTGAACGTTTCGATCTTCGCCACATCTGGAACATGGTTGTGCGTAGATGGTCTCTTGACGAATAATCCATTTTTGGTATGACAGCGAGACGAACATTTTCCAATCCTATATTCAGCGCATTTCCAGATGTGTTTCCCGTTGATAGTTTTCTCCTTTCTGAATGTGTAGCCTTCGACTACGAGTAGATCTGCACCTTTGTTGCTCTTCACATATTCCAGGGCCATTTGAACTAAATTATCTAAGAACGCCTTTATTCACCGCACTCCATTGACGTCGACCTTTTGAAGCTCGCCTTTTTGTGCGCACCCTTATTGAATAGAGCCCACTGTTTGTATCTTTTAATTCCCCTTTATTATTACTGATGCACTTAACCTCTTCCTTGACTGTTCTATTACAACTAAATAGAAAAGTTAATAAATATACATACACAGTATCTCCCTATTCATCTATATACTGCATCGGTGCATAAAAAATAAATTGGTTATGAAAATGGATGACTGTAAGCGTGGCAGAGAGCTGAGCTCCATTCAGGAAATGGCAGGAACCAAACGTGATGAGCCACCAGTCTATGACAAGCACATTCACTCACACAAACTAAACAAACGTAACATTTACTTCACTTATGTTTTTGGACTTCTCTAGCACCTTCAACACCATCCAACCTCTGCTCCTTAGGGATAAGCTGACTGAGATGGGAGTAGACTCACACCTGGTGGCATGGATTGTGGACTATCTTACAGACAGACCTCAATATGTGCATCTTGGGAACTGCAGGTCTGACATTGTGTTCAGCAGCACAGGAGCGCCACAGGGGACTGGACTTTCTCCAGTCCTGTTCAATCTATATACATCAGACTTCTAATATGACTCGGAGTCCTGCCATGTGCAAAAGTTCGCTGATGACACTGCTATGGTGGGTTGCATCAGGAGTGGGCAGGAGGAGGAGTACAGAAAGTTAATCAAAGACTTTGTTAAATGGTGCGACTCAAACCACTTACACCTTAACACCAGCAAGACCAAGGAGCTGGTGGTGGATTTTAGGAGGCCCAGGCCCCTCATGGCCCCTCATGAAGAATCCACTGCATCCACTGAACAGGATCATCTCCAGACAGAGGAGTAGCTTCAGTGACAGACTTTTGTCACCGTCCTGCTCCACTGACAGACTGAGGAGATCGTTCCTCTCCCACACTATGCGACTCTTCAATTCCACCCGGGGGAGTAAATGCGAACATTAATTTTATTTTAATTTTTTCATTTTTATTATTATTTAATTTAATATTGTTTCTTTGTATCAGTATACTGCTGCTGGATTATGTGAATTTCCCCTTGGGATTAATAAAGTATCTATCTATCTACTTCCTTAATTCAAGTCAGTGTTCTAAGGAGATGGAGCATTTCCCAGCATCATCAGGCACAAAGCCAGGATGGGACATCAGTCCCACTAAAACAGACTGTGACCAACTTAACGTAACAGATACTGTTGTGCCTATGGAAAGTATTCACCATCTTGGACGTCTTTACATTTTATGGTTATATAACATTTGAATCATAGCTTTCTGACAGCAGAAGAAGACGTGTTAATGTCAAATTGAAAGCAGATCTCTGTAAAGTGGTCTAAATTACAAATATAAAGCACAAAAGAACTGATCTCAAAATCGGCTGCAATTCAGTGTGGTATAAGAATAAAATACAAAAACTTCAGACCTGCTCAATAAAGTCCACTGTCACAGCGGCTAGTGTTAAATGAACTCTTTTAAGTGTGTAAGTATCCACTCCTTTTATATAGATAGATGCTTTTAAGAGTCACTTGAGCACTACAGGAGTTAAATTTAACACTGGCCATGCTACTGTGCATGGGAAGCTGGTCAATCTACTGGCAGCACTGGGTACAAGACAGGAACCAGGCCTGGACATGGCACCAGCCCACCATTAGGCCCGCACATTCACACATCCACACGCAGTGGCTGCTGGTTAAACTGTCACTTTCCAGAGATTGTGTTTGTGTGATTTGCAGATTGGCAAATCCAACAGGAGTAACTGTGGGTGAACTTGTGAGTGTATGTGCCCTGTGATTGACTGGCACCATGTTCAGAGTTGTTTCCAGCTTTTTGTGCATTGCTATTCAGACAGACTCCAGCACCGCTGAGTCTGAACTGAAAAAGAAATTTAAAAAATGGTATACCAATGCAGTATAGCGATGGATGGATAGGTAAAGATGCCTCCCGTAAATGCCAATAGGGACTCTGCTCTATTGGGCCCTTGAGCAAGGCCCTTAACCTGCAATTACTGAGCGCTTTGAGTAGTGAGAAAAGCTCTATATAAATGCAAAGAATTATTATTATTCATTATCTACGAAACACTTCATTACAAACCCTTAAGAAGGAAGTAATGAACAGTTGGGTTATTATAACATATTATATAGAATATTTTTGAAATGTTCTTGATTCATTTGTAATCTACAAGTAGTTAAGAAATGCAGAGGGTCACCAGGCCGCCTACAATCTCAGGTTTTACTCTGCCATAGTACCATAAATGTGAGCTTCACTTTTACTAAGCATCTACTTTGCTTAAAATGATAAAAAGAAACTCCTGTGAGTTGTCCAATAACTATTTCTCTTTTCTTTCCCAGGCCTCTTTACCTAAATTGCGCCAAGACCTTGTGCTGTAAACCCTTACAATGGTCTTTGGGTCAAAGTTTACCCAGTTTTGTATTTGAAACCAGTTCATTAATCAATCAATTAACATTTATTTATATAGCACATATTCATACAAAAAAAAATGTAGCTCAAAGTGCTTTACAAAATGAATAGAAAAATAGAAGACACAATAAGTCAACATTAATTAACATAGAATAAGTAAGGTCCGATGGCCAGGGTGGACAGAAAAAACAAAAAAAAAACTCCAAAGGCTGGAGAAAAAAATAAATAAAATCTGTAGGGGTTCCAGACCAAGAGACCACCCAGTCCCCTCTGGGCAATCTACCTAACATAAATGAAACAGTCCTCTTTGTATTTAGGGTTTTCATGGAAGGACTTGATGATGATGGTCACGTAGACTTCTGGCTTTCAGTCCATCAATGTTGGTGCATCATGATGCTTTGAGTAGGTGGTGATGGCGCAGGCCGCCACAACAAAGAAACCGGAAAAAGAAACAGAAGAGAGAGTTGGGGTCAGTACGGATTTTAGAGCCACTATGAGTAGTTATTGTGATGAATTGAACATACAGAGTATCAGGATTAAATTAAAGTGAAGTTATGAGAAGGCCATGTTAAAGTAATGTGTTTTTAGCAGTTTGTTAAAGTGCTCTACTGTATTTGCCTGGTGAATTCCTACTGGCAGGCTATTCCAGATTTTAGGTGCATAGCAGCAGAAGGCCACCCGCCTCACCACTTCTTTTAAGTTTAGCTTTTGGAATTATAAGGAGACACTCATTTGAAGATCTAAGGTTACAATTTGAAATATAAGATATCAGACATTCCGATATATAAGATGGAGCGAGATTATTTAAGGCTTTATAAACCATAAGCAGTATTTTAAAGTCAATCCTGAATGACACAGGCAACCAGTGTAGTGACATTAAAACTGGAGAAATGTGCTCGGATTTTCTTTTCCTAGTTAGGATTCTAGCAGCTGCAATCTGCACTCGTTGCAAGTGATTGATGTCTTTTTTGGGTAGTCCTGAGAGGAGTGCGTTACAGTAATCTAGTCGACTGAAAACAAACGCGTGAATTAATTTCTCAGCATCTTTCAGTGATATAAGAGGTCTAACTTTTGCAATGTTTCTTAAGTGAAAAAATGCTGTCCTAGTGGTCTGATGAATATGTGATTTAAAATTCAGATTACAGTCAACAGTTACCCCTAATTTTTTACTTCCGTCTTAACTTTTAATCCTAGTGCATCAAGTTTATTTCTGATAACCTCATTGAATCCATTATTGCCAATTACTAAGATTTCAGTTCTCTTTATTTAGTTTAAGAAAATTACTACTCATCCATTCAGAAATACCAGTAAGACATTGTGTTAGTGTATCGAGAGAGTCGGAGTCATCAGGTGCTATTGATAAGTACAGCTGTGTGTCATCATAACCCATAAAACCAATCTAAATGGTCATCTTTTCATCTCAGAAATGTGAAGGCCTTTAATAATTTGCCATAACTTTATAAAAGGCAAAAAAAACCCAAAAAAAACACACATTTATAAATGTCACATTTTTGCACTTGCAGAGGGCTGGCACCCTGCCCAGGGTTTGTTCCTGCCTTGCGCCCTGTGCTGGCTGGGATTGGCTCCAGCAGAACTCCCGTTGGCCCAGTGTTAGGATATAGCAGGTTGGAAAATGACTGACTGACATTTTTGCACTGCTCCTACACATTTTAAAACCTGCCATTTTCTTTTGGGTTGGTATTGACCCGCCATTGTAGTTTAGTCTTCATTTTATGGCAGTTTCTATGTTCACCACCTATAAAATCCTCCAGAAAGGAAACTTTTTAGCACTGATATATGGAGGATTTTAGTAAAAAAACTCCAAGTTTACAAAAACTAAATACATTTACCAAATGTCAGTTTGGCCACCATTGATGATGATGATGATGAATGTTCCCAGTGGTGGTCCTACTGTACATGTCTGGGGCCCCTGAATTCTTATGGAGGCCCCTTCATAACCATTAACGAGGTCTGAGAAACCACTGCTATCTTCTTCAATGGAGTTATTCCACGACAGATCACTATGTATTTTTTTTTTTTTTTAACAACTACAGCTCAGATTTTGAAGACAATTGCTGTACTGGATAAACTCTCATGTCAAAGTCACTGTTAGGAATAAAAAAAAGTTAACACAAAATTATTTTTTATCTGGTCCCTGCTTTTAAGAATTATTTTAAAACTGACAAAAAAGTGTTTTACTGAAATGTCTTTTCCTGATAACCATATTCACCCTAATCTAGAGGCTAAACATTTTAATAGAAATGCCAGATTTCCTTTGCTTTTGATCTTCAATAATGATTACATCTTAAAATGTAAATTATTTTGACATTTCTGAAATTCTTTAACTTGTTAAATATGCCTTCTTTCCACTGTGATGCACCTCTAAAATTAATCTTTACCGACCAAGCAGCGCACCAGTTCATCCATAAAGAGAACTTTATTTGAAACATTGACTTGATTAATCAGGAGAATTAGCACAGAATCCCATTGAGACGGAATATTGTAATTATTATGTAAAGGATATCACTCTGATTGCAGCCTTTCTTGACTGTTATAAGAAAACAAGAACACAGCACAATCTGGGAACGAGAGAACACTTAGTCCATAAAGCTTTGCTTAGTTAATAGCAAATAATGGTGAATTGGCAGAATTGTTTGTCTTTTTTAAAATTACCTACAAGACAACAACATTAGGAAGCAACAGCACCCCTTCATGAATAAGAAAAGGGAAAGTGAGACGCATCACAACTCTCAATCCTTTTCTGTCTTTCAGGACATTCACATGGGGCAGTAAAGAGACAAAAATGATCAATTACCAAACAATCGATCACTCATAAGGTCTTCTGGTCGACAGAAGCAAATCGTCATTTATTGTCATACCAGAGTCATTTGAAGAGGTGACGCACATACGATTTAAGCAGTGGCGATACTCTAAAGTTTAGGAAAAACAGACCATGCAACCATCCATCCGTTATGCAACCCGCTATATCCTAACTACAGGGTCAACTGGAGCCAATCCCAGCCAACACAGGGCGCAAGGCAGGACACAAACCCTGGGCAGGGTGCCAGCCCACCGCAGGTCACACACACACACACACACACACTAGGGACAATACAGAATCGCCAATCCACCTAACCTGTATGTCTGTGGACTTTGGGAGGAAACCCACGCAGACACGGGGAGAACATGCAAACTCCACGCAGGGAGGACCTGGGAAGCGCTACCCACTGCGCCACCGTGCCGCCCCACCATGCAACCAAATAAACAATATATATATTAAAAATACTTTTCAAAAACCATGCTTATATTAAGTTAAAAAATGTACTAAAAAGTAAAAAATAAGTCTCTTATACATCACTCGTAAAATAAAAGGTGGGTGCTTTTGCTAAGATTTTAATAAGTGTTTTTTAAATGTTGATTGATGAAAAGCGCCCACGCTTTGGGTGTAATGAGGATGGACAGGATTAGAAATGAGGACATTAGTTAGGAGACCTGGGTTTGTTTCCCAGGTCCTCCCTCTGTGGAGTTTGCATGTTCTCCCCGTGTCTGTGTGGTTTTCCTCCCACAGTCCAAAGACATGCAGGTTAGGTGGATTGGTGATTCTAAAATTGGTGTTTGTGTGTGTCCTGCGGTGGGCTGGCACCCTGCCCGGGGTTTGTGTCCTGCCTTGTGCCCTGTGTTGGCTGGGATTGGCTCCAGCAGACCCCCGTGACCCTGTGTTCGGATTCAGCAGGTTGGAAAATGGATGGATGGATGGACATTAGAGGGTCAGCTCAAGTTAGGAGACAAAGTCAGAGAGGCGAGATTGCGTTGGTTTGGACATGTGCAGAGGAGAGATGCTGGGTATAATGGGAGAAGGATAGGGCTGCCAGGGAAGAGGAGAAGAGGAAGGACTAAGAGGTGGTTTATGGATGTGGTGAGAGACGACATGAAGGTGGTGGTTGTGACAGAGCAAGATGGAGAGGACAGAAAAATATGGAAGACGACGATCCGCTGTGGTGACCCCTAATGGGAGCAGCCGAAAGAGGAAGAAGAAGACTAACACCGTCTATTGGTGAAATCCTGAACTATTCTTCATATGAAAATTTCATTTCTTAATTAACATGGATTAATTGATCAATTAGTAAAACTGATTATTGATTCATGTATTGTCATTGGAAGTGAATAACTGTGCAACATTTCAAGTCATTTGGACAATGGGATGTGGGTTGAGTATCGATTATAAGATTTGTTCCAGACAACAAACAGGTGAAGTCAATATAAGCTTGGAAATAATAATAATAATAAGTAAAAAAGCAGATATGTTTAGTAAGGTAGACAAGGAATTTTCTAATTGAATAAAACAGTAGCCCATGTCTGCCAAATAAATTTAAGTGTTAAAAAACTATACCGTATTAATAATTAGCCGCCCGCCGCAGCTCTGCCCATGTAGTAGTGAAACAAGACAGCGAGGGGGGGTCCTGCCCGGCTCTCTACTCCTGATGTCACACATCCCCTACCCCTCGGCCCGCAGCCTGTCTCGGATTAGTGCGAATATATCGCTCAGGCAAGTGAACTGTGATTCTTAGCACGATGAGAGAAGTCGCAAAATCAACTGGAATGTTCAAGCAAATTCTAGAAAAAAACCCGATCTAAATCCGTTAAGTATTTCTCTCGTTCGCTAGCTACGCTGGAGGCAAGATACGCCCCGAGGCTGGAGTGCGAGTGAGGAGAGCATTTTTTCTCTGGAGTTCCACACCGATGTTGTTGGGAACGATCGACTGCTGGGAAAAATATGAAACTGCATAGTTAGATTATAACTTTTAGTTTTGTTGGCTCATTTTGTGACCTGTCAAATTAACGGTTTTCAAAGTTTCCATTGTAACACCGAGTTCACACTGTGTTTTGGAATAGAACAGGATCCATTCTCCTCAGTCTTCCTTTATCACCTTCGGGGTCCTCAGGTATCTGGCAACCCAAGATAAGCCGGAAATGTCAAATTCAAGCTTGGGCACAGAATATTAAACAGGACTCGTCCGCACTCAGATCAACGACCTTAACTGTAAATTTTCCTGTTTGTACGTTTACAATTTCTCACAACATCATTTTGAGGCCCCATCCTTATTTAACGTCCTTGATGACAGATTTTGGTGCGGCTTCTAAGTGTAGCACTTGATATTTAATGACTTCTTTTGCTATCTGCACATGACATCAAGTGCACTATGCAGGATGTGACGTCAAGGCACATGTCACCAAGTTTATTTGGTTATGCACAGCCTAGTGATTACATCTTAGAGATGCGCAGAGATGATAAGTTTTCATTAAGATGTACAAAACAATAAATTTATGTACACAAGAAAGTTTAGCTCAAGAGTTGTGCTAAAAGAATTTCGTGATTGTGATGAAAAACTTGGGAGACAAAAACCACAGAAACACAGACAGGACCAGAAAAACATAGGGGTGGTCACGCTGAACATAAGGGAAGAGTATTCAACAGCCCACCAAGCAATCCGTTTTGTTTGCAGACTCAAAGAGAGATGGTAAATTTAACTTTGAAAAGGGAAAGAAAATACAAAAAAATAAAAAAATATTAAAAACCCACTAGCTGAGATTAAAAGTGAGAGTCACCGGATCTATCACTGAAGCCAAAACAAGAACAGAAATCAAAGCTTAAGGACGAGAACAAAGATTTGAGAAGCAGGAAATCAAAAATAAAGTTCTTGAGAATCACCAAAAAAGGAAGGTTTGTTATTAACTTTCCGGATAAATTATTTTTAAAATAAATTTTAAATACCAGTCATAACAAGTTTAACCAAATTGCTCTTATTCAATAAATTATTTTTTTAGTGATTTTTAAGGGCAAAAGACAAAAGGTCACACATGGCATTTTACTGACTGTGAAAAAAGGCAGAGAGTTGAAAAAGATTTAGAGCACACATCACGAGATAGAATGGAGTCAAAACTGACAAAGAAAATAAGAGAGAGAATGGGAGACATCAGAGCCAAATAGCAAACAAAAAAAAAATCAAAGTCAAAAAGCAGAACTTATTTCTAGAACCAATAACTAAATAGTAACAGAATAACATCACAAAGATTTGCCAAATCTCAGGTACAAAATGGCCGTCAAGACGATCTTTTAACCCTTTACCAATTGACCCCTGATGTCATGACCCTAGTGGCCACACCCCATAGCAACCAGGACCTGCATCATGACGACTGAATCCACAAAATGGCGGCACCCATAGTCAAAAATAAAATGGAGTCTGAAAAGACATTAAATGAAAGTCAATTTATAAATGAAGACTCTAATCATGAAAATAACCACATAATTAAATTATTTGAGTTTATAAACCCCAGAAATAACACTTGGATGATTTTTATAGCTCCAGAAAAACCTGAAAAAAAATTAAAAAGTAACTCTATTCTTAACAGTCACAGCTTAGAGACGAGCGCCATTACACAACCTGGCAGAGTGGTGGCTCTGAGGCTAAGGATCTGTGCTGGTGTCTGCAAGGCTGCAGGTGCAAATCATGTTACTGGCAGAAGGCATCCTACTCCATTTGGCCCTTGAGGAAAGCTCTTAATGTGAACTTTGCTCCAGAGGTGACGTAAGATGGCTCACCCTGTTCTCTGACCCCCAAGAGTTCATGCAAAAAGACAATTTCCCCTTGGGGATTAACAAAATATACATATACAGGCTGGGTTAAAATTATGTTAACACTAATGATACTGCAATGTATATACTTTTATACAATGTTTGGGGACAATTTATGTGCCACATATGGTAAATGTGTTGAACATGATGGTGAACAGGTTATGACATTCCTGTAAATCGTCTTGCACATATGAAGTATGTCTTTTGAATAAATTGTCTCTGCCGTTCAAATGTTAACGGAATTTTGATTCACCCTGTATATTTATAAAAAAACCGATTTGTGTTGTTTTTAGCGTGACGATTCTGGTACCTTCTCCTCTTAGCTAAAGTAATGATCTAAAAGACATTAGGGTAAAGTAGGAAGTGTGACTGCTTATCATGATAGATAGATAGATAGATAGATAGATAGATAGATAGATAGATAGATAGATAGATATTTATTGTGTTATAGTAGGCAGGATTAGATAGATAGATAGATAGAGTTTCCATTTCTAAATAATTACAAATAAATAAATAGACAGATTCAGTCTTTTGAACGCCTTTTTTGACTAGATCTATATAAACATATTTAATTAGCACATTATAGGTATGCTAATGAGGACTAGATAGATAGATAGATAGATAGATATTTATTGTGTTATAGTAGGCAGGATTAGATAGATAGATAGATAGATAGATAGATAGATAGATAGATAGAGTTTCAATTTCTAAATAATTACAAATAAATAAATAGATCATTTATTGATCCCTAAATCTAACATGACAATTGTTGTTAGGATAGTGCTGTAGGTGACCTTCTATTGGACTCAGTTTTTCATAAAATGTTAGGGTCAACAGACTTGTGATGATTCTGTGACTTACCTAAAAGTTGAACCATGCTTCACTGCCCTTACAGGGACAGATTCAGTCTTTTGAACGCCTTTTTTGACTAGATCTATATAAACATATTTAATTAGCACATTATAGGTGTGCTAATAAAGACTAGATAGATAGATATTAATTTTAGTATAGTAGGCAGGGTTAGATTAGATAGTAGGATGCGCTATAGTCGATAGAAGGATAGTAGTATAGTAGGCAGGATTAGATAGATAGATAGATAGATAGATAGATAGATAGATAGATAGATAGATAGATAGATAGAGTTTCCATTTCTAAATAATTACAAATAAATAAATAGACAGATTCAGTCTTTTGAACGCCTTTTTTGACTAGATCTATATAAACATATTTAATTAGCACATTATAGGTATGCTAATGAGGACTAGATAGATAGATAGATAGATAGATAGATAGATAGATAGATAGATAGATAGATTATTGAAAGGCACTATATAATAGATAGATAGATAGATAAGAGTGAAAGGGACTATATAATAGATAGATAGATAGATAGATAGATTTTAATTTATAGTATAGTAGGTAGGATTAGATAGATAGATAGATAGATAGATAGATAGATTGCACTGCCATTTCATTTGCTTTTCCCTGTGGCACTACACTTGACACATTGCATTGATTCACAGTGCCATCTGCATTTTCACAAACTGATGCTGACATGTAGTCTGTGAAGTGAAAATGCATTTTGACAACAACATCTCCAAATTCCTTAATGGAAAGGCCTCCTTATGGGGTTATAAGGATTTGAGAAAGTCTCCAAATGCAAAATTGATTTTATTCTGTTTAATGCTGGTAGCATTAATTGCATTTTAGGTGAAGCCCAATTTGAAGTGTAAAGGTGTGTAGTCACATAGTATCATTAGACTCCTAAGAGTGGAATTTAAATTCCTGTTTTTCCTGAATAATTCCCACAACAGGTAATGGAATGGATTTTATTTCCAGTCATGTGATCACTGTCTGAGTGAAGCTTGCATGTTATCCCCATGTCTGCATGTTCTTCATTTTGCCGATTTCATATTTTCTTAGTTTTTTTAAATAGTTAAGATTTTCATAATACTGTATATCTCAAGTAGATATTTTTTTTAATTACTACGTTCATTTCAAATATTTTTCCAAAAAACATTGAGCTGCTATAGCTGGCAAAGCATTTTTTTTTAAATGTAAAATGACAGCAGACAAAAATGGTTTAAAAGTATAAAAGAAGGCACAAGTAACCCAAAAGGGATGAAAACTGGAGAAGTGAAGAAAAGCCACAAAGAAACAGTGAGAAAGACTATAGTTCAGGTACTGCAAAAATGCAATTAATCATTTGCTATTATGTAACAAGACGTTAACAAAAATGTCTTTGGATCTTCATAACACTTAAAAAGCGTCTATTCATCTCCACAATGTGACCTACTGCCAAAACATCACCTTGGAGTGCTCTGAGGTGGCTTCAGGGAGACACATTTCTCTTTAAATTACGTATTGTAACAAAAGGTGCTATATGGGCGCCAACCTGACACAGGCAGACACGGGAGGCACACATAAAAAAAATAAACTTTTATCTTCTCTACCTGTGGGCTATGTCTTCCCCGTACCCACAGACACAACACAGTCCCACACTTAGCACAAGCCCAAACTCAAATAAACCCAAATCAAATCTCTGTCTTCTTTATCTCCTCCACTCCACTCCACTCCACTCCACTCCACTCCACTCCTCTCCAGCAAGCTTAATCCCTCTCTTCCCGACTCTGGCTTTTGGAGTAGTGTCTGCTGGTCCCTTATATACGTCACCCGGAAGTGCTCTAGGTGCTCGTTGACCCACTTCCGGCAGCACTTCCGGGTGTGGCAGAAGAAAAAGCCACACAGGCTCAGGGACAGTTGCAGCAGCACATAATGGTGGCACCCCCGGATCACAACAGGGCAGTAACAAACTCCAATTCCCATGAAGCCCTGCAGGAGTCCGAGGTACCGATGCTATCCAGGGGGTTTGCCATATGATGCTCTGTCCACACTTGCTCCTTCCATGACAGAGGCATCCCGGTCGGGCAGGGGCCCCGGCCATCCATGACAGTATTTAGTATACAATCTGTGAATCTTTCATATTAGCAAGTCATTTCACAATCATGTCGATATGCTACACTGCACAGAGATGAATAACCTATCACACATCAAATTACTCATTGGAAAAAAGTGAAAAAATTAAAAAAACTATTAGTACTCTAAAAACAATAGATGACATCAATTTCTGTTTGACCCTCCATAAAACTATTCTGACTGAGTTTTGCATTTGGGAAGCTGAATGTCATCCTGCACGCCTGTTCAATTTAACTGAGCGCACATGGTGCAAACATACTGTCTGCACGGCTGTGCTTTCATTTTTTTTTTTTGCCTTACCCTGGCATTTTAAACCCCTGGAAACGCAGGCTTTTGGAAACACTCTTCAGAGTCGTGTACTTCTGGAAACGCAGTGTCGATGGCTGAAGACAAGAGTTTTGAAAACGCAGACTGTAATTGCGCTTTCATTGGATCCTGCTCATGATAATGCCTCATTCCCTTATTGGAAGAAAACCACGGTCTAACCTAGCGGACACAGAAGAGCTGCTTTCCATGGCGCTTGTTATGTTACTTACCTGTATGCATCCAAATTGTGTTTTGTACAGTTTGAATGCTGCATACATATGCAAAAAGGCAAATTATTCACCAGTCATTACAGTTGTTTAATAAACCCTGTGGGCTGCCACGTTATTATCCTTTCAAAGAATATTCCGCCGATGGTCCTCGATGGTTTTAGTGAGGATGGAGATAATTTTGTAACTGATGTGAAAACACTAGTGTGGACAGAAATCGTTTTCATTTAAAAATTCATTTTCTTAATGAAAATGTAGTAGTGTGGACATAGCCTTGAGAGACAAATAATAGAACTTTGCGTGTGACTGACACCTCGATAACATTCCAGAAATTAATAATTTTGACAAAATGACAATATATACACGATAACGATACGTGAGAAATAAGCAAAACAAATGCCAATATCAGGTACTGAACTGTGGCATCCAAATGCACTGTTTTGATTCTCAGTAGCTCAGAATTCGGGCGAAGCGGTGTGAATTGCATTCTGTAAAATTTCTAATTTTTAAAATGAAAGTATTGCTCACAATGTTTAAAGGCAGTATATACAGTAAATAAGGCACTTAACTCCCATTTTTGTGTTGTCCTGCTTTTTTGCTTGATATAGTTATAAACTAGTCCATAACAAAGACATCCATCCATCAGGAAGCCTTTACTAAATAACTGTGCACTACCCAGGAACACTGAGCAACACATAAGCAATGGCTGGTCAGACGGTGCTTTACAGCCCATTCCCTGAGCTCTGGCTACGTCCGTATACCAAGCGTGCGAATAAAGAACAGTCCCATGCTCCTACTTCACATGACAACTACGATAACTGAGGTCTGAGTAAAAGTTACCTTTGAATGTGGAACTATCCATCCATCCATTATCCAACCCGCTACTAAATGAAGATCTCCAACTTTACTTGGGACCACAGTAACATTATTATTGCGTTCCATCTCTTTATAGGTGCAGCTATTTTTCAGTGCTTTGGGGGTGGAGCCCCAGGAGGTGGAGCCACCCTGACATCACTGTTGCTGGCTCCTCCTTCTGACTTTATAAGTCAGCCAGAAAGAGAAAACCAGCAGTGGAGCACTGACAGCTACGATAACTGAGCTCTGGGCATAATATCTAAATGAACTGCTCTGACTTTATTGGGTACTACAGTATTATTATTTTGTAATGTTAAAAAAGCATTCCTTTGAAAATTGTGTCCTTTCTAAAGGGCTACCTGAGGCGGCTGAATCACAAGCCTTACCTCACCTGGTGGCCCTGTAACATAACACAAATGGCATTTGCAAGCTTATTCATTATTTGTATTCTGTCTCTTTATAGGTACAGCTATTTTCAGTGTTTTATGGGTGGAGCCCCCAGGAGGTGGAGCCACCCTGACATCACTGTTGCTGGCTCCTCCTTCTGACTTTATAAGCCAGCCAGAAAGAGAAAAACAGTAGTGGAGTATTGACAGCTATGATAACTGAGCAAATGGATTTTATATGGTTTGTATGTTTAGGGAGGATAATAAGCAATATATAATATTGGAAATAATTCAAAAAACCACTCTTTATTACCTTATTTCTAATACTATTTACGTCATTGAATTTCTTTCTACATTGTTCTATTACTTGTAACAGCATTAAACACTAATAGATGAGCACCTTGTGAGAAAATAAAGTGCTCTGACCTTACTGGGAACGACAGTATTATTATTTTGTAATGTTAAAAAAGACTTGTTTGAAAATTGAGTCCTTACTAAAGTGCCTCCTAAGGCGGTCATCTCACTTGCTCACCTAATGTTCCCGCTCTGTATCTTAACACAAATGACATTTACAAGCTTATTTATTATTTGTATTCTCTCTCTTTAAATGTGAAGCAATTTTCATTGCTTTGTGGGTGGAGCCTCAGGAGGTGGAGCCACCCTGACATCACTGTGGCTGGCTCCTCCTTCTGACTTTATAAGTCAGCCAGAAAGAGAAAACCAGCAGTGGGACACTGACAGCTATGATGACTGAGCTCTTGGCAACAGTTACCTTTGATCGTCGACATAACTAAATAAAGATCTGTAACTTTACTGGGAATTACAATATTGTTATTTTGTAATATTAAAAAAACTTTTGTATGATAATGCCATCCTTACCAAAGTGCTGACTGAGGCAATCGCCTCATCTCTCCACCTCATGAGCTGGCCCTCCATCTTAACACATACCTTGTGCAGTTTAGATAGCATGATTAGCAATATATCATACTGGATAAGATTAAAAAAAACACTCCATAACATGGAGGTAAAGCTCCTCATTAAAAAATGATTTATTATACCAAAACAAGTTTGTTTGAAAATTATATAAAGCATTACCACACCAAATCCCACATCAGCTAAACCCCAGAAATTCTGCTGCATCACACGTGTTGTAGTACAACTTAGGTTTTTAACCCCGGTTTTATATTTTCTGTTTCCTGTTGTTTCTGTTAATTTTTTATGATTTGTTTCTCATTCATTATTTGTATTCTGCCTCTTTAAACGTGTAGCTATTTTCAGTGCTTTGTGGGTGGAGCCCCAGGAGGTGGAGCCACCCTGACATCACTGTTGTTGGCTCCTCCTTCTGACTTTACAAGTCAGCCCAAAAGAGAAAACCAGCAGTGGAGCTACGATAACTGAGCCCTGGGCAAAAGTTACCTTTAAACATGGATATAACTAAATAAAGATCTCTTACTTTTCTGGAAACTACAATATTATTATTTTGTAATGTTAAAAAAAATTTGTATGAAAATGCCATCCTTGCCAAAGTGCTGACTGAGGCGATCACATCATCTCCCCAACTCATGAGCTGGCCCTGTATCTTAACATTAATGGATTTACATGCTTTGTACAGTTTAAATAGAATGATTAGCAATATATCATACTGGAAATGATTCAAAAATCCACTCCATAACGGGGAGGTAAAGCTACTCATTAAAAACTCATTTATTGTACCAAAACAATATTGTTTAAAAGTTATATAAAGTATTACAACATAAAAACCCACAATCACTGAACCTCAGAAATTCTGCAGCATCACACATGTGTTGTGGTACAACTTTAGTTTTTATTTTCTGTTTCCTTCTGTTTCTGTTAATTTCAACTGATATCTGTTAGATTTGTTTCCCATTCATTATTTGTATCCTGCCTCTTTAAACGTGTAGCTATTTTCAGTGCTTTGGGGGTGGAGCCCCAGGAGGAGGAGCCACCCTGACATCACTGTTGCTGGCTCCTCCTTCGACCAGCAGTGGAGCACTGACAGTTTAGTTAACTGAGCTCTGGGCATAATAACTAAATGAACTGCTCTGACTTTATTGGGTACTACAGTATTAATATTTTGTAATGTAAAAACGCATTCATTTGAAAATTGTGTCCTTTCTAAAGGGCTACCTGAGGCGGCTGAATCACAAGCCTTACCTCACATGGTGGCCCTGTATCATAACACAAATGGCATTTGCAAGCTTATTCATTATTTGTATTCTGTCTCTTTATAGGTACAGCTATTTTCAGTGTTTTATGGGTGGAGCCCCCAGGAGGTGGAGCCACCCTGACATCACTGTTGCTGGCTCCTCCTTCTGACTTTATAAGCCAGCCAGAAAGAGAAAACCAGTAGTGGAGTATTGAGAGCTACGATAACTGAGCTCTGGGCAAAATAACTAAATGAAGATCTCGGACTATAATGGGAACGACAGTATTATTACTGTGTAATGTTAAAAAAACATTTATATTAAAATTGCGTCTTTACTAAAGTCCTGCCTGAGGAGGTCGCCTTACAGCCTCACCTCACATAGTGTCCCTGTATCTCAACACAAATGGATTTTATATGGTATGTATGTTTAGGGAGGATAATAAGCAATATATAATACTGGAAAAGATTCAAGAAACCACTCTTTATTACCTTATTTCTAATGCTATTTACTTCATTGAATTTCTTTCTACATTGTTCTATTACTTGTAACAGCATTAAACACTAATAGATGAAACCCTTGTGAGAAAATAAAGCAGTAAATAAAAAAATCAATGACCTTCTAAGAGTTAAGTCTCTCTGGGAGATGTTTCTGTATACCGACCATATGCTCCTCTGCAGTCTTTAATCCCCAGTTTGACTAGACTGCTGAACTGGAAATCAAATGGGCTATTAAAGTCTACCACAGTCTTGTCAGATGGAGGCAGAATCACCACAAATGTTTTTTTTTCCCTCTGCTGTTTATAAGGATTTAGATAGTAACCTCAATTACAGTATAAATGAAGAAATTGCTTTAGCACTTAACTCAAAACACCGTTACATACTCCATGTGAAATGCTGATTGTATTGAAATCTGTGACACCAAGCACTTAGCACTCCTGAAGCACTGGGGGATTGGGAGACATCAATGCGCCAGTTTCACCTGGGTATTTAATAAGGTTTGCACCCATATACATAACCTGCTCATGAAATGTTATTCTTCAATTCATTCTAGAATATATATTGTACTAACCTTGCCCTGCGGCTTTGCCTGCATATTAGTGAAACAGGACAGTGAGGAGGGCCCCGACCAACTCTCTACTCCTGACGTCACTCTTCCCAATACCCTCGGCCTGCAGCCTTTCTCTCGGATTAGCACAAATATATCGCTCCTGCAAGCAAACTGTGATTCTTAGCGCGATTAGAGAAGTCGCAAATCAACCAGAATGTTCAAGCAAATTACAGAAAAAAACACAATCTAAATCCATTAAGTAGTTCTGTCGTTCGTTAACTAAGCAGAGTTAAGGTTACACTCCAAGGCAGACGCACGAGTGAGGACCCCGCAGCCTAATGAGTCTCTCTCGGAGTCGTGCTAATAAATCAGTACCACAAGCAAACTAAGATTCTTAGCGCAATGAGAGAAGTCTCAAAATCAACTGGAATGTTCAAGCAAATTATAGAAAAAAAACAAGACCTAAATCCATGAAGTAGTTCTCTCGTTCACTAACTAAGCAGAGTTAAGGTTACGCCCCAAGGCAGACGCGTGAGGAGGCCCCCATCCCCCAAGAAGCCCAATGAGTCTCTCTCGGATTCGGGCTAATAAATCAGCACCACAAGCGAACTATGATACTTAGCACGATGAGAAAGGCGCAAAATCAACTGGAATGTTCAGGCATATTCTATAAAAAAAACCCAATCTAAATCCGTTAAGTAGTTCTCTCGTGAAAGCGGACAGACATACAAACAGGTCTAAAAAAAAACTATAAGAAATTTTGCGCTTGGACCACAAAATTTTTTAAATCATTTCTTAGCGAGTACCTATGAGTTAAAGGGTAACCTACATTCCAAATTTCAAGTCCCAAGTCCTCATGGTTCGGGAGATTTCATGATGAGTGAGTCAGTGGTAGATAGATAGATAGATAGATAGATAGATAGATAGATAGATAGATACTTTATTAATCCCAAGGGGAAATTCACATAATGGTATTTGGCTTTTATATATATAGATTTGTACTCTTTGCTGATTTTAATATTACAGTGCCTGCTGTCCCTTTTAATATACATTATTTCTTTTTTGTTATCACTATTAGGATGTATAAGCATTTATTAGCTCTCCTAGGAGCAATGCTAAGAAAGTTCTTTATTTGCAGAGATTTCTAGTATAAAGGTTTGGTGAAGCTCCTAGCTAAAATTGTACTGAAACAATATTGTCTTAAAGTTTTAAAAAGCATTACCATACAACTGCTGAGCCCCATCAGTTCTGGAGCATCACATTTATGCTGTGATACAGCCTACTTTTTTCCGTTTTTTGTATTTACTTAATGCTTTCTGCTATTTCTGTTACATTTGTTTGTTATTCATTATTTGTATTCTGTTTCTTTAAATGGGCAGCCGTTTTCAGTGCTTTGTGGGTGGAGCCCCAGGAGGTGGAGTCCTTCTGACATCACTTCTGCTGGCTCCTCCTCCTGACTTTCTAAGTCAGCCAGATAGAGGAAACAAGCAGTGGAGCATTGACTTAGTAGCGGTGTTTACTGTGAGCATTGCTATTTTATTTTATTTTTTTCTTGTTTCATTCTCTTTATTGGATTCTGCTCTTGGATTGTTTTTTGAGACTTGTTCACCTCAGATTGTCTTTGAAGCATATCCATTTTTGTCTGTGGATTTTCTATTCTATTGTTTTGTTAAATAAGTTCTCAATTTGCAAACATTATGCTTTGGATTGTCTTCACAAGCCAGAGCCTGTACGGTTTCTCTCCTTTGTAAGGTATTTTTGTGAATTCTGGGACGTTAATATATTTTTTCAACTTATAAAGCAATGTCCCCATGTTAGTACACTGATAGCAAAGCTTCACAGCCTGACTGGAAGATGCATGTAGGAAAACACAATAAAACAAAGAAAAGGTTGACAACCATAGTTTCATTTTGTTATCAATAGTTTAGCAAAAATACACGTGTTTAGGACATTCTGAGCATACAACTTAGATGGCTTGACATGTGGATTATGCAACACAAGAAACGCAAGATTGTTTAATGGCCTGTTTTTCTATTGCTTGCTGTGGTTAAGCATTGGTCACTATAAACACCTATTATATCAGAAACTAAACATGAGATACATTTTTTTGTGGCCATCACTACCAATCTGCATGGGGTAAGTAACATAGAAAAATATTTTTAGGTATAGTATTCCTTTAACCTTAATCCATGAATGCGGGGTCTCCAAGACCCCCAGTCGCAGATTTTCAAATTCTTTCCCTTTCAAGGTAATATGACAGCCATGAAATTTTCTGACTTTTCATTTTGTGTTGTCTTGAAAAATGTGCCTAAATCCGCTTCTCAATAGCTTAGTGCAAATAAGTGCTACAGTAGTACAAAGTATTCCCCATTCATGGAAACGTTATCATTTGTGTACGAGCATTTTTGCTTGGCTTTATATTTTATATTTGAATTTTCTATTTAAATTTGTATTTTCTTTGGTTTGGATTTTATTAGTCCTACCTGAGACATTGCCGGTGTATAGTTTGTTGCGCTTATGAACAATGAGTCAACGACCAACAAAGAAATTCAATGCAAGTGAAGCCCTGGCTGAAATAATGAAGGAGTTGCCGGATTTCAATACATCAGACAACTCAACTCAACTTCCGGCCGGGAGGCAACCCACAGAGCCCAGTCCCTCCACGCACCTGAGCCTCCCGACTCCGGCAGAGTAGTTCCACAGCAGCGGATTAAGTGGCCTCCAGCCAGCAAACGGAGAGATTGGATGCAGTTTGATCAGGACGTGTCCAACATTATCCAAGCCACAGCCACAGGAGATGTCGACAGGCGACTCCAAACAATGACCACGATCATCATCAGTTATGCCTCTGAGAGGTTTGGTCAGGTGGAGAAGGGTAAGAACAAGTCCACCTCATATACTATGAACCGCAGGGCGCTCAACATACATCAAATACGGCAAGAGCTTCGAACCCTCTAGAAGCAGTACAAGACAGCTGCTGATGAGGAAAAGCAGGCATTGGCAGAACTGCAGAACATCCTGCAGAAGAAGCTGTTGACCCTCCGCAGAGCAGAGTGGCATAGGAGGCGGGGAAGAGAGAGAGCAAGGAGGCGGGCTGCCTTTATTGCCAATCCCTTTGGTTTTACGAAACAACTGCTAGGGGATAAGCGTAGTGGGCATCTTGAGTGTTCATCGGAGGAAGTGAAGCGCTTCCTCCAGGACACATTGAGCGATCCTAGGAGGGATCAAGATCTCGATGCCAATGAAGCCATCATCAACCCTGCCCTCCCAATAACAGCATTCAAGCTGGGGGAGCCAAGTCTGAAGGAGGTAGAGGAGGTCATCAAGGCAGCCCGATCAGCTTCCACTCCAGGCCCGAGCGGCGTACCATACCTTGTCTATAAGCGCTGCCCTGCGCTTCTCCAGCACCTATGGAAGAACTTGAAGGTGATCTGGCGAAGAGGGAAAGTCGCTGACCAGTGGAGGTGTGCTGAGGGGGTATGGGTCCCTAAAAAGGAGAATTCCAGGAACATCGACCAGTTCCGAATGATCCCCTGCTGAGTGTAGAAGGTAAGGTATTTTTCAGCATCATTTCCAAAAGACTGACAGAGTTCCTCCTAAAGAATAACTACATCGACCACTCTGTTCAGAAGGGGGTTCCTGGAGTCCCTGGCTGCCTGGAGCACACAGGTGTGGTAACTCAGCTGATCAGAGAGGCTCACGAGAACAGAGGCAACCTTGCTGTGTTGTGGTTAGACCTGGCCAATGCCTTTGGGTCTATACCACACAAGCTGGTTGAGCTTGCACTACATCGCCACCATGTTCCCAGGAAAATCAAGGATCTGATCCTGGATTATTATAACAACTTCAGGATAAGGGTCACTTCTGGGTCAGAAATATCAGACTGGTATCAGCTTGGCAAGGGGATAATAACAGGGTGCACCATCTCAGTTATTCTTTTTGCCCTTGCCATGAATATGATGGTCAAGGCAGCCGAGGTAGAATGTAGAGGGCCCCTGACTAAGTCGGGTGTACGACAGCCCCGATAAGAGCCTATATGGATGATCTAACCATCACAACAACATCGGTCCCAGGGAGCAGGTGGATCCTACAAGGTCTTGAGAGACTCATCACATGGGCAAGGATGAGTTTTAAGCCTTCCAAGTCAAGGTCCATGGTGCTGAAGAAGGGGAAGGTGACTGATAAGTATCGATTTGCTATTGCAGGAACAGTCATCCCATCCATCACAGAGCAGCCAGTCAAGAGTTTGGGGAAAGTCTTTGACTCAAGTCTGAAAGACACAGCTGCCATTCATAAATTCACACAGGAGCTTGGGACATGGCTCACCAAAGTAGATAGGTCTGGCCTGCCTGGTAGGTTTAAAGCCTGGATCTATCAGCATTCAATCCTGCCCGGGTCCTATGGCCTCTGCTGGTATATGCAGTCCCATTTTCAACAGTTGAGTCCTTTGAAAAGAAGATCAGCAGCTTTCTTCGGAGGTGGTTGGGACTCCCACGCAGCCTCACCAGCGCAGCACTGTATGGAACTAGGAACATCCTGCAGCTACCATTTAGAGGCCTCACGGAAGAATTCATGGTAGCACGCACCAGAGAAGTCCTACAGTACAGGAACTCAAAGGACTGTAAGGTGTCAGCAGCTGGCATTGAGGTGAGGACAGGCAGGAAGTGGAGGCGGAGAAGGCTGTGGAGGTGGCAGAGTCACGCCTGAGACAGAAGGCTCTGGTTGGCACCGTGGCAAAAGGTAGAGCAGGTCTGGGCTACTTCCCAAAGACCCAGGTCGGCAAGGCCCAGGGCAAGGAGAGAATCCATCTACTCCAGGAAGAGGTCCGAGCAGGGGTGGAGGAAGAGAGAGTGAGCATGGCAGTAGGACGCCGGCAACAGGGTGCGTGGACAAGGTGGGAGAGCACTCTCCAGCGTAGGATCACATGGTCGGACATCATGCAGGGAGATTTCTTTCGTGTCCGGTTCCTGGTGCAGGCGGTCTACGATGTCCTGCTAAGTCCAGCAAACCTCCACGTCTGGGGAAAGAGCGAGACACCATCCTGCCCACTTTGTTCAGGAAGAGGCTCTCTAGAACATCTACTAAGCAGCTGTCCTAAGGCATTGGCAGATGGACGCTACCGGTGGCGCCATGACAAGGTGCTCAAGGCAGTTGTTGAAAGCTTGACTGCAGCCATCAAGACAAGCAAACACATCCGCGGCCCTAAGAAGTCAGTTACCTTCATTAAAGCAGGAGAGCAATCCCAGGCAAAGGCAGTAACAACAGGCCTCTTCCACACAGCCTCTGACTGGCAGCTGCAGGCTGTCTTGGGAAACCAACTAAAGTTCCCGCAGCAAATTATAACTACACAACTCCGGCCAGACATGATCATTACATCTGAGGCCTCAAAACAGCTGATCATGCTGGAACTGACAGTGCCCTGGGAAGAACGTATTGAGGAAGCTAGGGAGAGGAAACGTGCCAAGTACCAGGAGCTGGTACAGGAGTGCAGGGGCAGAGGCTGTAGGGTACTCTATGAGCCCATAGAAATAGGTTGCAGAGGATTTGCAGGACACTCACTCTGTAGAGTCCTCACACGGTTGGGCATAACAGGAGTGGCCAAGAAGAGGGCCATTAAATCCGCAAGTGAAGCCGCAGAGAAAGCCTGAAGGTGGCTTTGGATGAAGAGGGCAGATCCGTGGATTGCTACTGGGACACAAGTTGAGAAGTGATCAACCCCGGCTGGGTCACCTGAGCGAGGGTGTATGATGTTGCGAGACCCGAAACGCCTGATGACCTCAGGATACAACACTGATGATGTGTCCCAGTGCATCCAGGTGATGTTTCTTATACAAATGAAGAGGACAATGATAATGGAAGTGACACTGTGTCAAGTGATGAGGAAACAAAAATTGATGATGAAACAGCCCCATGGAGATGCAGTAAATGTAGCTAAGAGGCAACGCTGTCATATGTGCCCAAGGGCAAAGGAGAGAAAGATAAAGGCCGCTTGCTCCCAGTGCCAACTTCCAATTTGCCAGGAACATTTGACAGGAACAACAAGTTGAAGCTGAGGCAGATTCTGAGTGACTGTTCTGCATGCGATTCAGACGTGTAACTGACGTCTTGTTTTAGTGCTGCTATGACTGCATTTTATATGATTTGGTGAACACTGAACATGCATTACTATTACAAAGGTAACATGTAAACCATTGGAAATTCACATCACATTTACTTCATTTCAGAGGTAATAAAATAATCTGAAGTTATTGTATTGCTTTTTAGGCAGATTTAACCAGTTTAAAATGGTCTGCAAGATGGGGGGTCTTATACATGGAAATGGTTATAAAAATGGCATTCATGGATAAGGGTTAAGCACCTTTTTGGTATGATATGATATTTCTGTGGGCATGTATTCTACTTGTATATCTCAGGTGGCCCCGGCGGCTGGAGCCGGCCGGGGCCAGGAGGGCGTGAGGAGGGCTTGTGCCTCCTCCAGACAGAGGCGTCCGTCCTGGTTCTGTTGGGGGCCATGGGTTGAGGGCATGGAAGCCCTTCCCTGTAGGGGCCCGTGGTCACCGCCAGGCGGCGCCCCGATGCCGGTTTATCCCGTGCGGTTGCGGTCGGGCGGGAGCCGGCGGGGCGCTGGAGGACGGAGGAGGCGAATGCCTCCTCCAGACAGAGTGGGGCGTCCGTCCTGGTTAGGCAGGGGCCTCGGGTACAGGGCTTTGAAGCCCAGCCCTGTAGGGACCCGTGGCCACCGCCAGGCGGCGCCCCGGTGCCTAATTATCCCGGGAGCCCGGCACTTCCGCCACACCAGGAAGTGCCGGGGAAGACTTTGTGTGGCACCCGGAGAGCTGCCAGGAAGACAGCCGACACTTCCGCCACGCTTGGCGTGGCTAGAGACGGAACACCTGGGGCTCATCCGGGAGCCTTAGTTAAGGGGCCGCCTCCCTCCAGTCATTGGTGGAAGTCGGGAGGAAGCAGACGGAGCTGGAGAGCGAGGACGGGAGGCGGCCAGGACAAAGGCACAGAGACTGTGGGCCCTGGACTTTGGGGAATCAGTGCCAAGGGCTGGGGTTGTGAGTGCAGACTTTTCTAACTTGTAAATAGTGTGTAAATAAACAGTGTGTTGGGCAAAAATATGCTGTCCGTCTGTCTGTGCCGGGGCCAGCGTTCACAGTGGCGTAGTCGGCAGGATTCTCTGGCCGTCTGTTGGCAGAGGACCTGCATAAAAAACAAATTTCGTGTGGGCAGACAACCCTCGGTCGATTCCCCATTTTTACACGGAGGTGCACAACACCACCCGCTGCCAAGGAAGCGGCAACAGTGCGTGCTATCCCGCTCTACAGTGGCGTAGTCGGCAGGATACTCCTCCTGGTTCAAGGCGGGGACCTGAGTTCAAACAAAAATATTCTGTGAACGGCCCGGCGCAGCAGCGACCCACACTGGCAGCGGGAGCGGCCGCGCCACCCAGCGGGGCGTTCGCCCAGAAACCGCCCGGACAGCGGAATGGCTTTCCCGAGTGCGGAGGAGAACCCGACATCGCCGGGCGCAGCGGGCTCCAGTCGCGCTGTCGGGCGGACAGCCAGGCGGCGTGGCAGCACAGAAGGCCACACCGAGGCGGGGCCTCGGCATGGCGGATCCGGGAGGTAAGTGCCCTGCCCTGCAATCATCGGCTCTTCGGGGTCGGTCTTACCTCTATTCTTACAGGGAGGGACGAACCGGATCCGCGTCCGTGGCAGGAGCACGCCGGCCACGGGCTGTCGGCAGCGGCGGCGGCGGCAGCAAAGAAGGCTGCGGAAGCGGAGCGCTGCGGCTCAGGAATCGCCGCAGCCACAGCGCGCGAAGAGGCACGTCTCCGCACGGAGCAGGGAAGGCAAGATGGCGCGGGCGGATGTCCCGCCGCTGACAGGCACGGGATTGGCGGTGTGTCTTGCGTGCCCGCCGATGATTGGATAGAGGCGGGCCCAAGGAATGCCAGTCTCGTGCCAAACCGAGACCCGATTGGGCCAGAGGGAGTGGCCCAGAGGAGGCAGGCGTCGCGTGGAGCTGATGGACAGGTAAGCCCACCGACGTCTGTCTCTCTCTCTCCACCAGCGGCTCGGCGTGCGTCGGAGGAGTCCTTCGCCCGCCAAGCCGTCCTTAGAGGAGCTGCTCGTGTTTCGCCGCTCAGTGTGAGCAGCTGATGGAGATGGCGGTCGCGTCGAGAAAGACACCGAGTGAGGCGGAGGATCGGCGGCGCTGGAACCGGAGGCAGGCAGAACACGGCGGGAGTGGTGAGTGTTGCCGTTCCGTAGAGCAAGTGGGGGTTCGCGAACATGGCGTGACCGATTACGGGGCGACCGGCTCGAGTAGGCGACCTCCCAACAGCGGATCTTGGCGGTGCAGACAGCTAGCGAGGCGAGGAGCTCGAACACGCAAGGGCTGGTAGGATCGGGGCTGCTGAGTGCCCTGGGTCCTAGCGCCCTGCACTTCAAGCCTGCAGCTGTCTCCTGTCGCTCTGCCTGGGCGCAGCGGGGCTGGATTTGAGCTTTGCTGTGCTCAGACCCAGACCGTCAGCGCGTCAAGAAAGAAGGAGGAACCGAAGGGTGAATGCGGTTCCTCCGATAGGAGAGGACGCGGCGCTGGAGTGCGCGCGTCGGAGAAGGGCCGTCCTCTGGATGGACAGAGGAGATCCCTGGGCGGCTGGGCGAGCTGCCTGCGAGGCGGTGCGAGGCCGGCGAGCGGACGGGCATGGAACCTGCGGCGGAGGACTTCAGCAGGCAAGTTGGAGGCTGTCGGAGGGGGGCAGGAGCACGGTCGAAACGGAGACCGGCGGGCGCTCGGGTGAGTGTCCTGGCTGTGCTTCTGGCCCTCTGTTCTTTATTTTACAGGCCGAAGCCCGGCGGCGCTGAGGCCGGCGTCGACAGGGACCTGCCCTCCTGGAGCGGGCGCTCGCTGGAGTGCTCCACGCCGGGAGGCCTACAGTGACCCTGCTGGGGAACAGCGGGCGAGCGGCGCAGACCACAGGGGGCGTTTGCGCGGCGAGGGTGCGAAGACAGATGTCCCAGGGTGCCGTGTTGGACCCTGGGGACATAGTAGGACCCTCGCTGGGGGCGTGCTGCCCTTCGGGTTGTGCCGTTGGACCCACGTGTCCTCGCTAGCGGTGGGGCACTGTGGCCCCGGCGGGCTGGAGCCCGGCGGGGCGCCAGGAGGGGCGTGAGGAGGGCTTGTGCCTCCTCCAGACCGCGAGGCGTCCGTCCTGGTTCTGTTGGGGGCCATGGGTTGAGGGCATGGAAGCCCTTCCCTGTAGGGGCCCGTGGTCACCGCCAGGCGGCGCCGATGCGGTTTATCCCGTGCGGTTGCGGTCGGGCGGGAGCCCGGCGGGACGCTTGAGGACCGGAGGAGGCGAGTGCCTCCTCCAGACAGAGTGGGGCGTCCGTCCTGGTTAGGCAGGGGGCCTCGGGTACAGGGCTTTGAAGCCCAGCCCTGTAGGGACCCGTGGCCACCGCCAGGCGGCGCCCCGGTGCCTAATGCACCCGGGAGCCCGGCACTTCCGCCACACCAGGAAGTGTCGGGGGGAAGACTTTGTGTGGCACCCGGAGAGCTGCCAGGAAGACAGCCGACACTTCCGCCACGCTTGGGCGTGGCTAGAGACGGAACACCTGGGGCTCATCCGGGAGCCTTAGTTAAGGGGCCGCCTCCCTCCAGTCATTGGTGGAAGTCGGGAGGAAGCAGACGGAGCTGGAGAGCGAGGACGGGAGGCGGCCAGGACAAAGGCACAGAGACTGTGGGCCCTGGACTTTGGGGGAATCAGTGCCAAGGGCGCTGGGGTTGTGAGTGCACGAGACTTTTCTAACTTGTAAATAGTGTGTAAATAAACAGTGTGTTGGGCAAAAATATGCTGTCCGTCTGTCTGTGCCGGGGCCAGCGTTCACACTGGTAAAAACAAGAAACAAATAAAATATAATATTTCTAAAGGAAAAAATCATGGATAATTAAAGAAGGAGGGAGCAGTAATCTAGAAATAAGGAGATCAAGATTAATGGGCTTTCGAGCAGCTTTTTCTATACAAGTGTTTGTTCGACTGATTCCACTTGGCAGGAGTAATTAAATTAACGACCAAACCGCTTGAGAATGAGTACGCAGAAGAGGCCGCACAGGTCATAATACACATTGCTCTTCTACACTGAGCGGAGACGGTCCCTGCGGCTAAGACGCTCTCCTTGTAAAAGACAATTTGGCTGCTTCAGTCCTAATCACTGGCTCATTGACGGAGTAGGCCTTTATTTTAATTTGTCAGTTTTCTCATTGTAAAAATATTGAAGTAACTAATACACTATCTGTAAGATTTAAAAGCAAAAGTTAACATGACACAATACAAAAAGAAATATTGTTATAAGTAAGACATTGCAAACACCATTTCATGGAAAACTTTGATGATGATGACTAAGTTGACTTTGCAGTAAACATCTTCATAATGCGTCAGTGGGGGCAAGTTTAGTACTTACTTAATTTTTGCACAATAACGCCATTTTCTGGGGACCTGCCCTTTAATGCAGAGACGTGACTGTATGAGGCTAGCAATGAATAGATATCTCTTCAACTGGCTATACTAGACTGTCTCCCTTGTCCATTATCGTGGCCACTGCCTTACACAGATGTTATTTCTGTTAATCTGTGAGACAGTATTGTTAATCTCGGTGCCGCCATTCAGAACTGTAAACAAAATAGGAAACAAAATCAACTTCTGAAAAACATCTAGATAAAGACAACATATTCTAAATTTAAATGAAGTAAGACACATCCAAGTATGACAGGGTGCAGTCTACAGTATTTAGCAATAGGCTTGACTGGTTATGTCACAGGTTTTTAGGGCCGATACTGGTCATCGATTTTCATGTTACTGAACTGGCCAATTTCCGAAACTGATTCTTTTTTTTTTTATTCCTTTAAATAACTTTTGTGCATGCAGAAGAACTGCCTGATTCATGATTCTCGACTCGTTTGATTTGGGATTCGGTTTCTAATGATTCTCATTCATTTGAATGGTGAACAAGTCATTATGAGTTGAGCATTTGTCATTCAGCTGATTCTGTCACAAAACATCTTATTTTAATTATGCATCTTAAATGTGTTACTTATGGAGGAATATTTCGGACAAAATTAAATAAATAAATAAATGTGTAAATAAATAAAAGTACTGTGAAATGTGAGCATAAATAAATAAATGTATCATGAACTGAACAACTTTACCACTGATCAGAGCTGTACAGTTGTTTGAAAAAGTAGCTGTGAATATGCAACTGACTTTATACTCGTAAAAAACAAGGGTCAAATACTCAGTTCAAAATATTAGTTGGAGCTGCTTTGGGCATTCCATGTCAAAGTACCTAAACTAAAACAGCCATTGCACCTCACCGTATATCAAACTGGCTCATTCGCTTTGTGATCGTCTTCTCCGATACACCATATAGATCTGCAATCTGTCGTACTTTTAAACCACATAACAGAAGGTGTTCTATTGACTCAGCTGGAATGTCAAAGGATGGACGTCCAGAGCAGGGTACTGTATCACCTGAACTGGAGTGTAGTAGAGTCCGTTCCACCTGTTCTTCGATAATTTCAAAAACAGGTTAATCTATATCGGAGTCTAAAAGGGCCGCCAACATTGTAATTTCTTCCGATAAATCTTCAATTCTCTCTCTGAAATACGTAATATCTTCGGCAGAATCCATTTCATCGGCAGTAGTAAGCATTTTTCTAATTAATTCTTGTGCTATCGATTCACCAATCAGTAACTAGAGGGCGTGTTAGAGCCCACCCTCTCAACTTTGACGAGTGAAAGTGACAGTTTTATTTCAAGCCGTATTTCATGACGGTTTTCAGGAATGTTACGTACAAAATGAAATAAATAAATAAGCAACGAAAAACATATTTTGTGACACATTTATTTATTTATGATCTCATTTCATGATACATTTATTTATTAAGGCTCTCATTTCATGATACATTTATTTATTTATGCTCACATTTCACAGTACTTTTATTTATTTACGCATTTATTTATTTATTTAATTTTGTCCGAAATATTCCTCCATAGTTACTATGCTTTATGTACGGACAAAGGACAATGACGTGAATTTTCATGTTTCATTTATAAAGTAGTAAACAATATTATTTATATTCACAAATATACATATGTATCAAATTAATGCACAAATTATTAAATTACTATATACTGTATATTCGTGATACAATCAAAGTGGGCTAAACCCCTTCCCTGGACTTCACAAAAAACACCAGCCTCTAAATGAATCCAAAGAATCGATTGACATAGACTCAGTAAAGTGAATCAAACTGCCCATTACCAACATCAGTTTTGTTCCATTTATTAAGTGTGGAGTGATTCTTTTATTACTGTATTGGGTAAACAAGTTATATTTTGGGTGCTTGCATTTTTCATGTAATCTAGTAAAGGGCGATTCATGAATGATTTGCTCTTTTTGAATGACTCCTTTCACTGAATCATATGAATCGATTCAAGAGAAGGAACAAATCGGCTCACTGGAGCTCCATGGGCCTAGTGCTGAAGCGCTTGCTTATCCTGTGTGACGTTGTCCTCGTCTGCCGCTGCCCACTGGTAGATGTAAAAAGTGCTGTGGAAGAACTGCCTGACTCACAAGCCTCAACTTCTTTAATTCATGAATGAGTCATGAGAATCAGTCTAACAATTCATGTTGTCACGCAAGTGCACATGGGAGGCAGCTAAAAGGACCAAAAGAAGGTAATACCACTCCAAGCCAGAGGGTGGCGGGGTGCAGTAAACCTCTCCCTTTTATTTCTTCAAACCAAACATGGGAAATTCTGCCTGGACCTGATGACATCGGTTCCGGTGCTGGGCCCAGTGACGTCACTTTCCTTTTCCGGCCTCGATTACATCACTTCCAGTTCCGACCACAATGACTTCACTTCCTATTCCAGTCCCTCTGACATCACTTCCACCAAACTGCCTTAAATACCAGTCAACTTCTGCTTTTTAACTCAGTTCTGTTTTGGACTCAACTGGTACACAACTGTACTACCAATTTTCATTTCTTTGTAGCCTTATTCAAGTATACGTATGGGTGGCTGCCCCAAACCTTTTTCCTGTGTCAAGGTGTTTCCTTTCTCAGCGTTCATTCGATTCGTGAACAAGTCAGTAACATCCATCCATCCATTATCCAACCCGCTATTTCCTATCTACAGGGTCACGGGGGTCTGCTGGAGCCAATCCCAGCCAACACAAGACACAAAGCAGGAAACAAACCCTGGGCAGGGCGCCAGGCCACCACAGAAGTCAGTACCTGACATTTGATTCATGAACGAGTCAGTACCGGAGAATCAGTCTAATGAATTTCATTCAATTGATTCATGAATCAATAAGGACCCGACAATAAGTCTAATGATTTTCGTTCATTTGATTCGTGAATGAATTACTATGAGTTGCACAATTCTTATTCACTTGTGATTCTGCATCATAATGTCCTATTTTCAATTTGCAACTTAAATTTGTTTTTGTTGTACATGAATTATCATAATGGTAAGTAAATAATTATAAATGTACAGTATACACACACACACACACATATATATATATATTGTGGTAGATAGAGGGTGGTCTCGCTCCCTTGAACCCTTGTCCACGACTCCAAACACCAGGTAAAAGTCCAATACTTGACTTTATTTGATCTCCACAGTGCACAAAGCACACCCTCCACCACAATACTCATATAATTCACTAAGAAAACACAATAAACCAATCCTCCAGCTCCCAGACGCGTTGCCACCCTTCCACCCAGCTCAGCTCGCCATCTGGGAGCTCCCACAGTCCTTTTATATCTCCTGACCCGGAAGTGTTCCCAATCCCTAGTCTATGTGATTCTCAATCACTTCCGGGTCAGGTAAAAGCTCTTCTCTTCAACCCGGAAGCCCGTCGCTCTTCCTATGAGGAACTTCCGGGTCATAGGGCACGAAGAAGTCCTCGGTCCTCCCTGCAGCTCCCTCTTGTGGCCCCCATGGCATCCAGCAGGGCTGTGCATAAAAACCACATTGTCTATGATGCCCTGCTGGTCTTCTGGGGACCTCCATGCTGCAAGGATGGCTCCACATGGTGGCTTGGGGGTATTGGCCGGGATAAACGGCCGGCCATCCTCCACAATATATATATATATATATATATGTAGCTTTATAAATAATACACTACTGTGGCTGTCCATTTCTCCAAGATTTTAAATCACCTGTAGCTCGCATACCGTTTGACCTATTGACCTGAAATTTGGTACACATACGCTATGTGGCGTCTACTATCAGCTTTCGGGGTGATGATTGGTCTCCAAGATTTTTCCTCTTTTTATTTTTACTTTATTTTTATTGTAGAATCAACTCTCTGCAGCGGCCAGCAGGATGGCTGTGTGGCGCATGCGTATGGGCGCCGTTCTCATTCCCTACCACCTTTGCCGTCACTTCTCCTACCTCTTCATACCAGCTTAAGTGAAAAATTAAATAAAACGTACTAAGTAATTGCAACACAAACACTGACAATCAGTTTTAACGTGAAAAGATGCTAACAGAAGAAGAGTAGAAGCGGGCCGCTAGGGTGGAGAAAAGAACAACTGCTCAGGAAGCAACAAGCGCATTAACCTCTGAGCAAATGAGTGCTAAACGTACAGAAAAAGAAGAGGAAAACTAGGAATGCTCAAACCAAGCGTGTTCACTGCACTTTATTGTTATTAATTTCAAATTTTTGCCCTAATTATTTAATTAAACACTTGTAAGGCAATCAGAGGGGGACACCCACTTTCTCCGGATGTACAGTATAAGCTAACCCTAAATATGAATTAAAAGAAACGATTCAGTAAATTAAATTGAAATACCCATCACTAATGTAATCTTAACATTTGTTACATTGTTGTATTGGAAACAAAGAAAAGATGCTTTTCTCATGTAGGGTGGGTGACGTGTATCAAAAAGTGTATCATAAATTGGGTTCCACAAGCACACAAACCCCCTGACATTTGGACAAGACAATCAATTTACTAAAAAGACTTTAACAGTGTGTTCAAGTATACTGAGTTGTGCGAAATTCCTCAAAATGAGTTGTTAACAAAAGGGGTGGTTGTTTATGCAAAATAGCATACTTTATGCAAATATGGGATAGTCGTGTACAGTACATTAAACTTTGTTATTTTAATTTAAATCAACTTAATTTGGTTGTGTATAGGGAAAATTAGGAATACAGTAATCCCTCGCTATATCGCGCTTCGACTTTCGTGGCTTCACTCTATCGCAGATTTTAAATGTAAGCACAACTAAATATATATCACGGATTTTTTGCTGGTTCGCCGCTTTCTGCGGACAATGGGTCTTTTAATTTAGGTTACATGCTTCCTCAGTTTGATTGCCCAGTTGATTTCATACAAGGGACGCTATTGGCGGATGGCTTAGAAGCTACCCAATCAGAGCATGTATTACATATTAACTAAAACTCCTCAATGCTAAAAGATATGCTTCCCGCGTGGCGCTTGTTTTGTTTGCTTCTCTCTGCCTGACGGAGGAGGTGTGAGCAGAGGGGGCTGTTTACACAGTAGCTGTTTGCCTAGAAAATAGGACGCTGCTCTACAAAATGCCGCATATTGATTTTTTGATTGTTTGCTTTTCTTAGCGAGCGCTCTTTCTGACATTATCTGCTCTTCACGATGCTCTTTTGAAGATAAGATATGTTTGCATTCTTTTAATTGTGAGAAAGAACTGCCATCTCTGTCTTGTAATGAAGCACAGTTTAAACGTTTGACTAAAGGGTGTTATTTCATGTCTAGAGGGCTCTAATAATGTTAACAGTGTGGGAGAGTTTATAAGGGCTTAAAATATATAAAAATAACCATACAAACATATGGTTTCTACTTCGCGGAAATTCATTTATCGCGGCAGAGTCTGGAACGGATTAACCGCGATAAACGAGGGTTGACTGTAATATGTTTTGAGAATTAGAAATGTAAGAGTAACATAAAATAAGTGAGTAATGACAGCAGGCCCCAATTCTCCTTCCTCCCTTCTAGCAAACAGAACAAGGCCATTGGCACTTGCACCTGTAGATTCAGGGACAGTTTCTATGCACAGGTCATAAGGTTAATGAACAGTCAGTCATAGTGACATGTACTGTATGTTTTATGAATGTCTTTTATTAATAATGCATCAATGTTACTATTCTGAAGGGACATACAAGTAAGAGTGTCTTTGTACTGTGAACACACTACAGTGGATTTCAGCTTGAATATTGTGAAGAGACTGCATAGAAGACATCCCAGGAGCCGCCCTCCATGTCATTGACAGGACATGTTAATGAAATCTGTGTATGAAGTCGCATGCTCTATGAGAGGGAGACAAGGCCAATGGGGGCTGAACAGGAAGCAAAGATTGAAAGAAACGAGATTAGAACGATCAAGTGGATGTGTGGAGTGTCACAGAGTGAGAGCAAGATGAATGCTGAGTTCAGAGAAAAACTTTATAAGGAAGTGTTGTGTTGAGGAGAAGCAGACTAAAGTGGTTTGGAGTGATGCAGGAGATAACGCCAAGAGGGAGACCAGAGAAGAAATTGCTGGATGATGTGAAAATATCAAGTATGACTTCAAAAGGAAAAATAGGATCGCAGGTATTGGAGGAAAAAAGATTTCGGGGCTAACCTAAGTAAACTTGGAAAATGGCCATTTAACTGTGATGTGGAAAATGAAGTTTGGATTAAAAAACGATATGCGATCCAACAAGAAATGACTGAGCGACACTAGTGCCATTACTATTTTAATCCCAAAATGTAGTTCTCAATATTCTTAAAGCATTCATGGACAGCATTTGGAGCACTCTTTCCAAAATCTCCCAAAAGGAGCCATTCATTCAAATGTCTTCATTTTCACATTTTAAAAGGATGCTTTGATGCAACATAATTCTTGGCTGTCATTTTTGTGCAAAAAAAAAAAAAAAATCACAGTTTAAAAAGCCAAGACATCTGCCCTGTGTGGTGAGCAGATGCGACCTTGTCATTCCATTGCACGTCTCTCAGTTTGAAGTCTGCATTTCTGTAATTGCTTTTCATAAGGAGGAAAACTTCTCTCTCAGTGATGTCTCCTGGCAGCTGTGCTGGCCTTGAAAACATAATTCTGTTACGCTTTCTCAAAAGGATTTTTTTTTTTCCTGTTTTGCATATGCTTTATCGTGTAAGCATTTAAAGTTTACCTTTTCTGACATAAGCTGCCTTGCCAGTTAGACAAAAGCATATGGAACATAAATGGCGTGTCAATGACACATTATAAAGTCACATATAAGTACATAAAACCTGCCGTTTTACAGGGGATAGAAATTAATATTCAGCATGGCTAATAAGGTGCTGCTTTTAGACAAGTACTTTCATTTTAAAATTATAGGCAGTAATTCTGGTGAGGTGAAACCTCAGAAAGAGACTTTTTTTTTTGTATTTACCATTAATTTACCAAATGACTTGAACAAATGTTGCCTTTGGCCAGATGTGGTTTGGATGTTGGAGAGCCATTTTTGATCCAAATCGGGACCATTTCATCCGAATATATCTATCTGCAGTACTATGTAATATGCCTGTCCAGTCTGTCCGACCAATCTGATTGGTCAGTTTGACGTTGGCGGTCCGACAAAAGAGGAAGTGTGAGTGTGGGACGTACAAGGAGGAGTAAAGGTGTATGAGCCACGCAGAGAGAGAAAGAGAGAGTCGCTTTCAAAGACATCAAATATAATGTTAGGGGGGAGGCAGGGCGAATTATACCCCAAAGCTAGGAGCTATCCAATTGTCAGGACCCAGATACTCCCACCTTACCCCTCCTAACAAATCAAAACATCAACTACGCCACCCCAAATTTGTCAGGTATGGAAAACCCAATGGCAATCCACATTAATTCACTCCTACTACTCAGGTATGTTTTATTTTAGAGTTGCGGTTGTGCAATAACATTAGGACACTAATGTAACCACTCTTTTGATTTTTACCAGCTACTAGGGGGCTCTGCCCCCTGCTGACTTCGCTCGCCAAGCCGGCCTGCACTTTGTGTGTCTGCCGCTCGCGTATGTGGATTTCACTTTCACCAAACAACAAATCTTTTCATTCTCACGGATACACCTCTTCATTGGGTAGAAACACTACTTTTCCCTGAAGGCAACACGAATTAGACAATCTACAAGTCTCCGACTTAAAAGTTTAAATCCAAACAATATTTCAATCTCTTTTCTCTGTTCTGTTATTTCCCCGAGTAATAATTTTCATTTGTTTGCGCTAATGCAATCTTGACTATCATTTTCTTGTGATTTTTGAATTTTAGTACTTTCATTATCGCTAACCTGCTCTGCATGTGTACCGTGCCAATATTTTTGAATTCTTTACGACGTTCTACTTTGTCAACTACTCTTTGTCTTTTATTTCCGGCCCCGGGCGTGGTGAAATCTCTTGGCACAAAGTCTCGTCTCGCGGGACGTGAAAGTATCTCTCTGAAAATGTCACGTCTCGTCCCAGGCTAAAATGTCACATCTCGTCCCAGGTTAAAATGTCACGTCTCGTCCCAGGCTAAAATGTCACATCTCGTCCCAGGTTAAAATGTCACGTCTCGTCCCAGGCTAAAATGTCACGTCTCGTCCCAGGCTAAAATGTCACGTCTCGCCCCAGGTTTTTTTTTTTATTATAAGAGAGAGAAATAATCAAAAATATAAAGATAAAACCTGTAATTAAAACATTCAGGACCTGCTCGTTTCCCAATCAATACCATAGAAAAAAAATGTCAGAGTTGTTGGGTGTCACATAAATTTCTTCCTCAAAGAAAAAAAAACAAGAGAAAAGAGAACAAAATTTTCCTCAAAGCGTCGTCTTAAGCGATTCCCGCCCTGACACAATGCACGCACTCACCGTCCACAAGTATGCAGCCCAGTGTCTTCACGTACGCTATCCTTCAGCATGGCATCTATAAGAAAATGCACACTGGGCAGCACTCCACGTGTAGAATCCAATCCAATACACCATTAAAACAAAACGGGGCTACTCACCCTCTATCTGGGCAGTCACTTGTGCCTTGTGGTGTTAAGCCGAACATGACACTATTCTTCTGTCGCCTTAGACAGCTACGATTACTCCTCCGCTCTCCACAGACACCCCTCTTGTTCTCCTGCGTTCCTCCACAATGCGCCTCCAAAATGGAAAGGGGATCCTGTAGCCGCCAGCCGAAACGATAACCAGCCATGCTCTTGTCAGTCTTTACAATGCTTCCTTCTTCTCCGTTACCGCACCTTGCATCTCTTCACACCGTTAAGTGCACAGTTACGTTGCTTAAAAACTTACAACCCCTCCCTCAACCCATACATCCCATACAACCCATAGGTGAATCCAACAGTCAATCAAAACATTCACATAAATGTCCTTGTGCAGAAAATTAGCGTGAATGGAAGAGAAAAAGACTAACCCCCACTAACAACATTGCCACACAATTACAATAATCAAAATATATATAAAAATAATGCTCTACTCTCTATACAATACACATCTTCTTCTCCTCCTTCTTCTTTCAGCTGCTCCTGTTAGGGGTTGCCACAGTGGATCATCTTCTTCCATATCTTTCTGTCATCTCCATCTTGCTCTGTTACCCCCATCCTCTCTCACCACATTCATAAACCTTCTCTTAGACCTTCCTCTTCTCCTCTTACCTGGCTGCTCTATCCTTAGCACCCTTCTCTCATTATACCCAGTATTTCTCCACTGCAGATGTCCAAACCAACGCCATCTCGCCTCTCTGGCTTTGTCTCCCAACCATCCAACTTAAGCTGACCCTCTAATGGACTCATTTCTAATCCTGTTCATCCTCTATACCAGCGGTTCCCAAACTGTGGTACGGTACGCGGAGCCTTTTCAGGTGGTATGCATCGCGGTCCCTGAAATTTAATTTATCTGTGCAAAACCCTTTATGACAAGCCTGTTGTGAGCAAAAACCAATGAAACTGTTTAAATACAATAATACGTGGATTCCCAAATTTAGTGTGGTGTGAAATTTCATCATCTGAATAAATAAAACCTATTATTCGAATCAGTATTTAGTTCATTTAACGCTACCATAATTCCGTTTCGCGGAAGTCAACTTCTACTTCTTCACTGTTTGAGCTTTTGGTCACTAGATGAAAGCACAACGCCGACACTATTTAGGCTTCGGTAACTCTGCCTCACAGAAACCGCTCGCGTTTGTTGTTATACGTGCACTGGCGCTATATCGCATCGTAGTCACTAGATCTAAGCACAACGCCGATACCACGAAGACTGGATTTAGTTTCGGGGTGGAATTTATCAATTTATGTACATGCACAAATTTTTTCATTAATTGTATGCATAATTTCTTCTAATTCTTTAACTTTTATTCAGATTTCGGGGTGGTTTAGACCCAAACTCCCCCCCTTACAGCTCTCCTTCCCTTTCAACAAGGTGCGGGTGGTATGCAACGCAACACACTTAACCTAAGGTGGTGCTTGCCGTTCAAAGGTTTGGGAACCCCTGCTCTATACAATACACATATTTATAAAAAAAAAAAACTTTCTGAATTCAAGTGCAATTCAAAAGTGCTTCAATCCAACAATGCCAATTCCACCTTGTAACAATAAAACTAGACAGGAGTTGAGAAAGGTGCCTCTTAAATAATGAAGGAGTATGAGATGCAGGCTTTACAGGAATGCACTCGACAGAGAGGGAGCCCCAGTGAAGACACATTCAGACAGATGTAAAGGCACTGGAAGTACACATAGGATACCTTTTTGATTATTCTGTTGCTAGTTTTAGTTTCGATAGGGACAAGACCAAGGTGCTGACAATGAACAGATCGCAGGCTATTGTCCACCTCGTGGATATCCAGATTGAGCAGGCGCATGACTTCATATACCTAGGATTGCTGGTCCAGGTGAAGAAAGTGGCCTCCACAGCAAAATCGGATGTGCAGCCGCAGTGTTCACCTCCTTGAAGCGGGGGCCTGTAGAAGAGAGCTGAACTCCAAGCTTTACCTCTTCTGGGCGCTGATCTTTCCAATCTTCTTTTATGAATCAGAGACATGGACCTTGCTCAGACTGGGTCTGAACAAACTCGAGGTATTCCAAATGCGCCATGTCTGCGACACATCCTGGGAGTCTCACTTCACGATCAGATCACCAATGAAACCATTCAGACAAGATGTCAACAGCAATCGACTATCAACAAATAAATCCAGCAGTGAAGGCAGAGGTGGTTTGGCCACACGTGTGCAGAATGAGCATAAACAGGCTACCACACAGACTCCTCTGGAGACAGTGACCCACCCAGTGGAGAATACAACGGAAATGTGGACCAAACAAATGGAGGAAGAGCTGAACATCTAATGGCTTGACCTAAACCATGGACCATACATAAGGCATGGAAAAGCACCATGAAGGGAGTCCAAAATCCTGCAGCTCCCACAGCATTGTACTGGTTGTGTTGCCAACCTCCTCCTCCAGCTGCTAGCTAGGGATCAGAGACTAGTTTTATTACGGTTTTTCTGTCTTGCAAGTTTTGTTTTATCACTCTTAAAATAAATGATTCAAATGAAGTTTTGCAATTATTTTTCTAACAAAGGTTACGTGTGGCATATCGGTCCCTTATTGCCCTTCACAGATATTTCTGTAGTAATCAGGTATTTTTGTGCCCTACAAAATTCTGTGACCTCAAGACAAAAAATGGCAAATCTGAAATGAAAAAAAGTTGTGGCACAGCGGCAAAGAAAGCTTGCCCCACTGCCAGCCAACCCCATCTTGATCTTGGTGTCCCAGTCGGATTCTTATTCTGCATGTTGTCCTCTTTTAGGAGAACCAGTGTCCTACTGATGATTGTTAAAGCTGGATTGTCACAATGTGCTTTGTGTGTCCCCTCGTGTGACAGTTTAGTGTCCTTTCTGCCTCGTTGCCTTCAGCTGCTGTTGTGCCAGGATGGATGAACTCTTTTTATATATATATAAAAAAACTAAATGTTTAAATTATGATTAGGGACTTTGTGGATGAGCTGCCAAACAAAACGCTGTTGAACAGAACATTTGTCAAGTACGGTTATATAAGAAGCTGAAAATTAAGGTTTGATAATATACTTCATGCTTTCATGTTTAACAGAGTTGTTCACGACTACAAGTTTATTTAAAATGTAATACTTTCTGTTTTAATTATAACAAAAAAGCAGCAAGCTAGAGACTGATGCATATCTAATTCAGTGCTCACTGTGCAGAATAAGGGAAGCAGCGAATGGTGGGTGGAATCTGTCGTAAAGCATGAGTTGCATTTTCTCTCCTCGCTCCCTCTTCACCTCTACTAATGTACTCAGATTGCTTTTGAGAAGAGCTGCCTCCTCGCCACTCTTCACAGCAGAGTACATGCGGTCTGAACCAGTTACCATGTGAGCGGGCTTTAGGCTCCGCCCCCGGGCTTGTGGGCTTTCGACAGTCTTTTGTGAGCATGGCAGGCAACGGCCTGATGATTCACCTACACAGCGGCAGCAATTGAAGGCTTTCAAAACTCTTCACGTTAATCGGAGGTTTGGTTACCTTTTTAATTTCACCAGGGAAGAGTAAAATACATTTATGGTATTTAAAAAGTTATTTTTAGGTGGAACTGTTGAGCTTTAGCTGTATTGTGAGATTTAAAAACCATCATCATCATCATCAGGTGGTGAAGGAAACAAATACTGCAGGCATGGTCCATCATTAGTGAACACTGACCCCAATATGAAACCAATATTAATGACACATTATGGGGTTGATGCAGAAAAAATATAACTTTTCACTAACACGTGGCAATCCTCAACCCAATGTCTCAGTTTAGAACATTATTGGGGCACCATGATGGCACAGGTGCTATCACTGCTGTTAGTGGTAAGGCTTTAGACTTTAAAACAAAAGAGTGATACTTTAGTCCCCACTCGGATATCTGGTCAAGTGACTCAGCCTGGCTCCAAATACGACTGTAACAAATATCAAGTACTGTGACAATTATAATAGTTTATTCACCAGACCTTCAGAGGGCTTTAAAGACACAGTGATCAAGGCAGTATACGACAGGATGTTAGAAAATGAACACCATTGAAATGCTACGGGACCATTAAGAAGAACAAGTGGCACCATCTCAAAAGGAGAAGAAACATGGCAAGGCAAGTCATAAACGTTGTGCCCCTCAACCTACCACCCTGGGACAGAGCAGCACCCTTGTCTCTTCAAAACAATCCTTCAACATTTTTGAGTGGTTGCTACTGTGGCATCAGGACAATTACATTCGTTGCCAAAAGTTTTGCTTTTTTACAAAGTTTGCTGCTTCAGTGTTTTTAGATCTTTGTGTCAGATGTTTCTCTGGTATACTGAAGTAGAAGTACAAGCATTTCAGAAGTTTCAAAGGCTTTTATGGACAATTCCATTAAATTTATGCATAGAGTCCATATTTGCAGTGTTGGCCCATCTTTCTTTTTAAAGACCTCTGCAATTCACCCTGGCGGGCTGGCAATGAACTTCTGGGCCCAATCCTGACTGATGGCAGCCCGTTCTTGCATAATCAATGCTTGGAGTTTGTCAGAATTGGTGGGTTTTTGTTTGTTCACCAGTCTCTTGAGGACTGACCACAAGTTCTCAATGGGATTAAGGGCTGGGGAGTTTCCCAGCCATGGACACCAAATTTCAATGTTTTGTTCCCCAAGCCACTTAGTTCTCACTTTTGCCTTATGGCCCGGTGGTCCATCATGCTGGATTGTTCATTGTTGGTCACTAAACTGTTTTTGGATGGTTGGGAGAAGTTACCCCCGTAGGATGTTTTGGTCCCCGCGCTCGCCACAACCGTCTGATAGAACATCTGCAGAGCATCAGTATTGGTGGTCCAGCCCAATTTATCATCCAGCTGCACTCCCAGGTATTTATAGGTCTGCACCCTCTGCACACAGTCTCCTTTGATGATCACAGGGTCCATGAGGGGCCTGGGCCTCCTAAAATCCACCACCAACTCCTTGTTTTTGCTGGTGTTCAGGTGTAGGTGGTTTGAACTATTCGGTTTACAAAATGTCCTATGAAAGTTTGATCTCGATTGGATCTATACAGCCATCTCCAGGCCCAAGAGAGGGGAGAGAAGTGAAGGGAATTTGTGGGTCCATTTCTTGAGTTGAGAGAGACCTGTGACGAGGAAGAGGAGGAGGCAGTACCTCAAGTACAATAATAAGATGATCTTATACTACTTTAGTAACCGCCAATGCCTAAGTTTCCTAAGTATGTCGTTTTCTATGGCCAGCGTGTTCTTAGATTTTTTCCTGAATGTTATACTTCAAGTGAGTGCAACTGAGAGAGTCCAGTGCTAACAATGTCTGTCATAAGAGCAATAACATTTTATGCGAGAATGGGGTGGGAGTGTAATAGAAGCACAAAACTCGACTTCTCAAGGATTGCGTTGAGATCCTAAATATGTAATAAAGCAGAAGCTACAGACTGAGACGGGGAGGATGTCCTCAAGCTATAATCATATGAACTGACCTTAAAGGCCTCCCACATTGGCTAATGAGGCAGAGTTAAATTTAAAAAGAGATAAGAAGACAAACGAAAAAAGACTGGGCGGACAGTTCAATAAACTAACTGTATATTATTCAGCATTAATTAAAAACAAAAGGCAATATTTCTGGCATTCAGAGAAGGCCACCCACGCGCCCCAAACAATACGCTGTAGGTTTCTGAAAAGCTGTGATTTCACACCACATTTACACTCTGGGAAGAATGGTCTCCTATCTTTCACATTTAATCTTTAAAGATGTAAACTCTTGTGTGCTTTAATAAACAATTAGAGCTAATCAGTTTCAAGGTTATTAACTAAGGAAGCAACTGAAATAATATTAACATTCCTCTTGATTAATTTGATTAGTAAATGTTCCAACATTTAGCAAGAAGTTTTGAAGAAACTAAAACTGGGGATTGGAAACCACAATTAAAAAGAGCAGGCTGTAAACGTCCGAAATCGGTTAAAAATGATTTGCCATTCATCTAATTGTGATCATTTTGTTTTAAGCTTTTTAATTAGCTAGCTAGCTTTTTTTTAATGAGTAATGATGCATTTTTAATGATAGATACTGACATCTAAATACACTTGGCTCGATTATTGTGTTAATTATAGTAAGCAGTAACATTCCCAAGGGACTAAACACATAAAGAGATGTCAAAATCCATTTCCTTTATATTTTGCATTAATTTTCCACTAAAGGTTGTTACATTATTTGTTCCTTATATCTGTTTATCTATCTATATATTGTCACACATGCGCGCTGGAGGACCCACTCACAGGCTCGGACAAGGTACGTGTTAGCCCACCATGGTGGAAGAGGGCCCTGTCGCTGACTTTCTCTTTTCCTTCTCTCCCTGCAGCTCCAAGAAAACCGCCCACCTAGTGGATTGGAAAAACATTCCTCTGTTTCCAAAGAAGTCATTCATAGAGACCAGACGAAAAGGCAGAACAACTCTTTATTTGCACACAGATATGCACAAATATCTCAGCCCATGGAGTGAGCAATCAATAAAACAAATCATCTGCCTTTATGCCTTTCTGTTACGTCACCTTATCCAGTACATCATGTAATGTGACTCTTAATATGCATAACGTGCAGAGCTTCATCCAAACAATGACTGCCACCAGTGTTTTCTGACTCCTTTTGACTCTCCCATCAATCTGAACATTATCTTGTAAATACGGGTGATCTGCAGACTCTTCTATTGAGTTTATAGGAGGAGTGTTTGGGCTTTCCCATTAGTTTATTCCCACTTTCTAGAGGGGTGTTTATTACTCATCTACTTCATTTTACTCTTAGCAACTATCTTGGTGACTCCTCTAAGATGAAGCAAAAACCTCACATGCCCAGGCTGAAAACAGCATTTAGTTAACTCCTTAGGCACTTTCAGTTCTTATCCTTATGTTTAATAAATCATTGTTATAATTTCATATAAGTATATAATGCAAATTTATATCATGCATTAACTCAATATATAAATTAAATACTAGCCCCATCCCTTCAGGAACTCGCTAACATAAGAAGCCGGCAAATGGAGACGAGTCGGTAGTTGACCATGAGAGAATACCGCAAGTCGGAGCTTCCGAGTGTTGTATTGTTTAAGATTTAAGACTACACCGAAGTTGTGTTAATACTGGCCGAGCTGCCGTTTACATTGTTTATTGAATTTTGGACATTTTTGCTTACTTTTAGCTGTTACTAAACGGGATAACCTGGTTGGTGTCGCAAATATTCCTGTGTTGTCTGTTCTGCATTACCACTCCCAGCAACATTATACATCATATAGTGCCTTTCATGTCTATCTATTTATCTGTCTATCAATCTATCATATAATGCCTTTCACATCTATCTATATATCATATAATGCCTTTCATGTTTATCTATCTATCTATCTATCTATCTATCTATCATATAATGCCTTTCATGTTTATCTATCTATCTATCTATCTATCTATCTATCTATCTATCTATCTATCTATCTATCATATAATGCCTTTCATGTCTATCTATCTATCTATCTATCTATCTATCTATCTATCTATCTATCTATCTATCTATCTATCTATCTATCTATCTATCTATCTATCTATCTATCATTTTTTTTGATTATATTATTTATGTGCGGAGTAGGAGGAGTGTAAAGGGGGAGTAGTGGTGGTCTTTGTATTATAATGAATAGTTAACTTATTGATTATATTATTTATGTACGGAGTAGGAGAAGTGTAAAGAGGGAGTAGTGGTGGTTGTCTGATATATACCTTCTTGGTTTATCCTAAGCAGCTACTCTGAATTGGTCTGAGGTGGGTGAGTGAGTGTAGACGTGTGTATGCGGTTCATGCCCCATAACTCATTAATGCTTTGTCCAAGGCTGGTCTCTGCCGTACATGGGATGTATGGATTCAGACTGCAACTAACCAAGACTGTGAAATGACATTAGGCAGGTTCAGTGGATTGATAGTCAGGTGAATGCTCTTCTTTATGTTGACATCATGTAACTTATTCCCTTACCCGTCCATATGCTACACGCTCCCTCCTCACTATTGTTCTCTCATAGTCTAGCAGAGGTTCATGTGGAGTGGCAGATCTCAATGGACCATGGTGTGAGAGTGTCTGGCCTTGACGGGTTCTGTATGCCCACATTGCTGTACTATAAAATGTAATCAGAAAATGAATTTTATAACTTATACTATGAAGGAAGATTGTAAGAAAGAATCACTGGATGATTATCTGTGAAAGCAGATAAAGGAAGACCAATGTAATGGATGACAGGAAACTTGAACAAACTAGTGAAGTGAAAAGAAGGGCCTTTTGAAGAACGTGAAGCAAGTCAACAGAAGACCATGGAGCCAGACTTTTATTATGAGAAATTTGTTACACGAATACCAGCAGTAATGTGTTATAACGAAAACTACATTTTTCTATGCCACAAACATGTTGATTATTGTACTCCACGGCCTGATTAGGACCCTCATCCATGCTCTTGGTAAAGCCTCACAAGGACTAGATTTTGTTTGTCTGAAAATTTTGTTTAGCGTTCTTCAAAAATGAACATTTTTGGTGATGGATAAAGAAAATCCATGCCTGCATTATGTGAAATATTCCTGATAGAGTTAAAATCACACAGTAAGCAGGCTGAACTCAAATCATGATGCTGCACAGCATGCGAGTTGTTACACAACCAAAAACTTTTTTTTTCCACAGTAAAAGGTACAGATTCACACAATGCTGTATTAATGAAAGTGCTTTAGAGTGATTTAGGACACATAGATTCATTCAGGCCTAAATTTAGAAGAAAATAAGGTATAAAAGGCAGGCTATTAATCAGCACAAATTGTTTTTTGAAATCATCTGCAAGCAGATTATTGATTTGTGGAGTGTTTGTACTACTGTATATATACTACTGGACAAAACTCAGTTTTCACTTTTCTTCACATTGAATTAGTTGAAATTAAATGAATGACCTAAGATGGTGAAAAAGGCAAACAGTAAACTGCCAGAGGTTTAATTTTTAACATTTAGGTTAGCAAAAACTGAAAACAAAGGAAATTTCAAAATATTACAGATGGGCCTTCTTCAGGGAACAACTAATAGATGTTCTGCAACAATTCAAGTAAATGAAGCCTTGCAAGCTGAAGGAAACAATTTGCACAGGTGTCCAAACTTGTGTTGATTACTTAAAGACCCTCTGTTTGAAACAAACTGAGTTACTGCACCCTCTGAAGTATTACTTGGACAATATTCCAGTGGTAATGGCAAGAAAACTGCAAGCCCGGAGTTGTAACTGAATCGTTACAAAATAAAAGTTAATATTCAGCAACAGTGACGCTCCATGGAGTCCAAGAAATTAAGGAATTCCCTCAAAACACGAATCCAAACAAGTCCCAAAACAGTAATCGAGAAAGCCTGGCTGAGACATGACAAAAGCTGGAAAGACCAAACCATATCAAAGCATCCATGAAAAAAATCTTATGTCACTCGTATCGCATGATCCACCTAAATTCATCCGAGTAAATACTCGAAACATCCAAAATGTGTGCGTTTTTCTCTAAAAATATGACTTCCCCTGTTAAAACAAAATTAGCTCACAGCCTGGAAGCCGTTCACATGGGGGTCACGCTTCTGAATTGAAGATTCACCTCTTCCCCCTGAAACACTGGCCAAGAGTCCTGTCTTCAGTTCAGTGTGGAATTACGTTTTCCCTCTTCATTGTTTGTGTTACGCTTTTTGGAAGTAAGTATTATTAGAATTTTAACAAAAATGCTTCGGAGCATAAGAATGGCTAACCGACGGGTAGATTTTGTGACACAAGTTATGTCAGAAATTAGGGTTGGAGGTTTTGCATGTGGGTGGCACGGTGGGTAGCGCTGCTGCCTCACAGTTAGTTCACTTCCCAGGTCCTCCTTTCATGGAGTTTGCATGTTCTCCCCTTGTCTCCGGGTGCTCCAGTGTCCTCCCACAGTCCAAAGACATGCAGGTTAGGTGGACTGGTGATCCTAAATTGTCCCTGCTCGATGTGTGTGTGTGTGTGTGTGTGCCCTGCAGTGGCCTGGCGCCCTGCCTGGGGTTTGTTTCCTGCCTTGCGCCCTGTGTTGGCTCCAGCAGACCCCCATGACCCTGTACTTGATATAGCGGGATGGATAATGGATGGATGGATTTTGCATGTTGCTTGCCATTGTCCAGACTGGGTCTTGCTCAATTTGAATCTTTGATATTTAATTTCTCCATGAATAATAATAATACATTTAATTTAATAGGCGCCTTTCTTAACACTTAATGTCACCTTACAATGAAAATAAACAACATTAGTAAAATAAAAACAAAGAGAATGATATCAAAAAGTAATAATTAGCAAACAAACAAAGATAACTGGCAGTAACAGTGCAAAATTCACAATTGGTATGCCAGTCTGAAAAGATATGTTTTGAGGGCAGTTTTAAAATGTGTTATTGAATCGAGCTGACGGATATGAGAGGGAGGAGAATTCCTGAGTTGAGGAGCACAATGAGAGACACTCGAGCTCCCAGTGCACTGAGTCTGACGTGTGGTACTGAAAGTCGAGCTGCAGATGAAGATCTGAGTGAGCGAGAGGAGTGTCAGTCTGGAGGAGATCAGAGAGGTTGTGGAGAGCTTTAAACGTTCACAGCGGTGTTTGGTATTGTATTCTGTAGTGAACAGGGAGCCAGTGAAGTTGAGAGAGAATCGGTGTGATATGTTCAGTGGATTTAGAACAGCAGGTTATTATCCTGGCAGCAGAAATTTGAAGAAGTTGTAAGCGATGGATACGTTTTTGTGGGATGACAGATAGAGTAACATTACAGTAATCTATACGTGAGGTGACTCTGGCATTAACCGATACTTCAGTACTGTGTTGCGTAAGAACGAAGTCTAGAAATGTTTTGGAGAAAACATGAGATTAAAAATTTTCTCAGCTACCACTACAAACTACGTGGGGTATGTAACATATTACAAAAGATATCGTTTTCGGGTGGAGTATTCCTTTTAGCAGCAGTCAACTGAAGACAGAAGCAAACAGTCCTAACCCTACTCGTACCTGACGTACCTTCTTTCAACTGGAATAAAAAAGCAAGTAAAGTAAACTGGAGTAATTAAGTCACGTCAAGTTTTTTCGCCCATAAACATACTCTGTACAGCACATTTCCACTGCCTGCCCCAAGTAGATGACAAATAACACGCTGCTCACACAGTAAGATTTTGCTTTAAATGCTGACATAAACTGACAAGACAAAGCCTTTGACCATCCATTAGAAGAAATGAGCTAAGAGCAGCCGTCTCTGACTCCCTACCAGCTGGAGGTAATCTTCAAGGACTCATCGGGGCCTACCAAGTCAGGGCATCATCATCATTAAGTCCTTCCGTGAGAATCCTAAATCCAAAGAGGACTGTTTCATTTATATTAGGTAGAATGCCCAGAGGGGACTGGGTGGTCTCATGGTCTGGAATCCCTACAGATTTAATTTTTTTCTCCAGCCGTCTGGAGTTTTTTTTTGTTTTTTCTGTCCCCCCTGGCCAGTGAACCTTACTCTTATTCGATGTTAATTAATGTTGATTTATTTTGTTTTCTAATTGTGTCTTTCATTTTTCTATTCTTTAATATGTAAAGCACTTTGAGCTACTGTTTGTATGAAAATGTGCTATAGAAATAAATGTTGTTGTTGTTGTTGTTGCTTGTTTTACACCCTGCAATGCCTGAAAAAATGTAGCGTTGTATTTAACAGTGGAAATGAAGAAAAGTGCTGCACAATGGAATGTAAATTCCATATACAATTTATATCTAAACATTTAGTTCTTGTGTTAGAGTAAAGCATATTTGTTGAATTTTTAAATTCATTTTCCCAGCTTTGATATACCAATAATAAAATCTGATATTAAAAGTTAAGAATACAAATAAGGCCTGGGAAAGTTAACGTGTTCATTTTTGTGATTAATGTTGGCCTGTTTAACGCATCAAAAAAAAAAAAATTCTCGTATCCGGGGCCAGCAACGGGGCGATTGTGTCACGCAGTGCTTTGGTCGGGGTGGCATTTTCATGTCATTTTACATTATGAAGCAATAATATCAAAATAATTAAGTGTGAACCTAAAGAATGACATCCAGATCTAGTGTAGCACCGTATTTATATGCTACCTTTCAAATTTTTGAGAAGTAAAATTTTATGTAAAAGTTTCAAATTACACGCTTCACAACACCTTGTGACATGTCAGTACGTGGTGCTGGTATTCATTCATTTCCTTGATTTCCAACATAGGGTGTAGGGGTGTGGGATGAAGGGCGTGGGGTTTCATGGAAGGCCTGGAGCAATACTAAGAAAAAGTAGCGAAGGTAAAAATTACGCTCTCTCTTTTTGTTTTTAATGTCATGTTTCTGTAAGGAGATCGAATCAATGTCATATCACATACGTGCAAAATATCTTTGAGTGGCACCAGTCTTTGGTACCTCTGTATTTATCTCACCAGTCTGCCAGGCAGCTCAGAGTGTTGACTGTCCCAATACAATGACTCAATTCTACGAAACAGAAGTGTAATGATGATCCCTACCCATTATTCCAGTTTGCAGTATCTTCACTAATTTATGCAAAGAACATAACCATCCAAGTAATGCACAGTGAGGGTAACTGGTATTGTATAGCATGCCAGGAAGAAAGGTGAAGATAGAGCAGTGTTTTCCAACCGTTTCTCTGTGGTGGCACACTTTTTGTAACCCAAAAAATCCCAAGGTACACCACGGTTCTACCAACCACAAAAGCATTAATTCTTTACATTTTTAGGACTATCAGAGACGGCGGCAACAAACAAGTAGCTTGGAGGTTGGCATTCACAGACGCAGCACTTAGTGAGCACTTTGGATGAATTTTCCAGCTGCTTTGTCCCTTTGCCTACTCATACAGGTGGTCCTATAAGGCACACCCGGGTAGCTCTCATTGCGCAGCAGTGGAAAAACACTTTAGGGTATAATTATGAAGTCGTTGATGCTGATGAACAATGGAGGATGGCATTTGCGGAACTGTAACACAAGTTTTAATGTATGCCTGTTTAAGAGATGCTTATTCTTTCAAGTAAATCAGTCAGCAGAAGCGCGTTCAAAGTCAACAGGCGCTTAATTTTTACTTTGCCACATCTGTGTCTCATATGATTTGAGAATTAATAACATTAATTGCCTTCTTTTCAACTCTCCTTTTAAAGAAGCATTCACATTCAGGTTGTACTTGCACTGCAAAAAATGAAATCTAAGCAAGTGAAAAGCATTTATACTGTCTTAAATCTTCTTTTCCTTATTGCAAGAAAAAACTTGTATATACAATTTAGCACACTGTAAGAAATCTTGTCAAGTAAATTTTGATTACTCCATCGGGAGATTCCCATCCATTATCCATCCATCCATCATCCAACCCGCTACATCCTAATGACAGGGTCACGGGGGTCAGCTGAAGCCAATCCCAGCCAACACAGGGCGCAAGGCAGGAAACAAACCCCGGGCAGGGCGCCAGGTCACCGCATGGGCATTTTTTGCAGATAAGAGTTTGTTATAAAGGTCAGGTTTCAGGACATTGTTTAAGTTTAAACTATGCCATTAAGTTTTTGAAAAATTCCTTTGTGTCGATTTTAAATTGATTTTGTGTTCCGATGTATATTTACCTCATGATTTATGCATTTATTTTATGATTGCATGTTTTAATGTTACATATAATTAATCATAATTAATTCCATACAATTATGCGATTAATTAGTTTTTTTTTTAACCGATTCCCAGCATAATAAAAATACAAACTATTATATTCAATAATTGGAATTAAAAATCAACAGTGGTCTCCCCTAGGCTTTCTCGTATACTCAGATATGGGAATGGATATTTAAGTAGAAAACCGCAAGACAATGATTAAATTTTTACTAGCCATGTGCGCCCAACTACGTTGCGCGTGTTAAAGTTGTCTGTGAAGGGCTCCCTGTTTAAACGCGGCTGCCAGTCGTGAACTGGGCCCTTCGTCGCACAGCATTATGATTTTTTATAAGGGAAACAAAATTACAAAAGAAAACCCTTGGACATTGATTCAATAGGAACGGCCTACTCGGAAACACTGTCTGAATCGTAATTATGTGGTGGTGTAGGAGCATTTCTGCTTCTGTCCGTTCACAGTCCGTCTCGTTTTCACGACGCTGTCGTTTCCTCTCACGATGTCTTCTCAACCTTTCTCCAGTCTCGCAGGTTGCTTTGTGGCAATCCAAAGAGTAAGGCAATATACACGGAGCAATGGTTATAAAAGGGGGACACATAGGTATTCAGGCTCTTTAAAGCATAAATAGGGATCACTTCACTGACATGTGAGCAAGCCACGATACAACTGTGAGACACGCAGCACTCGCCGGCTACAGCGTAACAATAATAATTTCCGGAACGTGCTGTTACGTTGTCATTCATTTTACCCACTGTCTTTCTATCATTCATATGTTGCGTAGGCACATACCTTTTATCTTCGGCAATCTCATTCTATAACCAGGCCTCAGGAGCTAACCAGCGTAACACTGTCCACCACCCCTTTCGTTATTCTGACACATTGTTGACATCCGTGAGTAACAACAACGTACTAAACTGGAAGGTGGTCTACACATGCGTGGAATTCGCGGACAAACAAAGATCAAGATCTAAATGAAGATCTCTTTAGTTCATTTAAAGCACAGCAATTTGTTTAGTTTGAATGTCTGTGTTTTGAGGTGTGACTGGCGTACTTCAGTCTTCAGTAGTATAAGCCTGGAGGAGATTCTTAATGCAATGCCTATGTTTTAGTCTCTCTACTGCCATCTAGTGCTTCTTCTAATTCATTCACGGACAAACAAAGATCAAGATCCAAATGAAGATTATATATAGAGATATTATGTACATTAAAGAACCATTAACAACAAATTAAATCAAATCAAATTAATGACATATTGAACAATTAGTATTAAAGTAAAGTTGAATAAATTAGACTCTGCAGCTGCATGAATAAAAGGTAAAGTACTATTTCTGGTTAACGGAAATAGCCCAAAGGTTGATAGAAATTTATGTTTTGTACCTAATACTTGTATGCAAATTTTGGTTGACCTAAATGAAAGTGTACTTGTGTTATTTTGTTTACACACACACACACAAACAAACACACACAGACATAATTTCAAAAATGGTATTTTCGGACTTGGGGAGGTCTAAAACGTCGACATTCATCAAAATCTCAAAATGGAATTTTTGGACAATTACAATACTTTCCCTATACTTAGTACACGTGAAAGTCAGGGAGGTCTAAAACATCGAGATTCTTTAAAATCTGGACATCAAATTTTTGGATAGTTACAATTCTCTCCCTTTACTTCGTATACGAGAAAGTCAGGGAGATCTAAAACGTCGAGCTTCATTAAAATCTCAAAATGTAATTTTTAGAGGATTCCAATACTTTTCCTATAATTAATACACGTGAAAGTCAGGGAGGTCTAAAACATCGAGATTCTTTAAAATCTGGACATCGAAGTTTTGGATGGTTACAATGCTCTCCCTTTACTTCTTATACGAGAAAGTAAGGGAGATCTAAAACGTCGAGCTTCATTAAAATCTCAAAATGTAATTTTCGGAGCATTCCAATACTTTTCCTATACTTAATACACGTGAAAGTCAGGGAGATCAAAAACATCGAGATTCTGCAAAATCTCGACATTGAATTTTTGGACGAATACAATACTCTCCCTATACTTTGTACACGTGAACGTAAAAAATGGACAGAAAATTCATAATCTTTAGTACCTTGGATTGTTAAAGCTTTTTCTATAATAATGAAGTTTGTTCATCATCAAATTCTTTCATGTGAAACCTGAAAGCCATAAGGACTACTTGAGATCATTTATGTTGTAGAATTCCCAGTGGGTGACTGGGTGGTCTCGTGGCCATGGAACCCCAGCAGATTTTGTTTTGTTTTTTCCTCCGACCCATCTGGAATTTTTTTTTTTTTTTTCTTTATTTTCTGGCCATTGAACTGTACTTTATTCTTTCTTACTTAGTATTCTTCTTCTTCTACTTTCTGCTTCTTCCGTCAGGAGTTGCCATAGCAGATCATCTTTCTGTCCTCTCCATCTTGCTCTGTCACACCCACCACCTGCATGTCCTCTCTCACCACATCCATAATCCTTCTCTTAGGCCTTCCTCTTCTCCTCTTACCTGGCAGCTCCATCCTTAGCACCCTTCTCCCAATATACCCAGCATCTCTCCTCTGCACATGTCCAAACCAACTCAATCTCACCTGAGCTGACCATCTAATGTCCTCAATTCTAATCCTGTCCATCCTCATCACACCCAATGCAAATTTTAGCATCTTTAACTCTGCCACCTCCAGCTCTGTCTCCTGTGCCACCGTCTCCAGCCCATATAACATAGCTGGTCTCCCTACCGTCCTGTAGACCTTCCCTTTCACTCTTGCTGATTCCCGTCTGTCACAAATCACTCCTGACACTCTTCTCCATCCATTCCACCCTGCCTGCACTCTCTTTTTCAATTCTCCTCCACAAACCTCATTATTCTGTGCTGTTGATTCCAAGTATTCTTTCTTACTTAGTATTGCCTAATCTTATTTTTGTTTCATATTAACTTTTCTTTCTTCATCTTGTAAAACACTTTGAGCTACACTATTTGTATGAAAGTATGCTATAGAAATAAATAAATGTTGTTGTTTCTTATTTGTTCATTTGTTGATTTAATTTACCAGCCCAAACATTCACTTAAAGGTAATACGTTATATTTGGAGCACAGGTAAGTAAAATTACGAGATGAAAGACGCACAGTTTAAAACCCAATGCTTTAGCCAGTACACAACACATTTATTGGAACGGAACTGATTTATCCCAAATTGTACCTTATAGTGTGCCATCTTGGCACTGCCCTTGATATTGGCAAATTCTGCCTGCCCAAGTACGTCCGCATAATCCACTGTGTACGTCTGCCACGCTTTAGCGTTTAATACATTGCCACACCAAACAGATGATGATTCTGAGAAAGGAAGAAGAAGGAAAGAGCCTTTATTCATCATGCCAATTAAAAGAAGCAGGATTTGCTCTAAACCAGAATCATTTGCCTTCCTTTACAAAGAGTATATTTAGATCAAAACAGTTTGGCTCCTCACCCTGCTTTTTCTCTTTATTAAAAGTAAATTCACTTTGGCACCAGTGCTGTGCTTAAAAATCAGCCTGATGTTATGTGCGTCCTCCATAAATGAAAGCCGAGAATCTTTTGCACAGATGAATAGTCATAGTGTATTTAAACTGGCACTAAAGGTTTTTAATTATTAACAGCTGCAATGTCAGAGTTACGACAAAGCTGGAGAGCATAATTTTGAATAAAGCCGCATGTGAAGAAATGTTCCATAAAAACATAACAAAACAAATGGAGGTAATGCCACAGGTTTTTTGTAGACGTGATTGCTTTTCCGGTTTGAAGATCCTTGTTTTGCTGTTTCTTGAAATCTTTCTTGTTTGTTCCTCTGATCCTCTTCCCCAGCAAAGTCAGCCTTTTGGCCAAAATGTAATTGACTGTTAATGATGTTCACTATTGACTACACGACTACTTAATGGACATTATTTTCCTTTTTCTTTACAAATTCAACTGTAGCGCTGCCCTGATTCTGTCAGATCTGCACTAAGCATTTGGCAAACTGCAAAAGGAAAACTTTATTGAAGCCCACCTTTTTTTGTCCAGGTCGTTTGGCCCCAATTTCAGAAAGCATCTGCTGAATGCTTCTTTTAGCACAGCGGAAGCTTTAGAAACATTAAAAAGAAAAATCAATGAAATAACAGCTCTGGTAAGTTGAAATAGCTGTGCCACAAAGAAATCAAATGGCTAAAATGACTAAAAGTGTTCGAGGACATTTAGAAAAATCTGACTGAAAGAAAAAAAAAAAAAAGACGTTCAGCTGTAAAATTCATGAAGAACATAACACGTGAAGTTTTCTTGGCCAGTTTGAAGAGAGCTAAACTGCCTTCCCTATAAGTGGAGACCCAAATGGCTGCATGTGCTCTGACTATCGGCTGCAAATTCACTCACTGAGAGTCCAAATCTTGAAGGATGGTGGGCATTAAAAGCCCATCCCTGCTGTGTCAGATGCAAAGCAGGAACCACCTCTGTGTGCAATGGTAGTCCATTCCTTCATCCATCCATTATCCAACCCACTATATCCTAACTACAGGGTCACAGGGGTCTGCTGGAGCCAATCCCAGCCAACACAGGGTGCAAGGCAGGAAACAAACCCTGGGCAGGGCTCCAGCCCACCACAGGGCACACACACACACACCAAGCACACACTAGGGATAATTTACAATCGCCAGTGCACCTAACCTGCATGTCTTTGGACTTTGGGAGGAAACCGGAGTACCCGGAGGAAACTCACGCAGACACGGGGAGAACATGCAAACTCCACTCAGGGAGGACCCAGGAAGCGAACCCCAGTCTCTTAACTGCGAGGCGGCAGCGCTACCCACTGTGCCTCCGTGCCAGCCTAGTCCATTCCTAACACAGGCAAATTAAAGCTACCTGGTAACATACAATGTAGCTTTGGAAAGTATGCAGAGCCCTACACTTTATGGTGCTGTAGGTTTAATTTTAAATGGATCAATTTGCCATTTTTTTATTTTGTCCATTAATCTACATTCAATGACCCCATAATGACAAAGTGAAAGCATCTTTTCAGAAAGGTTTGCAAATTTATTAAAAATGTGGGGTTGCCTTTCCAGGCTCATCAGAGGTAAGCAATACCACCCCAGGACACCAGGGGGTGCGAACGCTAACTCTTCTCTTTCTTCTTTCACCCACAGCTCCGAGAAACCTCCTTTTGAGGGTAGCTGACTCCGCCCCTTCCAGTCCACGAGCTATAAAAGCAGGGCGCTCCCGAGAAAGGGGGCGTCTCATTTGAGAAATGAGCCACCTGCCTGGATGGAGCCTTAAAATCACAGCCAATGGCTGAGCTCTGCTTGTTTTTTGGTAATCGTGCGCCTGTTATTATGATTCTGTTTTATCATTTTAGGTAAACAGGTTGGCCCAGCTGGCACCCCAACATTTCATTTGGATTCTTGGTTTTATCACGGGTCAACGGCAATACATACTTGTAGAGAATGCCTTATTGGATTGAAAAGAATAGACTCTTTAATTTACATGGCCATCCTTCTCTTGGCTATTGTCACAAAAGCCACGATGAGACAAAGCAAGGTTTGGGGCAGCCACCCGTATAATTTGTTTTCCCGGCTGCAAAGCGTTCTTTTTCAAATGATAGCACTGCTCTGCACAAAACCGAGTCCAATGCAGAACTGAGGGCATAGGGAAAAGGAGGAGGTTTTTAAAGAGGAAGACAGGAAGTGAGATCATAGGGGTCGGGCTCATTGAGGTCTTCAGCCATTGGTTCGAGCCCGGACGTAACATCACAGGGGCCGGAGCCGGCAAGGTCTCCTTCAATAGGCTCGGTCCCGGAAGTGACGTCAGGAGAGCCAGGCGGAATCTCCCGGGAATGGCCTGCTGGCAAGGAAGAAAAAGAGTCAGTGCACTCTGCCACATCCTGGTATTTCTCAGAACTGTCCTTACCCGAGCCCTTTAGCTGCCTCCCATGCGCACGTGTGTGACACTATACAGATATTGAATCATTCCGGTTCTTCTATTTATGACTTCTAGTATTTGATACGTGATTTCTTTGTAGCAGGGCCACATAGGGAGTTTTATTTGTGTGTACATATGTTAAATGTGAATAACAACACTGGTTGCACCAATTCCTGTTTGTAACTTGGGGCCGGTGTCTTTAAACAGGTTTTCACTGATGCAGAAAGGCTTGTGGGATTTGTAGTTTGTGATTTGTATGCACTGTACCAATAAAACCGGAAGAGAATGATGTGGCAGGACTTTTTGATTGTGCCATTTCCAATCAACATAATCCACAGCAGCTCCTAAACTTTTCAGTTACTGGACAGTCGTAGCAGGGTAGGATGGTGCTCGGCCACGGATTTAAGGATGGTGGTGGGTTCTTTTTCCTCTCAATCCAGTTCTTCGATGCTTTTGGAGAAGAGGCACGCCTCTGAAGACTATACTGGTAGGACAGTATTTCATTATCCATGTTCCGGGAAGCAGTTTATTGAATAGGAGCGTTCCGCACTTCTTTCCATCATTTAACCATAGTTTCCATTTCCAGAATCACTTCCATTACTTACAGTAAGGACTTTTTTCAGGACTGTAAATATTGTCATGTGAAGGTTTGTTTGTGGGGTTTGGTTATAAGGAAAAAAAAACATTATTAACTAATGATTATAAGTATTGTCATACACGTGTAATTAGGAGGCAGTCAAAGAGCCTAAAGGTGAGTGAAATATCGCAAGATAAAGGGTCATCACATGGTACTTACCTAAATCTCTTTTCATCAACAGAAAATGAGAGGAAAAGTAATTACCTCCACTTCCGGGTTCAAAATGGCCACGATGACGTCACTTCCGGTCAGACACGATGACGGCACTTCCGTCAGCTCCTGATGACGTTGGTTCTGGTTCCTGTCTCAAAGTCACATCCTGCCAACCTTTTCCTGTCCCATAATCCCTCTGTCTATAAAACTGTATTTGATATAGCGCCTAACTAGAGTTCAAGAACCCCCCTAGGCGCTTCACAACACAACAGTCATTCACCCATTCACACACACATTCATACGCTGGTGATGATAAGCTACTATGTAGCCACAGCTGCCCTGGGGCGCACTGACAGGGGCGAGGCTGCCGAACACTGGCGCCACCAATCCTTCCGACCACCACCAGCAGGCAAGGTAGGTTAAGTGTCTTGCCCAAGGACACAACAGCTGCATTCTCATGCCATCTTTACATCAGTAAAATGTTCATTGTTCCCGTAAAGAATTTGAATCAGTTTCTTTATTTATTGTCTGTACGACAATATATGGGGACGGTCCCCAAACCTTTATCTTTTTTCGTGCAGTATTTTTTCTTCTTTATTGGACTTTCCACAGTATTTAACTCAAGGACTGTATTTTGTATTGATCACGCTGCAGAGAGGTACATGATTTTTTTACTTCTATATGATTTGATCTTCATTTAGGTAGAAAAGGAATTAAGTTTATGCACAAAATTATGTGATTAAATCGCATTCTTTTATGAAAAAATGCTGACCTCTTGATACTAACAGAACACCCTGTGATATTATAAATCAATGTGATCAGGTTCTGAATTCTTGCTTAAAACTATAAGAAACATGTCCCTTATGGATTAATAAATAAGGATTTATTAATCTAACCAGACAAAATCTAATGAAGATAATGAAGCTATAAGAATGTAATTTCTTTATAACTAATGTATAATAACTATAAGAAACTGCTTTAAACTGCTCCTGTGTCTGTGTGCTGATAACGGCGTATGTTTAGCAATGTGAGTGCCCTGATAACTCTTTATTTTGGTAAGAAACTGGGCACTCCTGCATGTAATAAATCAGGATGTAAACGTAATTTATAGCAATTTATGTATGACCTCAAAATGAACTGCTATGTTTTTCCTCTTCTCTCTTTGGCTAATGAACAAGCTAGGGGATAAAAGAGAGAATTTTTTTACTTTTACAGCATTCTGCCTGAACCCAAATCAGTTGCTCTGAGCTGGGGTGGTGGGTAGGGGAGCAGTCTTGCAGTCTCTCTAACTCACCAAGAATAAAGAAATCGCTTTTTATTTTATATTGGTTTCCGTTTCTTTGTCGTTCCCAACTTTCAGTGACCACAGTTAGTACTTTTTGTGTACTGGGTGGTCCAGATCTAATTATGCAGATCCAGATTGTCTGGATGACTTTGATTTATGCAGGGATGATTCCAGTTCGGTACGAAGACGATTCTTCATGTCGTCAGTCCGCACACTTCTCGATGGTCCGGGATTTTTCAGGTAATTTTCTATGTAATAAACTTAAGTTATAGCGTAATGAAAATTGCATAATTAGATCTGGACCACCCTATATGTAAGTAGTTATTGTAGCAAATAAGGAACATTTTAAATATTTGTGTGTTTGGTGTGTTTAATCTTTATGGGCATTTTCCTGGGTGTTGTTAATATTCGGGTGGCAAGGTGGAAATATAGTAGGGCTTAGGTGTTGGCCTGATTCTAACTGTCCCTCATTTTAAAAGCGTAGAGACTTCCTTACTACATAAATCTGGTGACAACCTCCGCACACACAGCAACAACAAAAAAAAAAAGTGGATGTAGCTGAAGGATTGGGAAAGAAGTGAAATTTTCAATCAATTTTAATGCCTGATTTTTTTCATGTTTTATCTTTAATTGTTTTATATTCATTATTTATTTCAACAGTTGATTATAAAAGAAACAAACTCACACGTCTAATAGAAAGTATTCAAGGTATCTAAGTTGCAGGTATAAACTGCAAAAAAACCCCACAGCTTTCTGAGTTTATTTCTGCTTTTTCAAAAAGCTGACAAAAAATACAACGGTTTCATTTTTGATGAAGGGTCTGGCAGCTTTGAAACTCTAAATTTCATCTCCAGAAACCAGAAGGGAAACCATTACAGGCATTGTGCATGCAGTTTTTTATATGAAGGAGATGATGGACTGTTTCATCTCGAAGATGATCTGTGACTGGCAAACATTTTGTGTGTTTGGATGATTGCTTGTCTTTTGTCTCCTCAGAATTTCTTTCTCTTACCTTCCTGAGATGAGCGCTTCAAAAGGTTCAGGGAAGAATAGCCTAAGAGACCTCTGAGCTAGCAATGCGCAAAGGAAAAAAATAATACAATTAATACTATATATATCTATATCTATATCTCCATGTGAGTCTCTGTCTTGAACCCCAAAACACAAGGCTGAGTCTCAGTACCTTAGCAAAACCAGCTTTATTCAGCTTGAAACAGGAACAGCCCGGTTATTTATTGTAGCGGGATCTCCTACTCTCCTATACACAGACACAGCAATCAGGCAGTAGTACTGCCCCCTGCATTTATAATGTTCTTTGCATCACCCACTGATGACAGGTGCCTTAGCGTGACTGCATTTGGCTTGGATTCAGCACTGGGAGCTGCTGCAGCGCTGAGAGCCTGCGGTTGCCCCGGCAATGGATAAGCTGTCTTCCACAGACGCGGCGATCGCACTTCGTGATGGTCTTTGGCAGGTTGTCCCACTGGGGGTAGTCCCAAAAGAGTTCAGAAACTTACTATATATACAGTATATATATATATATATATATATATATATATATATATATATATATATATATACGTGTGTGTTTATATATATAGATATGTGTGTGTGTGTGTGTGTATTGTCACATGTGCGAGTAGGAGGCAGCTAAAGGGCTTGAGTAATTGTAATAAAACATCCGACCAGAGGGTGGCGGAGTGCGCTGACTGTCTTTCTCAGTTCCCTACAGACCTTTCCCGGGAAATCCTGCAAGGTTCCGGTGCCTCTGAAGACATCACTTCCAAAGCTGGCCCCTTTGATGACGTCACTTCCGTAGCCAGCCCCTTTGATGACGTCACTTCTGGTTTCGGCCTCCTTTCAGTTCCTCTCAAGACCTTTAAAGTCACCATCTTAGGCTACTATAGCCAGTTGTGAATTTGGACTTTGTGATATGCACATCGTGTATTTGATTAAGAATACCCTTTTGCAGCTGGGAAAAACAATATACGGGTGGCTGCCCCAAACCTTTATAATGTCTTGGACTCATTTATATGACAGTATATATATATATATATATACTGTATATATATATATATGTGTGTGTATATATATATATATATATATATGTATGTATATATGTTGCATAGCTTTACTGCCAAATAATGCAAAGAGTACGCAACATGTGTTTTGCCATAATTCTGGGTTCATCAGGCATACGCACTCACTGCATCCCCTCTCAGGGATCGAACCTTGGACGTCAGTGTCAGAGGCGAAGCCTCTTTACCTTGTGCCACGGCGTGTGGTTCGTTTATTTGACAGCATATAGATTGGGATAATTACATTCATGGCATTCGTAGTCTGAATCACAGTCTGATTGTATGGGTGGTTACCTGCCAGGTAACACTTGTGGTTGGTCTGCAAGTCGTCAAACATCCACCACGGTGCCCTCTTCAGTTGCGAGAAGCAGATCATAGAGTGTTGCATAGATTCAGACTACCAATGCTTATGAACAGTTTTGTTTGTAATTTTGACCTGTTTATTTACAGTTTATTGTGGATCCTGCACAATATACGGGGCCGGAAAACCCCAAACCTTTGTGCTGTCTCCTCCTCAGTTTGTTACAATATATATATATATATATATATATATATATATATATATATATATATATATATATATATATATATATATATAAGTGGGTGGTGGTGACTCTGGGGCTAGGGATCTGTGCCACCAATCAGAAGGTTGCTGGTTTGAGCCCCTTAAATGCCGAAAGTGATTCCACTCCATTGGGCCCTTAAGCAAGGCTCTTAACCTGCAATTACTCCACCCTGGGTATGTCATTAACCTGCATGCAGCCCTGCAGGCAAGTCGTCTATCCTCCAAGGGAATATTTGGGGGTTGTTGGCAGGTTTGGCACTCCAGCCACTGTGAAAAACCTCACACTGTTCCACTCTATTCAGACTAGTGTGATACTGAGGTGTCACCCATTGCACAGCTTCACTTGGGTCCTAATTGGGATCCTGAGGTGGTTTGTTGTGTGGTGAGTACGACAACACGCTGTATCAGTGCCTGCTCCCAACCTCCTCTACCCTCTATATCAGTGGTGTCCAACTCTGGGCCTGGAGGGCTGCAGTGGCTGCAGGTTTTCATTCTCACCCTTTTCCTAATCAGTGACCAGTTTTCACTGCTAATTAACTTTTTTCCCTTCATTTGAATAGCCCTGTTTTTAAGGATTCAGTCCTCTGAATTGATTCCTTTCTTCATTAAATGACAGCCAAACAGAAATGAGATGTGAAACGAGCCAACAGATGGCCAGCTAAACTGGGATTTCAAACTCCAACCAATCTCTTAATGAGAAGCTGATTCTTGCTGGTAATTAAACCTGCTATTTAATTCCATGACTTGTTGCTGCTCTCATTCTGCCACAGCGGACATTTCCAAAACTTGATTTTTCTAGGAATGCCATGAAAATGTTTTGGTGACCTGAGAGATCAACCTTACTGAGACCTTCACCTTTCTTTATTTTCAGATATTGTGTGATGGGCACAGGTGAGCTGGTCATGTTTTGTGTCTCATTATTGTTTGGCTGGTAATTAAGGAAAAAGAAACAGCTAAGGGGCCTGAGTCAAGTTAATTAAAAAATAAACCAAAAGAAGCTTATTAGCAGCCAAAACAGGTCACTAATTAAGATGATGGTTAGAATGAAAACCTGCAGCCACTGAGGCCCTACAGCACCGGAGTTCGACACCCGTGCTATTTAATGTCACGCAAGTCCGCTAGAGACTCGGTTCACCTAAAATAAGTAGTACCACCCTGGCTTGAGAGGGGGCGCTGTAGCTCACAGCCATGAGAAGCTGCCCCTTGAGAGCAAAGAAGCCAAGGAAGCCTCACCCCATCTGGTATAAAAGGAAGATGCTCCCAAAAGGTGGCGTCTCATTTCAGACCTCACCCTGATAGTGAATGCTCAAAAAAGAAAAAGCGTGACCCGGATAGAGCACTGACTGAAGAGAATTGTCTTTAACAAAGAGCGCTGTGAGTGCATATTTATTATTTTTTTTAATTTTTGTTGGAATTTAACGGGGTTTTGCCTGGTTGGCACCCCAAGCATTTGGGGTTTGGCCTGCCTCATCTTTCACCCTTCCGAAAGCACAAGTGTTAACTTTTTTATTCTCTTCCTCTTGCAAACTCACCCAATTCTCTAATTCTGTTGTTTTTCCTAACTCTCATGTACTGGGAAAATATGCCATGTGACTGACGAGAACGCAACGAAATAGTCAGCATCGACATGAATTGGCATAATTAAACATTTTCTATGCACATTTTATTCTTCTCTCCTAAGCAGATTGCCAGTTGTCCTTGAGCTGAATGAAGAACCTGAATAAGAACTGACTGAAACACGGAGACACTTGAGCTTTGTCTAACGCATACTTTTTTTTATCAACCAATGTTTCAGGTGAAAAATGCATTTTCAAGGCCAGATCCGTCATTGATTTGCACAAAAAACACACTGAAGCACAAAGCCTGAAAGCGAAAATGGCAAGATTTTTTGCCTGGATACAAGAAAATGGAGAGACGAAGACAATACGTGAAGAAAAGCAACGGCCTACGTGAGTTGAACAGGAAAACATTTGCACATGTAAGAGGTCTTTAAATGAAAAGCTATAGAGGGGATCAGCTGCCCCAAGTATGCCCCCGGGGGGAACAGGCAGCAAGTGCCAGGGGAGGAAGCTGAAGAAGAACCAAAGCAGGACAGAAAAAGTGCAGAATTCTGTGATTTGCCCATGGAATTTGTTGAAATAACACATCGGACATTTTTAAAAGTCGGTGCCCAGGATGGACAAAATGATTCCCTGTTAATCCCTTGCCATGACATTGTGGGGGTGTGGAGTGTCCGTCTTCTCTCTACTTGATTTTGTCAGGACATAACCTGGGCAATAGTGGCCTAGCAATTCTCTAAGAGGGGCAGAGGTCTTACAGTTACTCCTTGGGACGGGGGGGTTCGGTCTGGTACTGCATTATGGTTGACAGGCAGTGTGGAATTTGTCATGTTGGTGTTTCTCTTACATACATTTATCACTTTATGTGACTCTTTGTCTTGTAAAAAGGTTCGGATCTTGTGCTTTATGTAACAACAGATTAAAACAAGAAATGAATGAGAGGTTAATGAGAGCTTGGGTGGTAAGTATGAGTTGGGCTCATGTGTCACTTAGCATGGCATGCACTTACTTGTATCTATTTATATTGTAATGGACTGTCTGGTGCCACCACTCTACTGCCAGGCTGCTCTCCCGCATACTGATCTCTGATGGAGGATTGCAAGAATCTTCAGGTAGAGGGGTCCTTTCATCGGATTGGCTGACTCAGCTGTGGAATGGCCAATAGAGGGAGGCAGCTTGATGGCCGAGGTCTCCAGTTCTCTGAACAAATCCAAATCGTATTATGGGATATCATCTACTGTCGAATTCTGCTCTGTACTTGTAATATTTCTATTGCACTATGTTGTTGTATTGAGAATTACTTGTGTTCTATTCTGTGTATTGTATTGTATTTAGCCCAATTTTTTTGACACCCACTGCACGCCCAACCTACCTGGAAATTGCTTTTCCCAAAGCTTCAACCATTGCACATTGCGACACTCTTTGTAGGATTTTGGGCTACACAAAAATAAATTGTATTGTATTGTACTGATTGGAATCATCGGATGGAAAGATTCTCTCAGCAGACTGGATGGCCAGCACAGACCCCACTATAGAAAACACGGAATAGGTGGCAGGTTTGGCCAAGGTCTCCAGGACTGTAACTTTATTTTTGACTTTCTCTTCTGCAATTTTAATTTCCACTATTGTCAACTGGCGATAGATCATCAATTAATTCATTAATGGACAAATAGTGTTGGTTTCCATTTATGTTTAATCAGTTCTGCTTTGTTCTGTGATCTGCATTATATGTGTACCAGTTCTGTATTTAATAATTCGTTCATTCTATACTTGTATTTTAACTGAGAATTGTTCACAGCACTTTGAGCCTGCACCGAGTAGACTGCACCATACAAAAATGACTTGTGTTGTATTGTGTAGTTGTATTGTTGAATAAGGTACAGTGTTTGACCGTAGGAAGCCATTGCCATGATAATTATCCTGTGATACAAAGAGGTACCACCCATCACAATGTGCTCATGTTCTCCTACATTGTTGTCACAGCCCCAGGCCTGAGTGAGCAGGTTGTGTAATCGATGGACAAACAGAATGGTGAGCGGGGTTTCAACCGCGGTCGGTTGCAGAAATAAACAACATCATTAACATCTTACTGAATAAAGAATACCAACCAGGATGCCCTGAAGGAAGGGAGGAGGGACTGCGCCTCCTCCAGACCACGAAGGGGTGACCGCCCTGATGGCTTTGGGGACCACGAGAACTGAGCATGGAAGCTCAACCCTATAGAGGCCTGTGGTCACCACCACCAGGGGTCGCCCCAATGCCCGAGGAGCCCTGGCCCTCAGCACTTCTGCCAAACCTGGAAGTGCCGGGGGAAGGAAGACCAGAGATGCCCGGAGTGCTTCCGGGTGTGCAACTTCGGGAGATTATCGAGAGGCACCTGGAGCACATCTGAGTGATGATAAAAGGGGCCGCCTCCCTCCATTCGGGGGCTGGAGTTGGGTGAGGAGAGGACCAGGTCTTGTTGGAGAGGAGTGGAGGCGGCCTGAAGAGAGAGGCCTTGGGTAGAGGCCTGGACTTCTTGGGGAGCTGTTTGGGGTTGTGTGCACTGTTGTAAATAGTAACTTATGTGGGTTGAACCATCGCTGTCTGCCTGTATGTGTCCGGAGTGTGTTCCACAATATATATATATATATATATATATATATATATATATATATATATATATATATATATATATATATATATATATATATATATATATATAAATGTATATATAAAATCCAACGCTGTCTGTATGTCTGTTGTGAAAGAAAAATTAGCTGCTTGCAAGTTACTAAGGGTTAAAAAAGCTGACAAAGCTGTTTTGCTATAATGGCGGGTTACTCATACAGGCATCTGTCATAAGTAAGCTGACCGAGGACAACTTCCTCTTTAGGAATGCGTCTGTTAGACACAGGAAAAATGACCTTTCCTTCATTAGGGCCCCATCTGCAATGTACACAAAGCAGAAACGGATGGAAGATTTGCACAATATAAGTTGAAATGCTTAGTAAACTATGTGATGCTTTAGTATAAGTAAGGGGAAGGGGGAGAGAGAAAATATAAAATGCTGATTGAAAAAGAGAACTTTGCTCTTCTGCCTTGCAATACATGAATCCTATGTACTGTGGAGACTGGCCCAGACACAGACAGGCAGACACGTTCATGTCACCCACAAACACGTTTATTATCAGTGATATATACAAAAGTGCACCACAAACCCCCAAAGTCCTGGCCACAATGCCTTACTTCCTTCTTCAGGCCTCTTCCTTGCCTCCTCCTGTAGGCTCAGTCCACACCACTCCCGAATCTCCTGAATGAAGGGAGGCGGCCCCTTTTATTATTCACCCGGATGTGCTCCAGGTGGGTTCCGGCAATCACCCGCCGACACGCCCTGTGTGGCGGAAGTGCCGGCTGCATCCCCGGGAAGCACTCCGGGTGTCCCTGCTCTTCTTCCCCCCAGCACTTCCTGGTGTGGCGGAAGTGCTGAGGTCCAGGGCTCCCAAGGCACGGGAACGCCACCTGGCGGCGACCACGGGCCCCTACAGGGTGGAGCTTCCAAGCCCTGTGCCCGTGGCCCCCAAAGCAACCAGGATGGCAGCCCCCACATGATCCAGGGCGCGCGTAGACCCTCCTCCGGTCCCTCAAGGCGTCCCGGCCGGGTCGTTGCCCCTGGCATACCTGACAGTACCCACCTGTGACTGAATAAAATTTGATTGATTGAACCATTCCTAGCATCCCTGGGGGGTTACTTCCACATGTCCGTTTTTCACGAGAGAACTACTCAACAGATTTAGATTGGGTTTTTTTCTATAATTTGCTTGAGCATTCCGGTTGATTTTGCGACTTCTCTCATCACTCTAAGTATTACAGTTCGCTTGCGGTACCGATTTATTTGCACAAATCCGAGAGAGAAGCTTCAGGACACCACGTGTTGGAGCTCACCTTGCCTCCGCTAAGCTAGTGATACCTGTTTATTCAACAGAGATTATCGTCTACAGATTGTTAAGGAGTAACGTTTAACTTTTTGAGAGAGAGATCAGAGCTACGTGTGTTTGAGGGGGTAACTGCTGATTGCCATAGATAGATAGATAGATAGATAGATAGATAGATAGATAGATAGATAGATAGATAGATAGATAGATAGATAGATAGATATTTTATTAATCCCAAGGGGAAATTCACATACTCCAGCAGCAGCATACTGATAATAAACAATATTAAATTAAAGAGTGATAACAATGCAGGTATAACAGACAATATCTTTCACCCACCCCAGGGGTGGAATTGAAGAGTCGCATAGTGCGGGGTCTCCTCAGTCTGTCAGTGGAGCAGGACGGTGACAGCAGTCTGTCGCTGAAGCTGCTCCTCTGTCTGGAGATGATCCTGTTCAGTGGATGCAGTGGATTCTCCATGATTGACAGGAGTTTGCTCAGCGCCCGTCGCTCTGCCACGGATGTCAAACTGTCCAGCTCCGTGCCTACAATAGAGCCTGCCCTTCCTCACCAGTTTGCACACAGTCTCCTCTGATGATCACAGGGTCCATGAGGGGCCTGGGCCTCCTAAAATCCACCACCAGCTCCTTGGTCTTGCTGGTGTTCAGGTGTAAGTGGTTTGAGTCGCACCATTTAACAAAGTCCTTGATTAGGTTCATACACTCCTCCTCCTGCTCACTCCTGATGCAGCCCACGATATCGGTGTCGTCAGTGAACTTTTGCACGTGGCAGGACTCCGAGTTGTATTGGAAGTCCGATGTATGTTGGCTGAACAGGACCGGAGAAAGTCCAGTCCCCTGCGGCGCTCCTGTGTGGCTGACCACAATGTCAGACCTGCAGTTCCTGAGACGCACATACTGAGGTCATGTGCTTTTCTCCCCACGTGGGGGACGCTCTCCCATTAGAGCTGAGCACGATCGGATACAGTGCCAATGTCTATTGATTTTTAAAGCTTGTCCTGTTTCACTACTGCATGGGTGTAGCCGCGGGGAACAGCTAGTTATTAATAAATTAAATGAGTAAACCAACCTCCAACGTCATACCTTCCTTACATGGTAATACTCAGCCACCCAACTCCGCCTACTTTTGGCCCCGCCCCATCCTGTGTCCTACCCTGAGGTGCACTTTCTTCAGCACACACAACTGCAGGTGTCTTCACTGCATTGCTGTCAGCAACGGCTGTTGACTTTTGTCAACTTTTGCAATTAATTCCTTCTTTGCTTGAAAATGTCTGGCTGTTGTCTTTTTATAATATTGGACTTGCAATAATATTCAGTTATGAGAAATGTTAGGCAATAACAGAAGTGAACGGCAAACTTTACTACAGTGACTGACCATTATGGATACCTAGTGAATGTGGCACTCTGATGGTAAATTATGGGGTGACCACCAAACTGGGACACTATATCTATACATAAAGCCCTTCCTCATTTGTTTAACACAAAGGATTCCAAACAAATGATTGATGTGAAAACCAACAAATGGCAGTACTCTATTCTTGTGTGGTTCTTTGTCCAAAAAGTAGATGCAAGCTTAGGTATCATATGACGCAAAGAAGCCAACCTGAGGAATCATAAACACCTGTGGGATGGCAAGTGTCCCAGAAATTATGGGGCCCTGAAATGGCGGGACCCTGTAGAAAACGTGCCAGGTCCGACTGAAATGTATGCAGATCCCCTCAAATAAAAGTCCTTTAATCACGTCTGAATTGTTTGATTTGCAGTTTTAAGCTGCAGAGCAGAACGGAAAAATGTCTCTTCGTTCCAAACATTATGGAGGACACTGAAAACACTAACTAACCCTATAATTAACTATTTTTATCTGCTAGGACTGACATACAATTACGAAACAAGTTGGAATGAAAACCTGCAGCCACGGCGGCCCTCCAGTACCGTAACTGAGGACCCCTGCTACACTGGAATGAAGTTAGTTTAGAAAATGGTTGCATATTTATGTGCTGTGTATCCGTCTGTCAGCCACACTGCTTTAAATTGGCCAACAAAATCTGCTCTGTAACGGCACTGCAATAGCAAAAGTTAAAAAGTAGTGAGCAGCACCTTAACGCTTCGTCTTAATACTACACTATATAATTATGTTATTTTGGTTGTATGCAATTCAGTGCAAGAGCGTTGCGTAATCTGGTTGTTTTTGTTGAGTTTTGAAATTGGCCTATTATTTAAGAAAACACAAAGGAATAATTTTTATAGTCATCTTGTAAATTGTAGCTTTCGAAGACTGCTGATATTCTTTATTTAAATGCTACATGTCAAAATGACTGGCTTTATTGTTTAACTAAATTCTGTTTTCTTCCATTTTCCTCTTTCTTTCACAGCTATCTTGCAAATTAAGTTGATAAAACTGGAGATTTGACAACTGAGGGGCAGACACCACTTGACATTTGAGTTTCACTTCTTAAATAACACATTAGTATCACGTTAACGTTGCAGGATGGCTTTCTCATATTTTAAACAGGGGCCTACAGTGCTCCACTATGTCAACCTAACAGTATCCACTGAGAAACGTAGTTAATGAGATGTGGCAGGAACACTTTGGAGAACCCACGAGGTAGGTTGGGATCTTCACCAGCATGTCTAGGGATAGATTGACCCAGAACTCCACAGACAGGCTTTGGCCTGCACAGGCCCAAAAAGGTTAACCGGCTATAAATGAGGCCCCACATAATATGTATTATATCTACTCTGCAAGTATTTGCAAACTAATAAAGGGTCCGCAGCATCTTGCAAGGCACCATATATTTTAGAAAGATACCTGGTGGTCACCGGGTTCCAAGGTAATCAGGGGAACAAAGGTGATTACCAATAATGGTTAGACTGAGAGGGGGTAAACCCATTCTAACAACTATGGAACATCTATGCATGATGGTTGGGAAAAATGGGGACCGTTGTGGATTGTAGGTCCTAGTTTGGTATAGCAGAAAAGAAATCCCCAGCAAGAAAACCCAAAGATTCTTGTTAACCCTTTGTTACTCGGGTGGGGTGTTGCACACCCCAGTTGCCAAAGTTATGCGTATTTCTCATAGATGGCGCGACGTGGAGCTTTGATGCCTTGAGTAGCTGCAAGTTGACTAAAGTATTACAAATTCCGAATCAGAACCAGAGTCAAATTCAGACTTAGAACGGAGCACATCAGCCACAGTGAACATGATACGGACTCATCTGAAGATGCTGATGAAGATGACGATGAGGAAACACAGCAAGGAGTAAAGATAGAAAAACAAGATTTCAGTGCCATTCCTGCAGCACATACATATGCGTGGAACATTTGGTTCCAACCTGCAATCAGTGCACCACAAGTTCCCAACAAACACAGGAATAGTGGGACTTTCCATGAAGCTGTGAACTGTGACCGCGTTTGAGACGGACAGAATGAATGTATATGGTATAGAGACATGAAACGTTTTTTTTTATTCCCACCTGTAATTATTGAAAAAGGAAATTTTAGACAGTGATTTTGTAAACATGAAAAGCCAGAGAATGCTACATGTCCTAGTAAAGATTATTTAAATTGCATTTAAAATATTTCTTACTATCATTTCTCCATAAATAACAGTGGGGTGCAATACACCCCAGCCGATCACTTATGAGAGTTCACGAAACCCGAGTAACGAAGGGTTAAAGATCCTAAACAAATGGTAGGACACCCAAAATGTTCCCCTGGGATATTAGAGGGCTGTAAGTAAACCCAACAGGGCACATGTAGTTCTTGCTGTAGGCCCAATGTCTAGCAGGCTGACACAAATTTCGAGGTCTCCTGGGGAAGCCACTTCAGCCTGCTCTATCATGGGGTGAGCCCTGGACAAACTGGAAGCTGACGCAGAAAAGAGAATGGTGACAAAAGTGGATGCCATCATGAAAAATCTCTCGGGAACACTCATATCCACCTCTGAGGGTCTTTTCTGCCCGTTGCTTTCAGGCAATTCAAGGTTTTCTTCCAGCATCCCACAATTCATGCTGATACTCTTTAAGTTCATTGAACAATTTCTGCACAATATGCAATTATTAATCCATTGCTTGGCTGTATTATTTGTTCTGTGAGTCTGTATTCTTTGTTTTTAAGTATCTGCTGCTGTATGCATCTTAATGTCCCCTTGGGATTAATACAATTTGTCTAATTAAATCCAATTTACGTTGAAGGCCTATGATTACATGATCTTCCAAAGAACACAAGTCTTTTTCTGCATGTTTTTTTCAAATTTTTATTATTGCACAACTTTCTATCTGAGTGTTCCAGGAAGGCACAATGAGAGCTTAGATTACACAATAAAAGACCATTTGAATGCAAAGATTCATCGGTTTTAGTTAAAGGTGTCCACTTAACAGTGATGGTATTTAAAATGTTCCTCAGTGTTCATCATCATCAGTGTCATTGAAACAGGAGGATGCCGGTGCTGATCTGAGAGGACTGCACTTGACGACAAACTTGATGTTAATGCAAATTTAACAGACGTAGAGAATATGGAGGCAGTTAGCCGTGTCAGACCTGTCCGCTGAAAAGCCACGGTCCGTCGACCGCCATGATCGTCGAATACTAAGGAGTCCTCTACAGGCCAACGAGCAAAGGGTCGAGGACATCGGAGATCCACTTGTGGCAGTTCATAACAGCAGAAAACTTCTAACATTAAAATGATCAGTGCGCCAAATACCATCTTACATTTCTCATAAATTTCTATTTATAATAATAATAATACATTTTATTTAATAGGTGCCTTTCTTAACACTCAAGGTCAGCTGACAATGAAATTAAACCGCATTAATAAAATAAAAACAAATAGGAATGATAAATCAAAAAGCAATAATTAGCAAACAAACAAAGATAATGGGTGGCACGGTGGCGCATGTGGGTAAGAAGACCTGGGTTCGCTTCCCAGGTCCTCCCTGCGTGGAGATTGCATGTTCTCCCCATGTCTGCATGGGTTTCCTCCCACAGTCCCAAGACATTGCATTGGCGATCCTAAATTGTGTGCTTGGTGTATGCCCTGCAGTGGGATGGTACCCTGCCAGGGGATTTGTTCCTGCCTTGCGCCCTGTGTTGGCTGGGATTGGCTCCAGCAGACCCCTGTGATCCTGTAGTTAGGATATAGCGGGTTGGAGAATGACTGACAAAGATTACAGGCAGTAACAGTGTTACATTTCTAATTGGTATGCCAGTTTGAAAAGATACGTTTTGAGGACAGTTTTAAAATGTGTTATTGAATTGAGTTGGTGAATATGAGAGGGAAGAGAACTCCAGAGTTGAGGAGCACTAGGAGAGACACTCAAGCTGCCCTTGAACAGAGTTTGACGCGTGGTACAGAAAGTAGAGCTGCAGATGAGGATCTGAGGGAGTGAGAGGGAGTGTAGGTCTGTAGGAGATCAGCGAGGTAGGGAGGAGCGAGACTGTGGAGAGCCTAATATGTTCAGAGCAGCATTTTGTATTGTATTCGATAGTTAACATTTTTTCAGCATTTTTTCACTTAAGAAACATAGCTAAAGTTAGACCTCTTATATCACTGAAAGATGCTGAGAAATTAGTTTGTTTTCAGTCGACTAGATTACTGTAACGCACTCCTCTCAGGACTACCCAAAAAAGACATAAATCGTTTGCAACGAGTGCAGAATGCAGCTGCTAGAATCCTAACTAGGAACAGAAAATCCGAACACATTACTGCAGTTTTGATGTCACTGCACTGGTTGCCTGTGTCATTCAGAATTGACTTTAAAATACTGCTTATGGTTTACGAAGCCTTAAATCATCTTGCTCCATGGAGCAAGTAACATTCTATGATCTGCTTCCCGCAACTGAGAAGGGCCCATGGCAGATGTTTGCCAGCTTGCAGACTAACCGCACGCATTTTCTGGTAGGTAACCACCCATACAATAAGATTGTGATTCAGACTTCAAATGGTATGTATGTATGAATGTAATTACCCCGATCTCCAGGCTGTCAAGTAAACGAACCATACACTGTGGCGCAATGTAAAGAGCCTTTGACTCTAACGCTGACTTCCGAGGTTTGATCCCCGGTGAGGGGTGCAGTGAGTGTGTACGCCTGATGAGAGCAAATTAGGGCGAAACACGTGTCACATACGTTTTGCATTATTTGACAGTTAACAGGTATGTAACTACATATATATATATATATATATATATATATATATACAGTATATATATATATATACCGTATTTACCCGTGTACCACGCGCCATCGTGTAAGACGCGCACCCTAATTTTTACAAAGAAAATCGAAAAAAAAGTTTTGCCCCGTTCTGATTGTATAGAAAGCATTTAGAGAGAGAGAGTGAGCGCTGTCGAGCGAGAGGGAGCGCGAGTGAGCGAGCAAGCGAGCGAGAGAGATAGAGCGTGTGTGGCCGAGCGAGAGAGAGAGAGAGAGAGAGAGAGAGCGCGAGCAAGCGAGCGAGCCCAACAGAAGAAGTAAACATTACAGAATTACATTTCCTCGTGTATGACGCGCACCTGATTTTCTAATGCTAATTTTTGGGAAAAAATGTGCGCGTGGTACACGTGTAAATACAGTATATATTTACATTTGGAAGAAAATTAATTATGAAAGATGTTCAACAGGTAGTGACTGCCATGAGACTGATGAGTTTTACAAATTTCTTTGAGGGTAGGTCAAATATGTGACACTAAGTCAATCTTCTATTTGGTGACAAAGGCGTGCGGCTGCTCATATCACCATGGCACTTATATCCCATTTTCAGTTACTTCTCAGTCTACTGTATATTCGTACTTTTGCCCTTTCTAAGCTTTCCAGTACTTTGCAAAGAAGGTCAATAGTCTGTCATTTTACTGCTTCTTAAAGGAATACTCCATGAACAAATGATATTTTTTTATACGTTATGTGGAAAACAAGAGGCTGGCAGAATCCAAAGAAGAGTTCGGATGCCAACGCGGCCACCATGTTTGATTTTGAGCGACAAAAATCAAATAAACTCAATAAGCTCAATGGTGCAGGTGAGAAAACAAAAAGCAAAAGGAGTGTTAGCTTGAGATGGCTCTCTACAAAGGGTCTGTCTGATCCTGTACAGTTGTGGCCCAAACATTTTGAGAATGACCCAAGTGTTGGTTTTCACAAAGCTTCAGTGTTTTAGATCTTCTTGTCAGATGTTTCTCTGGTATACTGAAGTAGAATTACAAGCATTTCAGAAGTTTCAAAGGCTTTTAGTGACAATGACATTAAGTTTATGTAAAGAGTCCATATTTGCAGTGTTGGCCCTTCTTTCTTTTTCAAGACCTTCGCAATTCCCCCTGGCAGGCTGGCAATCAACTTCTGGGCCCAATCCTGACTGATGGCAGCCCATTCTTGTATAATTAATGCTTGGAATTTTGTCAGAATTGGTGGGTTTTTGTTTGTCCACCTGCCTCTTGACGATTGACCACAAGTTCTAAATGGGGAGTTTCCTGGCCATGGACCCCAAATTTCATTGTTTTGTTCCCCGAGCCACTTAGTTCTCACTTTTGCCTTACGGCCTGGTGCTCCATCATGCTGGAAAAGGCATTGTGGGTCACCAGACTGTTCTTGGATGATTGGAAAAAGTTGCTCTCAGAGGATGTTTTGGTCCCATTCTTTATTCATGGGTGTGTTCTTGGACCAAATTGTGAGCGAGCCCACTGCCTTGGCTGAGAAGCAACCCCTCGTGACATGAATGGTCTCAGGATGCTTTACTGTTGGCCTGACACAGGACTGGTGGTAGCGCCGCTCATCTTTGCTTTTTTCCAGATGCCCCAAATACTCTTAAAAGGGATTCAACAGAGAAAATTACTTGACCCCAGCAGTCCAATCCCAGAATATCAGTCTGTCCCTGATGTTTTTTTTTTGGCTTCTTTGCTGCCCTTCTTGACACCCACCAGGCCATCTTCCAAAAGTCCTCGCCTCACTCACACCTGCCTGCTGCCGTTCCTGAGCAAACTCTGCACTGGTGGTGCCCGCAGGCAGCTGAATCAACTTTAGGAGACGCTCCTGGCGTTTGATGGACTGTCTTGGGCACCCTGAAGCCTTCCTCACAACAGCTGAACCTCTCTATTGTAACTCAATCAGCATGACAGAGTAATCTCCAGCCTTGTCTTTGCCGACACTCTCACCGTGTTAACAAGAAGATCACTGAAACGATGTCAGCAGGTCCTTTTGTGGCAGGGCTGACATGTAGTGGAAATGTTTTTTTTGGCATTAAGTTCATTTACATGACAAGGAGGAACTTTGCAATTCATTGCAATTCATCTGATCCCGCTTCAGAACATTCCGGAGTAGATGCAAAATGCCATCATAAAAAACTGAGGCAGCAAACTTTGTGAAGATTAATATTTGTGTCCTTCTCAAAACATTTAGGCACGGCTGTAGAAGGATCAGGTCAAGACTGAGAAACCTCTGGCCGCCTTTATATGGTACAGTCTGGAAGGGGCGGGACATCTCGGAGTGCTGAGGGCGGGGTCAGTTGTCCTCATCAGGTGTCTTCTCGGAGTTGTGGAGCAAAGAGACAAGACTGATAGTGACAGAGTCCCTCTCTCATCCTGACGTGGCATTGCATACCTGGTCTAAACCAATAAGGCGGTCCACTGACACATAAGTGTGACACTTACAATAAGATGCTGCAGATGTCCTACCAGACGTTTGTGGCGAGCGCCCTCTTCTACGCGGTGGTGTGCTGGGGTGGCAGCGTAAAGATGAAAGACGCCTCACGCCTGGACAAACTTGTTAAGAAGGCAGGCTTTATTGTAGGAGTAAAGTTGGACAGTTTAACATCTGTGACAGAGCGACGGGCGCTGAGCAAACTCCTGTCAATCATGAAGAATCCACTGCATCCACTTAACAGTGTCATCTCCACGCAGAGGAGTAGCTTCAGTGACAGACTTTTGTCACTGTTCTGCTCCACTGACAGACTGAGGAGATCGTTCCTCTCCCACACTATGCGACTCTTCAATTCCACCCGGGGGAGTAAATGCTAACATTAATTTTATTTTAATTTTTTTTTTTTTCATTTTTATTACTATTTAATTTAATATTGTTTCTTTGTATCAGTATACTGCTGCTGGATTATGTGAATTTCCCCTTGGGATTAATAAAGTATCTATCTATCTATCTATCTATCTATCTATCTATCTATCTATCTATCTATCTATCTATCTATCTATCTATCTATCTATCTATCTATCTATCTATCTATCTATCTACTTACTTATCCCATCTGGTTTTCAGGAGTGGCTGAGAGAAAAAAATAATTTTGTGTTTTCATATAGAACAGAGATAACAAAAAATATGATAGAATAGGTATTTATGGAGATGAATACTAGACCACAGCAAACAATCTCAAAAACAGCCATGAATACAATCTCACGTTACTCCGGTTACATGATCCACATGTCAGTTACCTAGTCGTCTGCTCACAATGTGCAAACCACATGCAAATATCCATCCATCCATCCATCCATCCATCCATCCTCTTCCGCTTATCCGAGGTCGGGTCGCGCAGGCAGCAGCTTGAGCAGAGATGCGCAGACTTCCCTACCCCCGGCCACTTCCTCTAGCCCTTCTGGGGGGAATCCCGAGATGTTCTCAGGCCAGCTGGGAGACATAGTCCCTCCAGCATGTCCTGGGTCGTCCCTGGGGCCTCCTCCCGGTTGGACGTGCCTGGAACACCTCACCAGGGAGACGTCCAGGTGGCATCCTGATCAGATGCCCGAGCCACCTCATTTGACTCCTCTAGATGTTGAGGAGCAGTGGCTCTACTCTGAGCACCTCTCAGATGACTGAGCTTCTCACCCTATCTTTAAGCGAAAGCCCAGACACCCTGCGGAGGAAACTCATTTCAGCCGCTTGTATTCGCGATCTCGTTCTTTCGGTCACTACCCATAGCTCATGACCATAGGTGAGGGTAGGAGCGTAGATCGACTGGTAAATTGAGAGCTTTGCCTTACGGCTCAGCTCCTTTTTCACCACGACAGACCGATGCAGAGCCCGCATCACTGCAGACGCCGCACCGATCCGCCTGTCGATCTCACGCTCCATTCTTCCCTCACTCGTGAACAAGACCCGAGATACTTGAACTCCTCTACTTGGTGCAGGATCTCTCCCCCAACCCTGAGAGGGCACTCCACCCTTTTCCAGCTGAGGACCATGGTCTCGGATTTGGAGGTGCTGATTACCATTCCAGCCGCTTCACACTCAGCTGCGAACCAATCCAGAGAGAGTTGAAGATCACGGCCTGATGAAGCAAACAGGACAACATCATCTGCAAAAAGCAGTGACCCAATCCCGAGTCCACCAAACCGGACCCCCTAAACACCCTGGCTGCGCCTGGAAATTCTGTCCATAAAAGTTAAGAACAGAATCGGTGACAAAGGGCAGCCCTGGCGGAGTCCAACTCTTACTGGAAACGGGTTTGACTTACTGCAATGCGGACCAAGCTCTGACACAGGGGCCAAACTGCCCTTATCAGGGGGTCTGGTACCCTATACACCCGGAGCACCCCCAACAGGATTCCCCAAAGGATACGGTCAAACGCCTTTTCCAAGTCCACAAAACACATGTAGACTGGTTGGGCAAACTCCCATGTACCCTCCAGGACCCTGCTAAGAGTGAAGAGCTGGTCCCCTGTTCTGTGACCAGGACGAAAACCACACTGTTCCTCCTGAATCCACGGTTCGACTATCTGACGGACCCTCCTCTCCAGGACTCCCAAATAGACTTTTCCAGGGAGGCTGAGGAGTGTGATCCCTCTGTAGTTGGAACACACCCTCCGGTCCCCTTTCTTAAAGAGGGGGACCACCACCCCGGTCTGCCAATCCAGATGCACTGTCCCCGATGTCCATGTGATGTTGCAGCGGCATGCAAATATTGTTACGTAAATACCTGTAAAAAAATCAGTACAGGGCAGACCAAGAAACACTTTCACATGGGAATGAGCTTTTGAAGTGAAGACCACCCCACCTGCCTCTTCATTCATGGCTCAAGGGTCCTATCTTCATTGTGTGTGTGTGTGAGCACATTTCCTCTGTAAGCACGTCCATGAGTAGTGGAATGCTGCATATTTCCAACATGTCTGGGAACCGAATGGCTCGTGGCGTGATTTCACAGTCTCTGATGCTCAGCCCTTGAGGTCTTGCCCACCCTGCATAGTGGAAAAGAGTAAATTAAACCAACCCTATTCTGCTACAACCCGTCCATTTTTTAATTTTAAGATGATTGGACATCAGGACATTAATGCTTTTCCCCTTCCTCTTAAAAGGGATGTTAAGTAATAAATATACAAATATAGGAATAACAATAATGAAAATATAACTTCTGCCAACAGGGCCTATTTAGACTGTCCATTTTTATTTTATTCATTTTCCATAGCAGGCCTAAAAGGCATTGATTGAGCCCCAGGTTGAGTGTTATGGAGATGGACAAGTAAAGACACACAGCCATTACCCTTTCTTCAATCCGCAGAAAGAAGAGGAAACAATGGCACATGTGTGGGAGGGAGCAAAGGTGAGAATGAGGAGTATGAAGTGAAAAAGCATGAAGAGCTGCCGCTGTGCTAATCTCTCAGTGAATTAGCATACTTGTGCCCTGATATCGCGCTCATTAGCATGAGTGCCGCAGGCCCTGGTGAGTCATGCCAAGTCACTGCTAGACGCAAAGAAGCAAAACGTTTCCAGCTCTATCAAAGTCATGTTTTTTTAACAGCAGAGAAAGCAGAACGTATGTGTGATTTTCATTTTACATCTGACAGCCTTCAGAGTTTGTGAAGTGATCAGTTGATCATTCGAGCAGTAAAAAATATGGTCATCAGTCATCTGGCAATTTACCTTAATAAAAGGATAAGTCTCTGTGTGTCTGTCCAGTTGCTATGCCGCTCTCATTCCAAAAGATGGCACAACACAAACATTTTATTAATAAAATGTATTGTATGTGTCCTTCCAACAAATGGCGCATCACAAACACTGCTTTTGAGAATGGCATATAACAGAGACATGTTCATTGTGTGGTGCAGTGCATATGTTAACTGTCATGATCAGGGCTGAGTTTTGGGGTCTTCTAGTATTTATCTATTGTAGACGCCATTTGGCATAACTGTTGTTATGATGACATCCTGTGTTTCTAGGGGCGTGGTCACCCAGGTTGTGACCTCAAATTCATCAGCAAGACGAGATAAAAGGTTTATCTGATCTGCAGATAAATCCTTCAAAACTCTTATAGTAACTCACTCTTTGTGATTGATTTTTCGACTTCTTGTCTGACTTTTGACTGTTGCCTTGTTTTTGTTTTATTTTTTCCTTTGCGTTGCATCTCCTGGTTCGACTCAAAACATTAGTTATCAGTTCCCTGCTGAGTCAAGACAGTTCATTCTGACGTCTATGTCGAATTACTTAGATTTCAACTAATAATTAGAATCTACTCTATATATATAATCCTAAGCCTAAAAGTGCAATGATTTTGTGCAACGATTTTATGTGATATTTTTTTCTCACGCTTTAAATCTGGCTTATTTTAAAACCTACATATATACAGTATGTTTGGTATCATTCTTTTCAGAATTTATCAAACTTTCACGTGATGTTGTTAGATTTTCAGATTCTTATACTGTTTTAAATTATAAACTAAAAAATAACAAGACCTCACGTCCCGCAAGATGAGAGTTTATGTCAAGAGATTTAAACACGCCTGGGGCTGGAAATAAAAGACAAAGAGCAGGACAGCTGCTGTACAGGCTTTTACATTTTTGAACAGCCCACAGCAACAGCAAGCCAGCAGCTGATCGAGCAAAGAGGAGGTAAAAAAAAAAAATGTATTTGTTTCCCATTGTATCACCGTTTACGCCCTGCGGTGGGTTGGCGCTCTGCCCGGGGTTTGTTTCCTGCCTTGTGCCCTGTGTTGGCTGGGACCCGGTATCCTTCAATAAGGGCGCGCACAAAAAGGTGACCTTCAAAAGGGCGACCTCAATTAGGCGCGGCGAATAAAAGTGCACATAAATAAAAGCGACCTTCAAAAGGGCGACCTCAATTGAGCGCCGAATAAAGGCGCGCGTAAATAAAGGAGAGATTCAAAAGGGTGACGTCAATTGGGCGCAGCGAATAAAGGCAAACGCAACAAAATTATTACAGAAAATTTATTAGATAAAGGCAATAATTGAACGTATAAAAAGGCGAAAGCAAGAATATTAAAACATCCAATTAATTAATGCATGAACTTCTAACAAACTATTTCTAAAGCTCTCTATATTTTGTTGTTTTCAAAATTACAGAAAATTAGATTAAGGTAATTTGTTCGGCCCTCAATTGAGGTACCCCTTTTAAAGCTCGCCTTTATTTACGTGCGCCTTTATTCGCTGCGCCCAGTTGAGGTCGCCCTTTTGAAGGTCGCCTTTTTGTGCGCACCCTTATTAAATAGAAGCCGAGACCCTGTAGTTAGGATATAGCGGGTTGGATAATGAATGGGATGGATGTATCACCGTTTAAGAGGAGGTTTCAGAAGAGCGACCGTGTCTCCTTGGGGTGCGTTCTGCTCCCCTTTTCACAACGCGAGCGGCAGAGACGCAAAGTGGCGAGGCGAACCCCCTAGTAATAATAATAATAATACATTTGATTTATTTGTAGGCACCTTTCTAAACATTCAAGGGCACCGAACAATAGATAAAACACACTTTAAAAACAAAACTAAAAATACAAAAATTAGTTTTAAGTTTAGATTTGAAAAGTGAGAATGAATCAATATTACTAAGCACGGATGATAAGACGGATGAAGGGGAATGTCAAGTAGATGGAAGAAGAGGATCTAAAGGGTGCAGGAGGGAATGGCAACATGGAGGAGGTTGGACAGATAGGTCGTGGATAGTCTTGAATGTTAACAGGAAAATTTTGAAGTCAATACGGAACTTAACTGGAAGCCTGTGAAGCTGCTGCAAGACGGCAGTGATATGGTAAGTAGAGGGGATTCTAGTAATGATGAGGGGGGGCAGCTGAAGTCTGGACCAGTTGAAGCTTATAAAGAGATTTGCAAGAAAGACTAAAGAAAAGGGAATTACAATAATCCAGATGAGAAGTGACAAGGCTATGAACAAGGATAGCAGTGGTGTGGGGAGTGAGGGAGGGGAGAATATGATTAAAATTACGCAAGTGGAAATATGCAGACCAGGAGATGTTACTGATGTGGGACTGAAAAGATAGAGAACTATTATCTTAGACGGGTAGCACAGTTAGTCCACCTTGTTAACACTAGAATTACCAGAGCCTACCAAAAAACTCGTAATTCCGTCCCACCTTAAATTGCTTCTTAAATCCCTTCACACCTCTCCGCCAGCGTCCTTTGTCCTCTAAATGTGCTGATAAAGAAAAGCTAGGAGCAGCCGGCTATTCCATTCCACCACCAATTTAGAACGTGCACGAACTTCTCCCAGCTCATGCCTTGATTGAGTATCTGGGAGTGAAGTGGAGTTTTAGAGTGGAAATAATAGATCGTTATTTGGAACACACGCATTTCACGTCTGTTCCGTTTCTACAGTAATCTGTGTCAACACATTGTTAAAACAGAAACGTTTTTTATATTCTAGTAGTAGATGACAAAATGTAGGCATAAACTATATAGTGTATGAAGCCTGAAGTCCAAATAACAAAGAAACATTTTCACAAAAGGTTTCAAATATAACACAATTGCATTAGAATATAAAAAACTTTTCTGTTTTAACAATGTGTTGACACAGATTACTATAGAAACGGAACAGACATGAAATGCGTGTGTTCCAAATAACGATCTAATATTTCCACTCTAAAACTCCACTTCACTCCCAGATACTCAATCAAGGCCTGAGCTGGGAGAAGTCCGTGCACTATCTAAATTGGTGGGGGGTTGGAATAGCCGGCTGCTCCTAGCTTTTCTTTATCAGCACATTTAGAGGACAAAGGACGCCGGCAGAGAGGTGTGAAGGGATTTAAGAAGCAATTTAAGGTGGGACGGAATTACGAGTTTTTTCGTAGGCTCTGGTAATTCTAGTGTTAAAAGGATAAGCGTCTGTGTGTCCGACCGGATGATATGCCTTGGGGGGTTTGGGGGAGTGAGGTCATCAACAGTGCCAGTGGTCTTGCAAGGGATCGAGAAAGGCAGTTAGTGCACCTCACCATCCCTTGGCCTGGCATGGAATTACTGTTACTCAGATAGGTCCTTTAGCTGTCTCCTATTCACATGTTTGTGACACTCTTAAGTTCAGCTCTTATTATTTAATGGAAAAACTGTGTATATGACAAATGGCAAGTTGTACTGGTCACATGACATTGGCCAATTTCTTAAGCCACCAGGCTAGGACACGCTGTCTCTTTACTTAACCCTTTCAGCAGTCTCTTCATTCAATTTCGAAGACAAATGCTATATGTTTAATTTAATGTGTGTTGCATTCAAAACACTTCATTCACAAAGAGCTATGTTAGCCCTTGAAGGTTCCCTTTATTCTCTCACACTTTATGAACCCCATACCAAATGGCATATAACTGAGACATACACATTGCATGAAGCACTGCAAATGTTAACACTGAGATCGATTATTTAAATTTCAGCCCATCTTAGGTGGGCAGCACCGCTAGTGACTCAATAAACCCCTAAATGTGCTGTAAATGTACAGGTAACAAAATGCTACTTCATATGCTGTACGCCATTCTGGATAAAACCGCAGAAGGTGACAGATTTAGTTAGTGGGTTTAACACATGGATATTTACTTTCACTGCTGTCTGATCTTTTTCCCCATTTTACCTCTGAAACATTTCTGAGTAATAATTTAACATAAAACTGCTTTTCCATGTCTCAGACTGAAAAGTAGGTCATGATTTGTGCTCTGTGATTTAGTCAGTTACAGGCCTTTTTTGCTAAATCAAAGGTCTCTTTTGAATTGTATATGTGAGGATGATGGGTTCACAATGAATTGGTATAAATTAGTTACATCATCATAATGGCACGAAGATATAAACAAGTGCCATAAAGTGTATAGGGTGCCTTTGACATTTTGTATAAAGGCATATTATACTTGACAGCCTGCTCTTATTAAGGGATTAATATTTCATGCATTGAAATTGTGCATGGTATGAGAGTACAGCGGAAACTCTTTAACATTAGGGTGCTGTACTGCTGTCAGAAATGATAGAGTTAGGCATCTAAATCATATGGTAGGCTGTGTGATGGGCACCCAGTGACAACTACAGTAGAATGCCATGCTGGATGGTGGCTTACAGGGCAGGAAGAGTTGCAGTCATTGGTTTGCAAGTGGGATGTGGTGGACAACCTAAGCTAGTGTTTCTTAACCGATAGGTCACATCCCAGGTTGCCGCGGGTTTCTGTCGTTTGTTCGAGAGTGGGTATCGGTGGGTCAACTAAGTGGTCCTAAGCCCTGCCTGATATGTTTTCCTGTTTCCAATAAAAGTTGAGAAACATTGGTTTAATGGAAGTTTGTGCGGGCTGAATCCATTAAGCACATGGAGCGACGCCAATTAAAACAAACCTTAAAGAGCCTTCCAAGTGATAGAAAACATATGAAATCTGATGAAATATGAAATGGTGGATTTTAGGAGGCCCAGGCCCCTCATGGACCCCATGATCATTAGAGGTGACTGTGCAGAGGGTGCAGACCTATAAATACCTGGGAGTGCAGCTGGATGATAAATTGGACTGGACTGCCAATACTGATGCTCTGTGTAAGAGAGGTCAGAGCCGACTATACTTCCTTAGAAGGTTGGCATCCTTCAACATCTGCAATAAGATGTTGCAGATGTTCTACCAGATGGTTGTGGCGAGTGCCCTCTTCTACACGATGGTGTGCTGGGGAGGCATCATAAAGAAGAGGGATGCCTCACGCCTGGACAAACTGGTGAGGAAGGCAGGCTCTATTGTAGGCACAGAGCTGGACAGTTTGACATCTGTGGCAGAGAGACGGGCGCTGAGCAGACTCCTGTCAATCATGGAGAATCCACTGCATCCACTGAACAGGATCATCTCCAGACAGAGGAGCAGCTTCAGCGACAGACTGCTGTCACCGTCCTGCTCCACTGACAGACTGAGGAGACCCCACACTATGTGACTCTTCAGTTCCACCCGGGGAGGTAAACGTTAACATTATACAAAGTTATTGTCTGTTATACCTGCATTGTTATCACTCTTTAATTTAATATTGTTCTTTATCAGTATGCTGCTGCTGGAGTATGGGAATTTCCCCTTGCTATTAATAAAGTATCTATCTATCTATCTATCTATCTATCTATCTATCTATCTATCTATCTATCTATCATAATAATAATAATAATAATAATAATAATAATAATAATAATAATAATAATAATAATAAAAGATTTATTACTACGGCTAGCTTTGGCAATTTCTACAACATTATTACCCTAATGTTTTCATATGACTACCAACTGTAAGTACGAATGACTTTAATTCAGTCGGCTGTAAAGCAGCACGTGACTGTACTCACAATATAAGACAGACAGACAGACCTGAAGAACAGAAGAAATTGGAGAAACAAGAGAAGACCATTCAGCCCATCAGGTTTTTTTTGTTTAGCTCACAGCTAAGCTGTCCCGATATCTCATCCAGATTCTTATTAAAGGTTGTCAGGGTTTCTGCTTTGACTCCATGACTCTTTGCATAAATAAGTGCTTCTTGGGCTTCAATTCTGAATCCAGTTTTCCTTTATGTCCACTGGTGACCTCATGTACATGATTTCCTGTTTAAATGAAGGAATTCTGTTGAATCGACTTTATCAATGCCTTTGAGAATTTTGAATACCTGGATTAAGTTCCCACACAGTCTTCTCTGCTCAAGACTAAAAAGGTTTAATTCACACGTCCTCAAGCTCTGAGATGCACTTGGTTGTTCTCCTCTGCACAGCTTCAAGTGCTGCACAACACTCCAGATGTGGCCTAGCGTAGTGCATTATATAGACCAAGATTTCAGTCCTTAGTGGTCCCCTGTTGGCTTTTCATTCCAACAGATTTCACACAGAGCAAGTCACTTTTTTACCTTTAATATTCTCACTGTTTAATTAGCTGACCTTTTATTTATCTTATTTTGCATTCAAAAAAGTACATTTGTTTATACAAAACTATCTGTTCCCCGCAGCTCCGCCCGCGTATTAGTGAAGGACAGTGAGGAGGACCCTCCTGGCTCTCCGCTCCTGATGTCATGCTTCCCACTCTCAGATTAGCGCAAATAAATCGCTCCTGCAAGTGAACTATGATTCTTAGTGTGATAAGAGACGTCACAAAATCAACCAGAATGTTAAAAAAATTACAGTGTTGAAGGTCCATGAGGACTGACCTGGAGGACCACTGATATAGTTTGAGCATAACTGGATGAACGGAGCTCCATCAAAAGACGCAGTTGGAGCTGCTGTCACAGGAAGCAATCTTCTTTTTCGGCTGCTCCCATTAGGGATTGCCAGAGCGGATCATCTGTTTCCATATCTTCATGTTCTCTCCATCTTGCTCTGTCACACCCATCACCTGCATGTCATCTCTCACCACATCCATAAACCTTTGCTTATGCCTTCCTCTTCTCCTCTTCCCTGGCAGCTCTATACTTAATATCCTTCTCCCAGTATACCCATCATCTCTCCTCTGCACATGTGCAAACCAACACAATCTCAATCTCGCCTCTCTGACTTTGTCTTCCAACTTAAGCTGACCCTCTAATGTCCTAATTTCTAATCCTGTCCATCCTTGTCACACCCAATGCAAATCTTAGCATCTTTAACTCTGTTACCTCCATCTCAGTCTCCTGCTTTCTGGTCAGTGCCACCGTCTCCAGCCCATATAACATAGCTGGTCTTACTACCGTCCTGTAGACCTTTCCTTTCACTCTTGCTGATACTCGTCTGTCACAAATCACTCCTGACACTCTTCTCACCCTATTCCACCCTGCCTGCACTCTCTTCTTCACGTCTCTTCCACAATCCCTGTTACTCTGTACTGTTGATCCCAAGTATTTAAACTCATCCACTTTCACCAACTGTACTCCCTGCATCCTCACCATTCCACTGACCTCCATCTCATTCACACACATGTATTCTGTCTTGTTCCTACTGACCTTCATTCCTCTCCTCTCTAGAGCAGATCTCCACCTCTCCAGGGTCTCCTCAACCTGCTCCTTACTATTACTACAGATCACAGTGTCGTCAGCAAACATCACAGTCCACAGAGACTCCTGTCAACCTGTCTGGCGGTCATTGTTAACTTGGGACTTGACTGTCACAAGAAGCAATATATCACTTTATTTAGTGATTATATTAGCTCAACTCTGTTCTGTCTATCAATGATCAACATATGAAATATAAGAAAATTGAAACACAATCCTAAGCTTCTATGTTGAGAATATGGCAGATCCTAGCTACTTGGGTCATCGCTTTGGAAACTTTTGTTGGAACAAAACGTAATACTCACTGGAGCATTCCATTTAATACCCAGGTTAGAGACTAGAGTCGAACACATCTATTACCATATTGTAACATGTGCGTCCCTGTCTTGCACCCCAAAACACGAGGCTGAGTCTCAATACTTTAGCAAAACCAGCTTTATTCAGCTTGAAACAGGAACAGCCTAGTTATTTATTGTAGCGGGATCTGGCACTGTCCTATACATAGACATAGCAATCAGGCAGGGCCGAGACCAAGTAATACTGTTCCCTGCAGTTATAATGTTCCTTGCATCACCCATCGATGGCAGGCTCTTATAGCGCGACCGCAGTCGGCTCAGAGCCGCTGCAGCACTGGGAGCCTGCGGTTACCCCGGCAATGGATGAGCTGTCTTCCACAGACACTGCGTTCATTCTTCAGGAAGCTTTCGGCATGTCGTCCTGTTGAGTGGAGTCCCAAAAAAGTTTAGAAACCATACAATATTTTATCACAACTTGTTATCAACATCCAAGAAAAACAGTGAAAGAAAGGCAGATCCTGGTTTGTCCACAGGAGGCGGTGGAGATCCTAACTGGGCCTCCTGCCTGCACAGGGCTGAGGAGCATTCATTAACAAGCCACCCCTGGATGAGCCTGTCACCTCTGTCAGCTCCTGTATGCATTTCTTTGAGGAGATGCTGATATCTACCAAGACTGTCAAGTGTTATCAAGTCAACGAGCCATGGTTTACAGCAAAGAAAAACTCAATCTGTCAATTGAAACCAAACACAGAGCCTCATCTACGGGTCAGATAAACAAGTACAAGGAAGCACAACAGACTTTAAAGAAGCAGGCAATGCAGGCTGGGGACAGACGTAGGAGAAATGTGGAGGCAAGGTTCCACTCAGACAACATCACTCAGGCCCCAGCTTTGACAGGACAGAATATTACCGAGAGTATGGGGGAAAAATGTGCAACAGGTAAAGCAAAATCTGTCAGCCACCTCAGTGTATGTTACTGCTGTTTAGGTGACAACACTTCAGAGCTGCAGACTAACATCCTGGGGACATGATTACAAAAATGGATTACAGAAGGTATGACATGACAGCCATCAATCAGGGAATGAAGCCAAGTAAGTCCTCAAGACCAGATTTTGTTAGAGGACAGTACCCGAGTAAGAGCCATCCGATATTATGGCCGTGTTTTAACTTCTCTCTTCAGGGCCTCTCTACTGCACCCACGCTATGGAAGACCCTGACGTCCAATCAATTCCATAAAAAAAAACTGCCTCATTGGCAGACTGAAAATGCCACAGTGGTCTTGACAAGCAAAGTCGAAGACCGGGCCAACTACTTTGTTTCTGCATGTCTTCCATCCGCTGACATCTTATATTCTTATTGTTACGTATATATAAGAAATTAAGACTAAATATAAGGTCTATTTAATGTTAAATATAATTACATTGAATGTGTGATGTGACTGCACCTTGGTATTAAGGTGCACGTTACTGCTGGAACTTGTTACGCACATAAAATGATGGAAGTTTGATAATTGCTGCATGTGTGTCTGTCTTTATTAATATATTAGTATACTGTTGGTTTAAGTGTAAAAACACAACACTTATGTTCTCAAGAATGGTGTATCCTGCATGTTAATGAAAAGGTGAGTGTTATGATTCAGAAAGGTGAGTTACGGAGCAGCATGAACAACAACCGGACCCCCGAACTCTAAGGTGAACTCCACTGTGCTGCACTCAGAAGTCCAGAAAATTAAAAAAAATGGAAAAAATAAGGGGAAAAAACAAAGACTACAATCTTAGAGCAAAGTTTTGCTTAAATGCAATCACACTCCTCCAGTCGTGAGTCTGTCATAATATTTATGTGGTATAACAAAAAATAAATTGGCGAGGTTAAGGGCAGAAAGTGCAGGAAAGGTGTGATTAATGTAAAATCAGACAGTCCGTGTTAGGAGAAGAAAAGCACAAAACTAAGCAAGGTGAAAGCAAAAGCTACCAACCAGCGATACAGACAACAATTACGGGTGAAATCTGAAACATTTAGAAACATTAGAACACTCTGGACGAGAACAGGCCATTCAGCCTAACAAAGCTCACAAGTCCTGTCCACTTATTTCCTCCAAGAAAACATCAAGTCAAGTGTTGAAAGTCCCTAACGTCTTATTGTCTACCACACCACTTGGTCTCTTATTCCAAGTGTCTATCGTTCTTTCTGTAAAGAAAAACTTCCTAATGTTTGTGTGAAATTTACTCTTAACAAGTTTCTAAATGTGACCCCGTGTTCTCAGTGAACTCATTTTAAAATAACAGTCTTGATCCACTGGACTAATTCCCTTCATAATTTTAAACACTTTAATCATGTCATCTCTTAATCTTCTTTTGTTTTAACTGTAAAGGCTCAGCTCTTAATCTTTCGTCATAACTCAACCCCTGTAGCCCTGGAATCAGCCCAGTTGCTCTTCTCTGGACCTTTTCTTGTGCTGTTATGTCCTTTTTGTAGCCTGGAGACCAAAACTGCACCCAGGACTCCAGATGAGGCCTCACCATTGTGTTATAAAGCTTGAGCAGAACCTCCTGTGACTCGTACTCCACACATCAAGGCGACATATAACCTGACATTCTGTTAGCCTTCTTAATGGCTTCTGAACACTGTCTGCCAGTTGATAGCGTCAAGTCCACCATGACTCCTAAATCCTTCTCATAAGGTGTACTTTTGATTTTCAGACCTCCCATTGTGTATTCAAACCTAAAATTTTTAACTTTAATGTGTAATTCTTTACAGTTTCTGACATTAAACTTCATCTGCCACAAATCTGCCCAAGCCTGTCCGCTATCCAAGTCCAATTCTGCCAGTTGATCGTGTCAAGTCCACTGGGACTCCTAAATCCTTCTTATAAGGTGGACTCTCAATTTTCTGACCTCCCATTGTGCATTCAAACCTAACATTTTTAACTTTTAATGTGTGAATTTCCCCTTGGGATTAATAAAGTATCTATCTATCTATGGGAAGTCGGAAAGTAGATAACTTAAAATTGAAATTTCTTCTTCTTTTATCATTCTTGTGGTAGAATGATTTGTGTGTTTAGTGATGTTGTTTAGCTGCATGACTCAGTTTCTCTTGAGTTTCAGTTCATGGACAGATACCCTGTGGACTTTACTGGTATAACTCAGAGTTCACAGTTTCATCGCTCTGTCCTTGGTCCAGAGGTGGCAAAGCAAGCCCAAACCACGATACTGCCACCACCATGTTTGAGAGATGTGATAAAGTTGTTATGCTGGAATGCAGTGTTTGCTTTTTCCCCAAACATAACTATTCTCTTTCAAGTAAAAGAGCTCAATTTTGGACTGATCTGTCCACAGAACGTTCTTCAAATAGCCTGAATTATCCAGCAATGTTCTTCTTGGAGAGTAGTGGTTTTCACCTTGTGACACCGCACCGTATTGTTCAGGGTTCTCTTGATGGTGGACTCATGAAAATTGACATTGGCTAATGCAGGAAAAATGTTTAGATCCTTTAATGTTACCCTGGGGTTCTTTGTGACTGTGACAATGCAGTTTCTGCTCCAGGCTCCTGTCCCCAGTTTGGGAGCTCTTGAACCAGACACCGTCGGTAATGTAACTGGATGAGCTGGACAGTGAAGACATCAACAAAGAAGCAAGGGAATGGTGCAAAATGTGATTTTATTTAAAACAAAACCAAAACCAAAGTGTTCAAATAAATAGTACAGTGTCTCAAACAGTCCTTAACACTAGAATTACCAGAGCCTACGAAAAAACTCTTAGATCCGTCCCACCGTTGCATCTTTATGTGAAAACAGCAGTGTCAGATGGGGAAGGGGAGGGTAGGATTGTGAACGCGACTGAGAGAATGAAACTGAAAAAAAAAAAAAAAAAGCTAACCTTTACAAGTATCATACATTTACCCCGGCTGTTACTGACGGAAATCAAATGTATGTTTTTATTCTACACGTGTATTTTTTCAACCATATACAAGTATACAGATAGATGAAATTGCGAAGCTCAGGGTCCATGGTGTAACAACATGAAGTGCAAATAAAAAATTTATATTAAATTAAAAATAGAATTAAAATGAAAGTTTAAATTTAAAATTTAAATTTAAATTTAAAGTTAAAATTAAAATACAAACAAGACAAGACATTGTGCAAAGACAAGATTCATGCAATCTAGATACATATAGTCAATAAATATGTAATATATCCATCCACCCATTATCCAACCCGCTATATCCTAACTACAGGGTCACGGGGGTCTACTGGAGCCAATCCCAGCCAACACAGGGCACAAGGCAGGAAACAAACCCCAGGCAGGGCGCCAGCCCACTGCAGGGCACACACACACACACACACCAAGCACACACTAGGGACAATTTAGGATCGGCAATGAACCTAACCTGCATGTCTTTGGACTGTGGGAGGAAACCCACGCAGACACGGGAAGAACATGCAAACTCCACGCATGGTGGACCCGGGAAGCGAACCAGGGTCTCCTTACTGCCAGGGAGCAGTGCTACCCACTACGCCACCGTGTCCCATATGTAATATAATAAATACAGTAAATAATAGATATAGGTAAAACAGAAATTATCAATGTATGATAATAGCTGTTTAAGACATGTGTAAACAATGACAGATCAGAATGTTCAAAAAATGTCAAAGTGCAGTGTGCAAAATCCTTAAAGGTCAGTATGAGATTTTCAGTTCTTTTCTACATGCACACTCGTCTTTACAGGAACGTGGCTTGCATGTATACAAGTTCTGTTTTTAGAGGTGTTTGAGGCCGTGAGGAAGATCCCAGGGGGCAGCATGGTGTCAAGGAGTCTGACCACTTGGGGATAAAAACTATCCTGCAGCCTGGCAGATCTGGCTCTGATGCTGCAGTATCTTTTCTTGGATGGCAGAAGTGTGAAAAGTCCCTGTGAGGGGTGTAAGGGGTCCTGCACAATGCTGCAGGCTTTGGGGACACTGCGTTTGTAAAATATGTCCTGTAGTGAAGGGAGAGGCATCCCAATAATGTTCTCTGCTGTCTTCACTATCCTTTGCATGCGCCTTCGGTCAGATATGTTGCAGTTGCCATACCAGACAGTGATGCAGCTGGTCAGAACACTCTCAATGGTGCCTCTGTAGAACATGGTGAGGGTGGAAGGAGGAAGACTTGCTTGCTTCAGCCGCCTCTAGAAGTGCAGTCTCTGCTGGGCTTTCTTGATTAGTGATGAGGTGTTATGTGTCCACGTAAGTTCCTCAGTTATGTGCACACCGAAGAACTTGGTACTCTTAACAATCTCCACATCTAAACCATTGATGCTGAGTGGGATGTGGGCAGGATGTGATTTTCTGAAGTCCACAATTATCTCTATTGTCTTGTCGACATTGAGAGATAGATTGTTGTCTTCACACAATGCGGCCAGCCATTCCACCTCATCTCTGTATGCTGTATGCTCTTCCCGTCCTCTGTTTCTTCTCTTCTCCTCCTCTTCCACACTCACGCTTCTACTATATAATATAATGGGGATGTGGTTCAGGTGTGGCGATTAGCAGTTCCCGGCATCAATTGCGGATGCAGATGATTCCACACCTGTGCACATAAGTGAGGACCGCCAACATCTCAAAGTGCCCGGGAGCCGCCCCGGCCACACTACCATGCCCCCTCTTTAAACCACGTGTGCGGCGATTATCTACTTAAAAATTGGCCTTTTTAATCTGAGTCGTAGACACGCTATATCACATTGACCTCTTGGAATATTAAACGTCTTGCTCTTGGGATGGTCTTTGTTAGTCGACAACTCCTGAGGGAGGGAGGTCCTCGGAAATTTTCCTTTGATCGAAGCATGACACCCGTGTGGTGAAGATCAGACCTTGATAGTGAAGTCCACCATTTATGTTCTTTAAATAGGGCAGCAGCTCCTACACTTACACTTCATTGTCATCTGATTGATTGAAACGCCTGACAAGAATGTCCCCTTCAACTGAGCTGATCATCCCACATACGTTTTCACACATAAATACGTGGATCATTTTCCTCAATTAAAAAAAATAATGCAGTATACTTTTTTGGTGTGTGGACGGGTGAATAATTGCAGGTAGAGTTCAAAAACTATTGGGGTGCAAATGGGGACGCCCCTTTTAATTCTCCACTTATTAAAATCACAAATCGGTGCTCAAGGGTACAAAGCAGAAACAAAATAAGCAGCCTTATCGGCTTTGAGAGAAGCTTTTGGCCCTTGAGAGTAGGTCTGTCACAGAGAGCTCCATCTTTCCACCAAGTGTGGGTCCAAATGAGATGCCAACATAAGTAGGCGTCAACCTTTATAGCCCTGCTGCTGGAAGGGGTGGAGTTATTTTCCCTTAAGGGGCGTCTCATCGCTGCTTCAGAGAAGGAACAACAACAACATTTATTTATATAACACATTTTATTACAAATAATGTAGCTCAAAGTGCTTTACATGATGAAGAAAGAGAAAAAAAGACAAAGTGAGAATTAAATGGTAAATGGTAAATGGCCTGTATTTGATATAGTGCCTACTAGAGTTCAAGAACCCCCCTAGGCGCTTTACAACACAACAGTCATTCACCCATTCACACACACATTCATACGCTGGTGATGATAAGCTACTTTGTAGCCACAGCTGCCCTGGGGCACACTGACAGAGGCGAGGCTGCCGAACACTGGCGCCACCAATCCTTCCGACCACCACCAGCAATTAAAATAAGAGAACACTAATTAACATAGAATAAGAGTAAGGTCCGATGGTCAGGGAGGACAGAAAAAAACACAAAAAACTCCAGACGGCTGGAGAAAAAATAAAATCTGCAGGGGTTCCAGGCCATGAGACCACCCAGTCCCCTCTGGGCATCTTACCTAACATAAATGATCAGTCCTCTTTGTATTCATGGTTCTCATAGAAGGACTTGATGATGATGGCCATGTGGACTTCCGGCCTTTAATCCATCAATGTAGGGACATCATTGTGCTTTGATTAGGAGGTGGTGGAGCAGGTCGCCACCACAGAAAACCAGAAAAAGATCAGAAGAGAGAGTAGGGGTTAGTACAGATTTTGGAGCCACCATGAATAATAATGATAATTAATTGAATATACATATAAGTTATGAGAAAGCCATCTTAAAGTAATGTGTTTTCAGCAGTTTTTTTAAAGTGCTCCACTGTATTAGCCTGGTGAATTCCTATTGGCAAGCTATTCCAGATTTGAGGTGCATAACAGCAGAAGGCCGCCCGCCTCACCACTTCTTTTAAGTTTAGCTCTATGAATTCTAAGCAGACACTCTTTTGAAGATCTAAGGTTATGATTTGGAGTGTAAGGTGTAAGACATTCAGAAATATAAGATGGAGCGAGATGATTTAAGGCTTTGTAAACCATAAGCAGTATTTTAAAGTCACAGTTAACCAGTGAAGTGACATCAAAACTTGATCTTTTCCTAGTTAGGATTCTAGCAGCTGCATTCTGCACTAATTGTAATCGATTGATGTCTCCTTTGGGTAGTCCTGAGAGGAGTGCGTTACAGTAATCTAGTCAACTGAAAACAAAAGCGTGAACTCATTTCTCAGCATCTTGCAATGATACAGTATAAGAGATCTAAATTTTACTATATTTAAGTGAAAAAATGCTGTCCTAATGATCTGATTAATATGCGATTTAAAATTCAGGTCAGAGTCAATAGTTACCCCTAAATTCTTTATCTCCATCTTGACATTTAATCCCAATGCATCAAGTTTATTTCTGATAACCTCATTATATCCATTATTGCCAATCACTTAGTTTAGCTTGAGAAAATTACTACTCATCCACTCAGAAACAAAAGTAAGACATTGTGTTAGTGAAACAACTGAGTCGGGGTCATCAGACGCCATTGATAAATACAGCTGTGTGTCATCAGCATAGCTCTGGTAGCTCACGTTATGCCCCGAGATAATCAGACCTAACGGAAGCATGTAGATTAAAAAGAGCAGCGGACCCAGGATAGAGCCTTGTGGAACACCATATAGGGTATCATGTGTCTTTGAAGTATAATTACCACAACTAACAAAGAATTTTCTATCTGCCAGGTAGGATTCAAACCAATTTAAGACACTGCCAGAGAGGCCCACCCATTGACTAAGGCGATTTCAAGGTGATTTCTAGGAAAACAGATGAGACTGTTAGTGACAGCGCCCCCTCTCGCCCCAACAGGGCATTACATACCTGTGATGAGCTGGATGAGTGGTCCTCTGACCCACATGTGTGAAAGGTGTCATTTGTGTGATCGAGTTCTCTTTCTCTAATTATATCACTTACTTAAAAATATCCGATCACATATTTGGTCATATTTGTATAGAACAAGAGAAAATTGTAAAGACTTTATAAACTTTCTCGCACCACTGTATAGCCACTCAGTGCATTTATTATTTCTGAAAACAAAATTTATATTTACTGAGCTCATAAATCAAAGAAAAATCAGCTGGAAACAAATTGCACATACTGTAGACACAAGCATACAGATAGTCTCCCAGTTGACATTTTTGGAAATAATAGGCTGCATGTTTCAGGAGTTGGATGGCACCCAGCTAAGAACACTTAAGGACAGCAGCTAAACTTCTAGACAAACAGGAAAATAAGAAACAATCTCACATGTTTAGAGCAAACCCAAATGTGTGTTTTTTGGTTCTTCTATGCTCTTATTGCTCACATAGTTCTTCTGCATTTTGATAAGCAGCACTTTAGTGAATAAAGATGTGGCCGAAACAGAAATGGCACAACCCTTATGGCATGTCTGGTGTTCATGGAAGAGCATTCCTATGGTAAGAGTGATGGTGGCAGACAGACTTGAGGGGTGCTTATCTTTAGAAGACATTAAAAACCTGAAAGAACGGAAAAATAAATACGGGCAAAGTGTATTAAATTGTGTGAAAAGCCACCACAGAGTGGAAGAATAGTTCAAAGCACACAACCAAGATAAAATGGATCAGAAACTATATGTAAAAAAAAATGTTCTCAAACTTAAATGTCCATGTTTCAAATACAGATATACAAAGATTGGGTCAAAAACAGAGCAATAAGATCAATAAACCAAGGAAACGCAAAAGCACAGAAACATTCACCAAAGTCTCAAACACATTCGAAATGAACCGCCAAGAACTGCGGGAGACCATCTGGATTTAAAGGAGAAGGGCACTTCCTGGTGGTCATTGTCAGGTTGTTCTACATCTTGGGGGACCACCCACCGCATACATGGAAAATCACCAAGGCAATGAAACATAAATACAAGCAACAGCAAATGAACATAAATAACATTAACTCTTTCAGGGCTGATGTCAACTTTTGTCAAAACTCAGGAGTAGAGGATGGTAATCAGCTGTAAACTGCAACAAAACTCACCCTTATGTTTTAGTTCGACTCTCTTTGCTAGAAGGAAAGTTACATAACTTTGTTGATTGAACCTCGATTCGCTATGCGTGCGTGAGTAGCAAAGAGCAAACAACCTCTACAATGGTGCTGACATCTGGCAAGAGACCAAAGCAAATGTGCAAAGCAAAATACTCCATGGACGTTTTATAGAATTTCGTTGAATAGGACCCTGACTTGTCAGGCTCCGAGTTTCATGCAAGTAATCTGGAGATGGATATCAAAAATGAAAGTGAGGTACCAGCATCATCTGATCGGTACCCAGCTGATCATGGTGCTGAACACTTTCGTGTAGCTGATGCACCTACAACAGCATTTTCCTGGGAGGACCACCACTTATGATGACAAGAGGTAGAAACCATATTCTGTCACAGTGCAACTGCCACCGCCACTCACCTGCTGTGCAAGGACCGCCAGGTAGCTGGCTCACGGTGCATTCTTGCTGACCATCGAGTTGCCCCCACAAAACGACTGCCATCAGAGATGCCAAACGTGCCAACAGCAGCCACAGCACATAGCAACAGACATTTCATGTTGAATCATGTGTGAAACCTTTGCTTTGTGTGCTTTTCAGAAAGATGAGTTTTTTGGAAAAAATATTCATCCCTCAAAGAGTTAATGCATACAAAAGAATTAAATATGAACAAAGATGGCATAACACATGAATTTGAACCCCAGTCAGGAGAGGAACCCAGGCTGAGATTTAACATCAGTAACAAAAAGACAATCAAAGGTGCAACTGAGCTAAATTGAGATTCCAAAGCTGCGGCTGAAATATGATAAAAAGCTAGAATTAGTAGTGGTTCATTTTACGTCCATAGCCTTCTGTCTTACGTTCTGTCCAACTTGGTCTTTGCTACAACGTGGCTTTTGAATGGAGTCTCGGAAACAGGCACCATGCCTGTTTAAATATGGCTACCAAGAGAGGACATCTTCTCATCTTCCTCAATGGATGGAGAAAATGGCAAGAGGAGGGCATGCCTTTGAAAGCTTCTTCTTTATATAATTAAGTTAATATTATTATTATTCTCATCTGAGGCCATTCGCCAATGAAACAGCTCACTTACAACCCCCTTCCCAGTTCAGCTACTTTACAGTGTTAGAGTGTAACATTAATTAATAGAACAGCTCAGGCACACAACCCTCTCAGTCCAGAACTTTCTGTAGTTTCAGAGGATGCAATTCAGTCATAAAACAGGCCCTGATGGTTCTCTTCCTATCAATAAAACTCTGGGGGTAGAAAAAGTTTATCAAACTTCCTAGCTCTTTATACATTATACGGCTATCAATCTAACTTTACAAGTAAAGACGTACAAAATATTCATCAACCTATATGCTAGATATTACAACATTTTTTACACTCCACCTACCTTCTTGAACCTTCCCAGGCTTATGAAGTGTAACATGAATATTCCAGGGGTTTGTGGAATGCTGAGCTTAGTGTACCTTTGTGACATTTTGCTGTCAATCACCCATCCAGCCCAGTCTATCTTCAGTGTAATATGCTGGCTACTAGAATTCAGTTTGCATCCATGAGTACCTGCGTGTTGATCCTGTGATATGGCGTGTGATTCACATATCTGTGCTCATCCACACCAACATATCCAGGAAAACCAGCCATCTGCATGAATGCAGCTTTCTTTACCATTACTTAAGACGTATGAACCTGCGTCTTACCTCATGCATTGTAAGGGTGAATCAAACTGAGGTGCAAAATTCAAGAGATGGTTGGTTGTGACATGCCAAAATCATTGCTATAGCAAAGCTGCATTTTTCTTGTACCCAAAAGACATAACATCACCAGGACTTCCATTATGGTTGACAGGACATGGCTTCTTAATGCAGATGGAGAAATCAGGCGACTTACAAGATTCGTTACAGATATTTCCACTGGTATTGTCCAGCGTTTCAAAAACCTTCCGCCTTTCCCTGAACATGTGTGCAGATCTCTGCATGAATGCCATCGCCTGTCCGCTCCTAACAAGATAGAACAGCTCACACGCTCTCTTAATGATTAATAGAGTGCAACAAATACAACAATCCTGCTCAAGTTAGGAGTAGTTTCCTAAATTAGTAAAATTGATAAAATGCTTTTACTCTTTCTTGATAAATTTGGATACAGGAACCAAACTTGAAATAAGTCATACAGCTGATAGACAAATAGCTAGATACATAGATTTTAGTATAGTAGGGAGGGTAAAATTGATTGATAGATTTTACTATAGTAGGCAGGATTAGATAGATAGATAGATAGATAGATAGATAGATAGATAGATAGATAGATAGATAGATAGATAGATAGATTTTAGTATAGTATGCATAATAAAATTAATCTATACTAATAAAAGGCAAAGCCCTCACTCACTCACTCACCGACTCACTGACTCACTCACTGACTCATCACTAATTCTCCAACTTCCCGTGTAGGTAGAAGGCTGACATTTTGCAGGATTATTCCTTAGAGCTTACTTACAAAAGTTAAGCAGGTTTCATTTTGAAATTCTACATGTAACGGTCATAATGGTCGATTACGGTCGACAATGTCCGCCATGTTGAACTTTCTTATTTATGGCCCCATCTTCACGAAATTTGGTAGGCGGCTTCCCTGCGCTAACCGAAAACCGATCTACGTACTTATTTCGATGATATGACGCCACTGTCGGCCGCCATATTGAACTTTCCAACGTCACTAATTCTCCAACTTCCCGTGTAGGTAGAAGGCTGAAATTTGGCAGGCTCATTCCTTACAGCGTACTTATAAGAGCTAAGCAGGTTTCATTTCGAAATTCTACGGGTAACGGTCATAACGGTCGACAACGTCCGCCATGTTGAACTTTCTTATTTATGGCCCCATCTTCACGAAATTTGGTAGGCGACTTCCCTGTGCTAACCAAAATATATATACGTACTTATTTCGGTGGTATGACGCCACTGTCGGCCGCCATATTGAACTTTCCAACGTCACTAATTCTCCAACTTCCCGTGTAGGTAGAAGGCTGAAATTTGGTACTTATTTCAGTGGTATGATGCCACTGTCGGCCGCCATATTGAACTTTTCAACAGTCTTTGTTACTTATGGGCCCATCTTCAAGAAATTTGATACGCGAGTTCCCAACGCTAACTGAATCCTACTTACGTGCATATATACGTCCATAGCCTGCAGCTCGGTCACCATGAGAGGCAACGTTGGGTCCCCCATCCAAACGCCTCCCACATTGTTGACTGCCTGCCTATATAAGGCTGTCCATCGCTCCAGTCTCTACATTCCCTTCCTTGCTTCGCCACGGGATTCACGTCTCCCTGCTGATAACTACAGCCTTTTTATTTAATCCACGGCTTCTCCGCTGTTTTATTGTTCATTTATTACGATTATAGTTATTGTGTAGGTATTTTAGACTTACTTTACATTGTTCAGGTACCCATTTCCTTTATCGTTCCAGCCGTACTCCCATTAACATGTCTATCGAGGTGATCACCATCGATCAAAGAACTGTCACTTACCGAGTAGTTTCCATGCCCGGAGATGGCACCTGCCTTTTCCATTCTCTGTGTTACATATTGTACGGCCATATCAGGCTCACTCTTGATATCCGGAGGAACATTGTGTCTTATGTATTGAATGACTGGGACAGGTTCACGGTGTGGACTGATGACGGTACAGGAGATAAATAGACTACACAGGAGCACTAGAAGAGTGAAATGCTTAAGCTCTTCACCTATGCATCTGCATGTGAGTTGATGGCTGCCGCTGAATTGTTCGGTTGTTGCTTTCAAGTGTACCGAAATGGCCAAATATTTTACACCTTTCGACAACCGCCAATGCCTCTTCAACATCTTAGATTCACAGGTGACGATTTCAGTAGTGGACACTTTGATGTTTATGAATGTTTAAACTCTCAAAAGCTGGATGTGAAGTTATCGATGAAACTGGTTGTATACTTACAACGCTTGACAGATGCCAAATGTCACTTCAACACAAGTCCTACAAATACTGTCGTAATTGAAACAAACCATGAAACTCAAACTGATTATGACAGCAGCAATCCAAGCTGTGAGATTTGAAACAAGATTACAGTTCACATGGCCAACTGTACGTTGCATGCTCAAGAGTAAGCTCAGCACACAGCTTGGTCATATTACAACCGGAGGGCCGAACTCACAATGTGGTATACAAAGAGATCCTTAACAAATAATTATTGGTATATTTTCCCTCAGTTTAAAAAGATTTAAATTTCTTCTTAATAAAACTGTTAAGGCAGTACTTTGCCGCTGTGAAGCGTGGGTATTTTGCTAGTAGATAGATAAATAGATGGATAGATTTTAATATAATGGGTATGATAAAATTGATAGATGCATTTTAGTATAGTAGGAAGGATTAATCAATAGATAGATAGATTTTAATATAGTAGGCAGGATTAGATAGATAGATAGATAGATAGATAGATAGATAGATAGATAGATAGATAGATAGATAGATAGATCTTAGTATGGCAGGCAGGATAAGTAGAGAGATAGATAGATTTAGGCCTTTGCAGTTGTTACATATTAATTATAAAGTACAAAGGAACTAGTTTTGCCCACACTCCTCCTTATAAATAATCAGTTGATTAAAAGAGGAGTGCAGCCAATTTTTAGGTATTAAAATCTGGCAGCTCTATAAATTGAATTCATTGTGTTTTCCATTTAGGAAATGCAGAAAAGGCTGTATTCTTGTATAGGGGCCTTTTTCTCCCCTCTTTCAATTAGATTGTTGTGCAGCATTTTAAGTTCCAAATTGAAATCAACTGCCTAATTAAATCATACTTTCTGCTGCAGTGACAAATTAGAAACAGTATGGAGGCTTCCATCTGTAATGTGCACACATAATGCCCTGTTCGGTTTGCCGTGATGAAGTTGAACAGATCTGGCCAAGAAGAATTTCTTCTTAGCCCAGGGCCAGTTAGTGGCTTGTTTTTTAGGGGTCTTTTTGAGGCTTCTGATTGGATGAGATGTAGAGCCTGATGGTTTCATGTGTTGTTTTCTGTAACATCACATCTGGGTTTCAATAACTGAGGGCTTGGTGGCGCTCAAAGGTACTAAAGTTGGATCTATTTGTGAAAGATGAGGAGTAACATGAAGTCGAGGACTAAATGTGAATAGGTTTAAGTGTATAACAGGCTGTTAGCTCTGATTGTGCATTGAATTTTGAATGAACCCATTATGATTTTGTACAGGGCCTATACTTTCCATCTTTAATATCTTTACATTTTATTTTAGTGACTTGGATATTTTATTCTCTTGTCTCCATTCCCTGACTTGTGCTTTTCAATCACATTATCACGTAGGTGCCTGGCATGTTCCTTTGCCCTAATTATGAAGGTTAGCCCGTCATACTTATTCACCACAAGTTGGTGATGCGATAAACAGGAGCATTTAGACTACAATTGACAGAAAGTCCAGACAGGTCAGCGCCACTCAACTAATTCGGGGGCTTGTAAAACCAATTGGCGAGACCAGTCTCAGTGATCATTTACATATGTTGTATTACATATTATGCAATCAATTATTTGGTGTTTTATATTAATAGTTAACAATTAATTTAGATCACTTTGCAGTGATTTACTTTCACTTTGACATTAAAGAGCTATTTCTGTGGATAAGAGTCAAAAAAGGCAAATTAAATCTACTGTAACTCAAATGTTGTCAAACAGTAAAATGTGAAAACTTCATGGAGGGTGGTGAATACTTTTTATAGGCAGTGTAGATATGGACCAGGAGATAAAATCAAATCAAATCAAATTCAGTTTTATTTGTCACATACCAGCTATATAAACTGTACAATATGTAGTGAAATGCTTAGTGGCTCAACTCCAATGATTGTGCCTTTAAGAATTTGAAAACAATAATAATACATGACTTGATAAATATCAAAAACCATTGATAGAATTTGAAATATAATAATAAACAATAGCTAAATTAATAACTTAAATAAGTTAATGTAAGGGAGTTAACAGTAGGGCATCATGTAGTTTCAGAAAATGTCCTTATTGGAGGTGCAGATGGACTGTAGACAGACGCTCCCCTCTGTCTCTTTGGCCATCACTCAGATCTCCACAGCTCTTTCCCGGTGGTTTGAATATTCTTTTCTGAGACATTTCTTCTGCCTCACACTTCCATGTCAGTGGCAGCGCCTCACACAGTTCACTTGGGGTCAGAGGCAGCACCTTCTGCACTCACTTTCCTTAACACTGTCTTCTGATCCAAGCCAGGATCCTTTCAGATCCACAGGCCAAAGGATTTAAACAGAGGAGCGTCTCTTAGTAGGCTTGATGCTTTCACTCTCTCTGACTCATGACTCAATGGCACAGGATGCACCCGAAGCAAAATTTGAAGTGTCACGGCAAAGGGTCTGAATTCTTGCATCAATGCGATATTTCAGTTTTTATCCACTTTGATAAAAGAATAGGTGTCTGTGTGTTTGTCCGGTTGAGACACATATGTCTTTGTCATTCCAGAAGATGGTGCATCGGAAACATTTATTATAATATAATGCACCACATTTTCCATTGCAACAGATGGCACACCACAAACATTAATGCTGCTTTAACAAATGTCATATGACAGAGACATATGCATTGCATGGTGCACTGTAACCATATACTGTACGTTGATTACTTCGATTTCACCCCATCTTAGACAGGTAGTAACCTGCAATTGCTCCATCCTGGGTATGGCGTTAATCTGCATCCTGCCCTGCAAGTAGGCCCTCTGACCTGTAGGGAAAAAACAAAGGGCGGAATTGTCATTAAAAACATACTCATACTCTCCCATTCCATCTGAACTACCGTTATGGCTGCACTGGGGTCCTAATCTGGGATCCTGAGTTGGTTTGTCATGTGGTGGGTGTAGTAATGTGCTGTATCTGCACCTGCTCTTAACTTCTCTCTATCGTTTAGAAAGGTAGCACAGCTAGTTTTTAATATGTAGTGCCCTCCTAGTTGGGTATAATAGTAAACTTAGAAGTAAGACTCAGTTACACAACAATTTTTATTCTCTTTTCTTTGCTTTGGGGAAAGCAGGAACAGAGATGTGATTGGTGGTATTTACTACCAATCAAGGTGTAGCGCACCCTTACTACTCCAATGATTTTTGCTTTTCTTGGGGAGGTGAGAGGAATAGTGTGTGGAGGCAGAGCGAGGTGGGGGAAAGTGACGAACGAGTGTGTAAGAAAAAAAAAAGAGAATGCCAGTACTAAGGTTGTGGAGAGCGTGAGAGTGAGAAAAAAAAAAGAGACAAAAAGATTTTTTGGTGGTCAGTCTTAAACATGAGAGGATGAAAAAGGGAGCTCGGCTTTGAAAAAAAAGGGATAGACAAACGAAGAGTCAGATGCCTACTTTACAGAAATTTGCTGTCTAAATATGAAAAAGGGAACGCAAATAAATCCCACATCAAGATGAAGCTACTGGTGTCATTCCAGACAGAGCTGTGAGATTCCTGTGTTTCACCACGGAGGTGAATGTGAAGTGCGACGAAAGTTCTGGAAGGACACCGTGAGTACATGTGCAGTTGTGCAATGCATATGAGCTCCAACTAAGCAGGCCAATGATATATATATATATATATATATATATATATATATATATATATATATATATATATATATATATATATATACTCAGCAAAAAAAGAAACGTCCTCTGACTTTCAACTGTTTTTACTTTCAGTAAACTTAATGTGTAAATATTTGTATGAACACTAAAAGAGTCAACACCATAAGACATAAACTAAAAATGTTTCACAATGTGTCCCTGAATGAAGGGAGGCTCAAAATCAAAAGTACCAGCCAGTATGTGGTGTGGCCACCAGCTGCTTGAAGTACTGCAGTGCATCTCCTCCTCATGGACTGGACCAGATTTGTCAGTTCTTGCTGTGAGATGTTACCCCACTCTTCCACCAAGGCACCTGCAAGTTCCTGGACATTTCTGGGGGGAATGGCCCTAGCCATCGATCCAAATCGATCCCGCTCCAGGGTACAGGCCTCGGTGTAACGCTCATTCCTTCGACGATAAACACGAATCCGTCCATCACCCCTGGTGAGACAAAACCGTGACTCATCAGTGAAGAGCACTTTTTGCCACTCCTGTCTGGTCCAGCGAAGGTGGGTTTGTGCCCTTAGGCGGCGTTGTTGCTGGTGATGTCTGGTAAGGACCTGCCTTACAACAGGCCTACAAGCCCTCAGTCCAGCCTCTCTCAGCCTATTGCGGACAGTCTGAGCACTGATGGAGGGATTGTGTGTTCCTGGTGTGACTCGGGCAGTTGTTGTGGCCATCCTGTACCTGTCACGCAGGTGTGATATTCGGATGTACCAATCCTGTGCAGGTGTTGTTACACGTGGTCTTCCACTGCAAGGATGATCAGTTGTCCTTCCTGTCTCCCTGTAGCGCTGTCTTAGGCGTCTCACAGTGCGGACATGGCAATTTATTGCCCTAGCCACATCAGCAGTCCTCATGCCTCCCTGCAGCATGCCTAATGCACGTTCACGCAGATGAGCAGGGACCCTGGGCTCTTTCACAGTCGGTAGACAAGTCTCTTTAGTGTCCTGCGTTTTAGAACTGTGACCTTAAATGCCTACTTTCTGTAAGCTGTTAAGGTCTTAACGACTATTCCACAGGTGCATGTTAATTAATTGATTATGGTTAATTGAACATGCATGGAAAACATTGTTTAAACCCTTTACAATGAAGATCTGGAAAGTTATTTGGATTTTTAAAACATTATTGTTGAAATACACAGTCCTGAAAAAGGGACGTTTCTTTTTTTGCAGTGATATATATATACTGTATGCTACTTTGGCTGGCCATTTTGTGAAGTGGCGAGAACTCCCTGGCCAAAATTCGATGCGCCGATGTAGGACTGTCCACTCAGGGTGCGAAGATGCTTAAAAATTTCAGATGCAGATTCAGAAGTGAGTTTTCCATTCTGCACGAGAAACTGCTCACGCTGGAATCCGTAGGCACAGAAGAAAAAATCAACTACGAACCGTTGCGTCTTCCCAATCACCGACCGGTGGCCAAGGCTACACTCGATGGAATTGCACTACTAAGTGTGCAACAAATCTCTGCTCAGTGCCTTTTTTTCTTCTGGCCAAATCCCGAAATCAAGGAAAAGACCAGACATTGGCTGGTCAATTTACAGTGACGTTGGCCATTTCCTGATTTGGCCAGACACTTCTTGCTTTGGCCAATTTTGGGCTTTGACCGTAACATACTGTACATATATATATATATATATATATATATATATATACATATATATATATATATATATATTGTGAGACATGCCCGGACACCACCAGACTGAGACCACATCTTCATAAAAGAGCACGTTTATTTCCTCCAAATAACACAGTCCCGCACAGCACACTGTGCTTCCAGCACCAATCACCCCTACTCCGGGCTTCTCTCTCACTGTCCTTGGGCCGCCTTTCCTCTCTGCACGGGAGCTTCATCCTGCTCCCACTCCTGACTCTCGCTCCCCGATTGTCGGGAGACGGCCCCTTTTATTTCCACCCGGATGTGCTCCAGGTGTTTGATGACGCTCTTCCAGCAGCACTTCCTGGTGTGGCGGAAGTGCTGCTCTTGCACCTGGAAGCACTCCGGGTGTCCCTGGAAGGCTCTTCTTCCATCTTCCCGGGTGTGTTGGAAGTAAATGTTTCCCGGCCTCCATGAGGCTCGGGCACCCCCTGGCGGTGGCCACAGGCCCCAACAGGCTTGAGCCTCATGCTACTCTCCCGTGGTTCTCTCCCGATCCAGGGCGGTTGCCCCCTCGTGGCCTGGAGGACGTATATGCCACCTCCCGGTCCTTTCAGGCGAATACGCTACCATGGCTGTTCGTTTGTCTGTCCAGGATTTTAAAACTCTCAAACCGTTTGACCGATTAACCTGAATTTTGGTACACATACACTACGTGATGTCTACTGTCCGCATTTGGTGTGATGATTGACCTCCAAGGTTATTCCTCTTTTTATTTTTATAATATTTTATTGTAGAATCAACTCTCGGCAGCAGGGCAGCCATGTGGACACCGTTCTCATTCCTACCACCTTTGCCATCACTTCCCCTACCTCTTCATATCTTGAATCATTCTTGAGGCAGTTTGAAGACTTAAGAGCCAGATTAAGTGAAAAACTAAAGAAAATGTATTAAGTAATTGCAGCACAAACAATGACTTGATCAGATTTTAAAGATGCTGACGAAAGCAGAGAACAAGCGGGCCGCTAGGGTGGAGAAAAGAAGAGCTGCTCAGGAAGTGGCAAGCGCATCAAACTCTGAGCAAATGAATGGTAAACGTACAGAGAAAGAGGATGAAGACTAGGAATGTTCAAGTCAAGTGTATTCACTGCACATTATCGTGCAGTGTGCCGTTACTGATAGATTTATATTTATTATTGATTTCTATGTGCGAACCTTACCTGTGCTGTAACTCAGACAAATAAATTGAGTTAAGTTAAACTATGATAATATTCCTTGATTGGCATGTTTAATAAATGTGTTTTTTTTATTGTTTTTGTTTGTTTTGTTGTTTCCTATCCATGATTGTGTGGAGTGCTTACATGGCATTGAAATAAATAATAAAAGGAGTGAGCGTTTACAAATCCTTACTTTGAAATATTCTAACAGCAGTGATAAATATAATTGTTTTATTGGACCCATTGGTTATTAAAATTTGTTGGGATGTGTTTAACGTGGATCCCACCAGTGAAGTTTCATCCTTTCATCAATTTCTGAATCTGTCGTACGTGTCGTTTTAGTTTCCATTCTTTGCAAGTTTAGTATGGTGTCCGTGCGCATGTAATAAGCCATTAAATCACGTTATAAAAATCCAAGGCTCTACCTGAGAGAATAAGGGTTTGGCAGGTTGTGTGTGTGTGTGCGTCTGTCCCATAACAAAAGTTCATTCCAATTACAAGGAGCCAAAAATACAGCAGCCTGTTAGAAGGAATGAATCTACCGGATTCAATCTGACATTCCCTTTTGTGGAATTTTCATAACTTGGCCCCATGAAGTCATCTACTGTATGCTCATCGCCAGGTAGACTGAGTTGTATTTCCGTTTCTGTTATTCATACAATTTATCTTTCTGATTTCTTAGCTCCCCTCATTTATATTCATCCATTCCTGGTAAATGTGCGCTTCTCGGACTCCTTTATTAGCCCTTGCTTCCATCCCACTTCTGTTCTCCATTTTTATTTGCATACCCACATATTACAGTATGGCCTGAGTGGATCCCACTGGGCTCAATTAAAGACAAATATAGCAAGCCTAACTGTCTAAGAGGATGGCTGTCCCATCTGCTGCACGTCAAGCTAATCGTCTCTCCTCCTAAAATACCCTCAGCATTCTCTGTAGGTTGGCCATGGGAGTGTTGGTCTTTTCAAAGTCCCTCTCCTGTTTTTCCCACGGTTGCTTGCAGCTTGTAATAAAATGAGCAAAGTACTCCTGTGGAGCTGCACCCTTTACAGCATGTTAGATGGGCTATAACAACTACCCCAATTTACCATCCAGTGATTCACTATAGACATTGTCCATGGACATACTCGGCTGTGCTCTTCTGCAGTCTAAACAGCTTCCTGTATCCAGACCAGGACACTCAATATCTAACAATAGTTTAATTGGCACAGAGGATTCACTCCAGTTTAAATTTCAACCTGCTGACCTTTAAAAACATTTTGAGTGAATGAATTTTGAATGTTTAAGCATTCCTTCCTATGAAACATTTGCATTTTCTCCAGCAGATGTCAGTAAAGAAACTGATCTTCTTTTCAGAGGAGTTCTGCAGTATCGCGCCTGCTAAATATTCATTCATTCATCCGTTTCTGAGCCGGCTTTTTCTATTAACTTCAGGGTCACAGGGACAATGGCATAAAAGGAATAAGGCAGGTGCAGAGCATGGACAGTTTGCTATTGTCAATCAGCCTAACAGCAGGGGGACCAGGAAGATGGAGACCCTGGAGGGTTTCTGCTTGAATGAACATAAGGAGAAGAGCCAAGCTCCTCACAAAGGGAGCTGGTAAGTGAACTAAGGTTCAGCCGTTATGAGATGGATCCTCTAACCCTCAATCCACCATAAACATGTAAAATCTGCCCGCTCGCAACATTCTGTGGTGATTCGTGGCTTTAGTTTACAGCAGTGCTTGACATTTTGGGTCTGACAGAAAACTGGCGTCAACCCTTGGACTCGATATGCCTGAATCGGTCTGTCCCTCTGAAGTATGCAGGCAATCAGCTGTAATATTTGAAAAGTTGTAACTGAAGTTTTCATCATCTCATCATACCTTTAAAATCACCTCACTTTTGGTCCTGGTGAATATCCTGCCACAATTTGCTAAGTTGGGCAATCTGCATGGCAAAATCAGTAGTGGTAAATGAAGGCTTATAGAGTAAAAACAATCATTAAAATGGATGCATTATTTGAACGAATATATATTAAATGTTAATTTAATTTAGATAATTCTGCTGTCCTGGGAATCTGCACAGGCTGGGATCTGATGGTTAGGAAGTCCAAAATGTGATTGCAGTGGTTGGCATTATTTCCTAAATTGATAAAATTAGTTACATGTAATTAATTTGTTAGTTGAAAAATTAAATTAATCCAGTTCCATGTGACCCAGGATTAATCTGGCTCGAGAATGTTATGTTATGTATATTTTATTGAGTGCCAGGAGAAACTGACTAAGACCACAAGTGACTCCAATTTGGCTGTTATTAATGCTGGTGATTGTACTTCATCCATCCATCAATCCGTCCGTCCACCTCTGTAATTGAAGATTTTAGGTTCCTCCCTGTTCTTTTAGTCTGTCCTCAATAAAATCCTTTAATGCATTTGTTTTATAAAGTGTATATCATTTATTCAAATCTGTGTTCTCTTAGACATTTTACAAGTCTGCTGAATGCTGTATGTTCGCTTTTTGGTTAATGTAAGAGAAAACGTTCTTGAAACTGCCTGTTTAATGACAACATTCCAATTACATTTGTTCCCATACATTTAAATTAGAAAATGAGACCGTATATACACTTTGAATGATTATAAATACAATGTTTATTATGACAATGTTGCAGCTGGTGCCGTTTATTTGAACTTGCTGCAGGAATCCGTCTTGCCACACATTCGAGAATAGAGTTTGGGAATGTGGGCCAGTATTATTCCAGCAGGATGGAGCACCTCACCATTACCATCATGACGTGAGGGCCGATCATGACAAGAATCTGCCAAACAAAATGACTTGGACAAAGACTTCATGGCATTGGACTGAAAACAGTCACTGTAAGAGAATGAGCCCAAATACCAAATGAAAAGAGCTATGATGTTTGCAAATCCATCGGTCTGCATTATCAGCAGTGCTTGGACCAGAGCAGCCAGTAGTGATAGCTGATTCTACATTTGTCTTCTTTAATCTGAATTTAAAAACTTAGATGTATCTTAATAAACCTTTTATTCATAATGATTCAAAATTTGCATGCATCCATACATATACAGTACAGTAACAGTATATATATATATATATATATATACTGTATATATATATATATATATATAGAGAGAGAGTAAGGTTTTTAAACTCTTTTGGGACTCCCCCAAACGGGACGACACACAAAACAGAGTCCCAAAGCGCGATCACCACATCTGTGGAAGACAGCTTATCCATTGCTGGGGCAACTGCAGGCTCCCAGTGCCGCAGAAGCTCGACGCAGAAGCAAATACGAGTCGACCGCTTTTACGCTATAAGCGCCGGCCGTCAATGAGTGATGCAAGGGACATTATAAATGCAGGGAACAGTATTACTTGGCCACTTATCTTATACCCTGCCCGTTTGCTGTTTCTGTGTATAGGAGATATAAATAAATATATAACTGGGCTGTTCCTGTTTCAAGCTGAAAAAAGCTGGTTTTGCTAAAGTACTGAGACTCAGCCTCGTGTTTTGGGGTGCAAGACAGGGACTCATACGTCACTATATATATACATATATATATATATATATATATATATATATATATATATATATATATATATATATATATATATATATATATATATATATGTGTGTGTGTGTGTGTTTGTGTGTGTAGCTAGAGATCCACAAAGGGAGAAAATACATCTTAAAATAGGTTATTATTCCTAAGCTTTTGACAACATGCCAGGTGTCATCATCAGATGAAAATAATTAGACATACAGGAATAATAGGCAACATATAGCTGGTGAAGGGTAGGCATGTGTGAGTGAGGGGGGTTGTAAAGGGGCATTTACATATAGATAAGTCATTTCTTTTAACAATTTGGGACTTTACATAATACTTAACACAAAAAAACTCATAGATCTGTCGCACCTTAAATCGCTTCGCACCTCTCCATCCTGTAAATGTGTCGATAAGCAGCAAGCAGCCAGCTATCACATTCCCCACCGCCAAACAGTTTTCTCAGCTCAAGTCTGTTTACCTGAGTGTCAGTTGCTAAGAGTTGTATAGAGTGAGAAGTCAAGCAAAATGACACCTTTTATAAATACTATATCGTTTTATGGAACGCATGCATTTCATGTGTGTTCCGTGTCTATAACGATCTGTGTAAACACATCATTAAAAAAGAAACATTTTTCATGTTTTAGTAATAATTGACAAAATGTAGACATGAAGTGTATAATCTGTGAAGTCCAAACATTAAATAAACACTTTCACAAAAGGTACAAACAGAACAAATGCACTTCTATTCAAGAATATAACTGCAGAAAAAGAACCCGTGTTAGGGTGCGACTTTGACACGCTTTTTCTACGACTGCTTTGGTGATGCAACGGTATCAACTGTTGACTGGCAATCAAAGCTTCACGTGTTTGATCCCGGACGAGTCCATTTTGAGAAGTGAGCTACTCTTATTCTTACTATTTTGGAATAAAAACATACATTTGATTCCAGTCTATAACAGCCGGTGTAAATTTATGATGCATGAAAAGGTTAACTTTGTTTTCTTTTTATTCAGTTTTATTCTCTCAGTCGCATTCATGACTTAACTACCCCCCCCCTCGCTTTTGACACTGCTGTTTTCACAGACACACGCTATAACAGAGGTGAACTCAGATCATGTCGATGGTTCTATATCGGAGCAAGAATGTACGCCACACTTTTGCCATCACTGTACTTTGTATGTGTACATAGGAAGCTCTGCATTCTACTTGTGACTTTACACTGTAGGAAGTAAGTAAATAAATAAAGGTAAATAAGTAAATAAAATTCGATCTGGCTCTTACATACAAAGTATAGCAAACACTTCAGTACACGAGCGACTCTCCATGCTAGTGTTTAGATCTGGACGGTGTATGTGCCTCAAGAAAAAGTTTAACTGTATTCTCGTACCATTGCTTGCGTCAGAAGTCATTTTTCGTGGCATTACACGTATTTTTTGAGCATGCCCATGTCGATCAAACACAGCAAGCTCTGCAGTCTACTTGTGACTTTACACTAGGAAGTAAGTAAATAACTCAAGGTAAATAACATTCGATCTGGCTTTTATGTAAGTAACATATAAATGTTAATGTTTTGGGTACATGCACCGTCCAGATCTAAACACTAGTGTGGAGAGTCGCTCGTGTACTGGAGTTTATAGCTAAAGGTTGAAGCTGCCGTCGTTATACTTTGTATATAAAAGCCAGATCGAATGTTATTTACTTATTTACCTTTCTTTATTTACTTACTTCCTACAGCTTAAAGTCACAAATAGTCTGCAGCGCTTCCCATGTACATATACAAAGTACTGCGATGGCAAAAGTGCGGTGTGCATTCTTGCTCCGATGTAGAACTGTCATCATGATCTGAGTTCACCTCTGTTTTAGCGCATCTTTATGTGAAAACAGCAGTGTCAAAAGTTTGGGGTGTTAAGTGGGATCGTGAACGAGACTGAAAGAATAAAACTGAATAAAAAAAAACAAAGCTAACCTTTACATGCATCATAAATTTACACCGGCTGTTACAGACTGGAATCAAATATATGTTTTTATTCTAAAAACTGACTTGTCTGAAATCAAACCGATGAAGCTTTGATTAACAGTCAACAGTTGATACTGTTGTGCCACCGAAGTGGTCGTAGCAAATGTGTGTCAATGTCGCACCCTAACGCGGGTTCTTTTTCTGCAGTTATATTTTTGAATAGAAGCGCATTTGTTCTGTTATATTTGTACCTTTTGTGAAAGTGTTTATTTGATATTTGGAATTCAAGCTTCACACATTATACACTTCATGTCTACATTTTGTCAATTATTACTAAAACATGAAAAACGTTTCTTTTTTAACGATATGTTTACATAGATCGTTGTAGACACGGAACACACATGTGTTCCAAATAACAATATAGTATTTATAAAAGGTGACATTTTGCTTGACTTCTCACTCTATACAACCCATAGCAACTGATACGCAGGTATACAGAATTGAGGTGAGAAAACTGTGCGGCGGTTGGAGATATGATAGCAGGCTGCTTGCTGTCTGCTGCTTATCAACACATTTAAAGGACAAAAGACGCTGACGGAGAGGTGCGAAGCGAATTAAGGTGGGACGGATCTACGAGTTTTTTGGTAGGCTCTGGTAATTCTAGTGTTAACAGCAGAGGTGTGTCTCTGGACCACACCATTTATCTGTAAGCTGATTGGTGTGTTTGAAATGCATTGTAATCATTATATATAACTGAACTTAGCTGATTAAAGGACATTTTCTGCTAGATTTCTTCAGTCTGCATTAATAAGAGCACATGGGACTTCACCTGTAGGCGTAATTACTTATTCTTATATAACGATGACTCAAGAATATTTTTCTACGACATTCAATTTGAACTTACTGAGCTTAGCAGCACTGTTAAATTGGCACCAAAGGGTAGACCTTGCCACCTTTTTTCCTCAATCCTATTCCTGCCTAAAGGTCATATCCTTGCCTTCTTCATTGTTTATATTTTTAAGATCTGTTTTCTTCTGCACATCCACGGTATGGGCTTTGTTAACCTGATTAAATATCTGCCTGTCTTCAACCTACTGCAACTTTTCTCATTAAAATTCCAGAGCATGTTGTTGCATCCAAGCCCCATTGCAGCTTGTGTCCTTATAAACTATTTAAGATAATTCAGTGTGCAATTTATGCTCTTTGCTGCTGGAGCAGCAAGGATTTTGGTTTCCGAGATTTTACTGTACCATTAAATGCTCCAGCAAGGTATTTTTCTGGGCCATGAATTCATTTGCTCATTCCCTTATTTTTTGATTCTGATTATTTAAAATGCCCCAACAGATACAATACAACTAAATACCATCCTAAGGTACTTTGGAAGAACAGAACCAGTTGTATAATTTTTGGTAACCTTTCATCTTAGGTATCCATTATAAGCAGATATTAATAGTATACTTTATATACTACTAACCGTCCCCCACAACTCTGCCCACGTAGTAGTGAAACAGGACAGTGAGGTGGGCCCCCGTCTGGCTCTCTACTCCTAACGTCATGCTTCCCCTTCCCCTCGGCCCGCAGCCTCTGTCTTGGATTAGCGTGAATATATCACTCCTGCAAGGGAACTATGATTCTTAGCGCAATGAGAGAAGTCGCAAAATCTACCGGAATGTTCAAGGAAATTGTAGAAAATACCTGCTCTAAATCCGTTAAGTAGTTCTCTTGTGAAAAGTGGACAGACAGACAGGCAGACGTTGGATTTTATATATATAGAGATAATATTCTAAATGTGAGTGTATATGCCAGGTATGTATAGTCTATACACATTTTATTATTTACTAGCTGCGGTAGCTGTTGAAGACAGGTAACTGAATAATTTCAAAATATTTGCTGTCTCTTGCCCTACATGTACTTTCAGCTCTTTTCCTCTGTATTTGCACTTGTGAACGTCTCTTCACCGAGGCTCCCTTTCTCGAGCGCGTTCCCGTAAAGCCGGCTTCTCAGATTCTGTCATTATTTTCGAGGTGCCTATCCGGTGTTATACATTGCATCTTTGAAGGCAAATCTCTCAGTGTGGGCCTTTACTCCTGCTCGTGTGACTCAAACTCGCACTTTCTCTTTCGCCACGTCAACAAAACCAAACAGACCAATCACATTGCTCAGAGGAACTGGACAAAAACAGAACTTGGTGTTTTATTATATAGGAGATGCATTTAACTGGGTGTCGTGACACATATCAAGACCTGGTACAGAACTGTGCTATGGGACCGTCCTTAGTCTTAACCTTAGAGCCTTTCCTTAAAGGAAAACCCGACCCAAAAATTATATTTGTTATATGTTACTTGCTCCGTGTAGTGATGGCTGAAAAAAAATGTGAATTTCACAGTTTTTCTGGAGACTGGAGATAACAACTTTTCTGATAGAATGGGTTGCACTTTTGAATTTAAGACAATGCATGGCCAGATTGTAGACGCACTGATCTGTTTTATGAGCAGTGAAGAGACCTAGAAGAGAAATTGAAAGGAGACTGAAATGGAGCCATACGTGAAGTGTTGTCACACAATTAACAGCAAAATCTTCATAAAAGCATACGTGACAAGCAACAGCTTCTGATTCATACATCTCTCAGCTCAAGAAAAGTTGGATTTGCTGGTGACACAACTAAAGGGTTAGGGGTTAGATCCCACAGGGCAGAAGAGGAAGGACCTCGGGGATCAAAGCAACAGTGATGTCGGTGCGTTGCGTCCTCTGGGATGCAGACAAAAGAAGACAGTCTGTTAGTAACCACAGATGATGGTGGGATGGTGTCCGCGCCCTTACACCATCAATGCCACGAGAATGTTCCCAATTTGCGCGTGTGTGACAGTGGATAAATATGAGCTCACATTCTTCATAGCAAATACAAGAAAAATGAAAAGCAGTGGCCATTGTGTAATTACTCAGAAGTAAGTAGTGTGCACTGCAAAGCGCAATGTACCCTTATACATCTTATTAGCTTTAAAAATCACATCCTGCCCCATAATTTAAAAAGAAAAAAGACCCATTTTCTCGGCAGTAACAGGTCCATGTACTTGAAACTTGGATACTCAAGAAGGATTAATTATTTAGGGATTGGCACTATCACATATAATGCAATACATTTTTCATTAAATGTCTCGGAGCCCTTTACACACTTGATTAAATATATTTATGCTACTGACTAAGAAATAAAAAAACTTCCAAGGAGGAAGACTTACAGAGTTAACATACATGAAGGAGCTGCCTCTGTGTTTTTCAAACATGATCAGCTGTGTTGGATGGACTGTGTGGAACCTCAGGCAAAGTCTGTAGTCTCTTCTGTTGTTTCCATGGTGATTATGTGATTGCATGAATACTATACAGTAGCATACATCGTGCTAGCCACACGGTTACGCAATCCATCTGCTGAAAGTGCCAAGATATATAAGTGCAAAGTGAAAGGAGGTTATATACAGATATAAAGGTAAGCCCTTATTATAAAGGTTTTGAGCTTCGGCCTGTTTGCTGTCTGTGTGGAGTGTGCATGTTCTCTTCTCGTAGGTTTGTTCCTGCGTTGTCTCTTCTCATATCCCAATAACACGACGGTTGGGCTAACATACTCTAAATATGCCCTGGATGACTGAGTCTAGGTGTGTGTGATGTGTGTGAACGTGCCCTGCAGTGGGACTGGGACGAGTCAAAGAGCACAAGGTAAGAGGAGAAGGCAAGGCCTTCAGTGGAGTCCCATCACGGTGTCTGCCCCAGGACCGGACCCTTCATTTGTTCGATTTACATTAATGACATTGAATCTAGTTTCTTGTGAAATTTGAAGATGACCCTAAAATTGGAGGAATGGTAGACACTGAGAAGGCAGCAAAAGCAATTAAAGAAGACTTGGACAAGAAGTAGGTGAACTCTTGGAAACAGAGTTTAACGTAAAAAAGTGCAAAGTTCAACACGTGGGCAAAAGGAACATCAATTATAAATAAAAGATCACGGTGTCTGTCCCAGGACCGGACCCTTCATTTGTTCGATTTACATTAATGACATTGATTCTAGTTTCTTGTGAAATTTGAAGATGACCCTAAAATTGGAGGAATGGTAGACACTGAGAAGGCAGCAAAAGTAATTCAAGAAGACTTGGATAAGAAGTAGGTGAACACTTGGAAACAAAGCTTAACGTAGAAAAGTGCAAAGTTCAACACGTGGGCAAAAGGAACATCAATTATAAATAAAAGATGGGTGACACTGTCCTAGAGGAAGCAACCTCGGTGAAGGATTTAGGAGTTTATATTGACACAGATCAACATGTGGACAACAACACATAATCCGCTGTGGCGACCTCTAACGGAAGCAGCTGAAAGAAGAAGAAGATTGACACAATGTTTCCATTGTTTAAGCAATGTGCAGAATTGATTAAAAAGGCAAATGCAATATTAGGTTATATCAGTGGTTCTCAACCTGTGGGGCGGGCCCCCCTAGGGGCGTGAAGTAATAAAAAGGGGGGTGTGAAGATGTGAAAAAAAGAAAACAAGAATCAAAAATATGAAAAATCCATCTATTGAAACCAAAAGAAATTAACCTAAACTACATTCTGATACTAGAAAAATAAATATAAAGTTAGATAAATGTCGATAAAAGTTAAGTAGGTATAATAAAATATGCATCTACGATATATCATTAATTTAAAAAGAACAAATTGATATTAGTGGGCTCCTTTCAAAAAAAACGTTAGGAGGGCGCGACTGTTATGAAAACTCGGGTCGCAAATACTTAAAAGTTGAGAAACTTATAAAGACTACTGAATATAAATCAAGGATAGGTTATGCTTAGACAACGTAGTGAACAAGCGAGACCACATCTGGAGTGTTGTGTGCAGTTCTGGTCACCCCACTACAAGAAAGACAGAGCAGCACTTGAAGCCGTGCAGAGAAGAGCAAGCAAGTACGTCTCAGAGCTTGAGGACGTGTCCTACTGTAATAGTCTCAGATGATTAGACCTGTTTAGTCCCACACAGAGGAGACTATGTGAAGACCTCATCCAGGTCTTCAAAATCCTCAAAGGCATCCAGCAGAACTCTTAAAGGTGAATATGATGTTTTTGATATTTAATTTCTGACTGGTGGTCCGACCCCTCTAAAAGTCACTCCCAGAAGGTTAAAACGGACACATTTCAAACATAAGAACGTGAGGTATCGTTTTAGACTATTTCAAGGTCAGTGATCACAAATATGAGGTTCATTTTGATTTTTAATCCTTCACTAAGGGTCTAACCTTCTTTGATCCAGAGAATGAAAAATGACAAATTTCTATTACAGTATGTAAACTGTAAACATTTTAACTGAAGCACACATTTTAAAATTTCAAATATTCTAGTTTATTATGTACTTCTACTTCATGAAGCAAATCATCACATTTCTTATGAACACCCTGAATTACACTCATTCAAGACTTTATTTTTGTAATTAATTTAGATCCCTTTACTTTTTTCACTTTGATGTTAAAGAGTCTTTTTTTGCAGATCAATGAGGATCCATGACCTGCGACTGAGACAGAACTGGGCAGTACGTTTTGCTCCAGAATGTCTTGGTGATCTTGAGATTTCATCGCTCTTCTGCACAGACTCAAGGCACTTCATGCCAGATGCAGCAAAGCAAAGCCTAAACATAAGTGAACCTCCTCCAAGTTTCACAGTAGCAATGGTGTTTGTTTCTTTGAAAGACTCATTTTTTTTCTCGTCTGTGGACACAGAGCTGACGTGACTTGCTGAAAGCTCCAGTTTTATCTCATCTGTCCAAAGGACACCATTGTGGCTTGTGAACATGCATTGTTAGCAAATTCCAGCCTGGCTTATTTATGTTTTTTCTTTCAACAACTGGTCTTCTTCCTTTGAGCCGACTGTCTCTCAAAAAACGATGGATGGTGCGATCAGACACTGATGGACCTTGACCTTGGAATTCAGCTTGGATCTCTTTGGTAGATAGCTTTGGATTTTTTGTCTTCAATTCTCACTGTCCCATTCTGGGGTCGATTTTTCTCTTGTGGCCACATGCAGGGAGGTTGGCTACAGACTCGTGGACCTTAAACTTCTTAAATGATATTCGCAATCTGTCGTCAGAGAAACGTCAAGCTGCTTGGAGATAGTCTTCCATTCTTTGCCTTTAATATGCTTCTCTATTGTTTTATTTCTGATCTCCTCAGATGACTCTCGCCTCTCCTTTCTCAGGTCCATAATCAGTATGGGGCACACAATGACACCAAACAGCAGAGTGACAACTTTTCTCCATTGAAATCAGCAGAATGACTGATTGCACGATTGGAAACATGTGAGATGCCAATTCATGGAAACAACTAGTTTGAAAAATCACTTGAATCCAATTATTTAAGATCTTTTCTAAGGGTACCAACACATGTGTCCAATATCTTTGTAGAATAAGCAATACTTGATCAATTTTTTAGACTTGTTCTGCTTTACTCAATGACCTATCAAAGGCATGCAGGTATTCAGGGGACAATTGCTTTTTATTCCATCACTTTTCAGGGGGCATACAGCACTTATATGTCATACGTCAGTGGTCTATTCTGCTCCTACTCTGTTCAATGCTTGCATGGACTGGGTGTTGGGCAAAGTCGTGGGGTCCAGCGGCTGTGGGGCATCTGTTGGTGAAGAAAGATTCACGGATCTTGACTTTGCTGACGATGCTGTGATCTTCGCGGAGTCAATGGAGGCTCTGATCGGGGCACTCGAGAAACTGAGTGAGGAGTCTGAGTGTCTGGGCTTGTGAGTGTCTTGATAAAAAACAACATCCAGACCTTTAATGAGCTGTTGAGCACGGCCATCAGCAGTGTGTCTGTTTATGGAGAGAGTGTCGACCTTGTTGAGAGGTTTACTTACCTTGGCAGTGACATTTATGTCTCTGGTGACTCTTCTTATGAAGTCAGTAGATGGATTGGGAGAGCATGGGGGGTCATGAGGTCACTGGAAAGGGGTGTGTGGCGCTCCCGGTATCTCTGCAAAAGTCTTTAGAGTCCTGGTGCTTCCCGTCTTGCTCTATCGTTGTGAGGCATGGACGCTGTCCAGTGACCTGAGATGAAGACTGGACTTCAGTACTGTGTCTCTCCGGAAAATCCTTGGGTACTGCTGGTTTGACTTTGTGTTGAATGAGCGGTTGCTCATGGAGTCCTGAATGAGGCACATGACCTGCATTGTGAGGGAGTGCGGCCATGTGGCGTGTTTCCCAGAGGGTGATCCAGCTCGTAAGATCCTGCGCCCAGGTAACACCTGGCTGCAGCAGATAGAGGGTCATTTCTGGAGGGTGGGACTGGACCGCGTGTCTGCCTGGGGGGTTGCCAACCATCATATAGTAGGTGCGGCAATGCGCTGTACCAGTGCATGCTCCCCAACTTGACTTGATACGGCACTTTGCCAATGAGCTGAAAGGGGGCCAACACATTCGTCTGCCAATTGTGGGGAGTGAATCTTGGCGGGTCTCACAATCGATGTTATACAGTGGAGGTCATTAGCAGTGGATTCAGGGTCCTTTTCAGAACTATATGTAATACGGTGCTCACCTGTTTGCTCATCATGAAATTCACAGAATTTCTCTTAAGTTGTTCTTCTCATCTAAACCTGAAAGTGATTGACAGAGTGCTTCAGGATTCCATCCCTGCAGTGTACAATACCAGCACTTCAAAACAGGCCTAAATTATTAACGATTCAGTTTTATTTTTCATAAAGGTTTCTTCTAAACAAGATCTGGTAATTTAGGAAGTTATAAAATGCATTAAAAATATTTAGCTGAATATGCTGTTATTATGCAGAGCAACCATAGCAACAAAGACACCGTGTGCTCCGTGAGGGAGAAAGGCAGCTGAGCTCCAAGACAAGCTACATCACATGTAAGCTTTATATTTTATAAGCTGCAAAAACAAATGCTGTAAATAAATTCCTGCTTACATAAGCATCAAAGCTAGCAAGAATACTGTTGCCAGACGCCTGGTGCTTTTCACTCTTAATGAAGGCTAAAGTAAGTGAACATGCGTTCATTCTGTGTTATGGTGCACATAAAAAAATACCAAAAATGGAATATGCTGTCCTAAGCTGCTATAAATATGTGCAAAGTTTAAATTTTACACCATCCCTGCCCACAATCTGTTGTGCAACACGTTTGATTGCTGGTAGAAATTATTTGTAGGCCAATGACATTTCTAAGCACCAGCTGAGTCTCCATCTGGGTTACAATTTGTCCTTGAGTCAGTTAGGGATAAAGTGCTTTACTGGGGTCACGACTCATTTCTGGTGGGCCACTCAGGGATTACTAGAACAGCAGTGAGAAAAGAAAAAAAAAAATGTATTTTGGTTAGCCAGCTGTAAACCAAGAAATAAAAAATACATCTTAGTTTTTGAGACTTGCAACAGGGCAAAATTTAGGCTTACGGGGCAAACATAGCATGACTGAGCAGACCCGAGAGGAGATTTGATTTGATTTTATTACAGACTTAAATTCATTTTAGGGATTTAAGACTACAGTGGCTTCCGAAAGATTTCAGACCCCTTGTTGCACACTTTGTTGTGTTGTAATTTTCATTTTAAATGGGTACATGTGCCTTTTTTTTTCATATCAGTCTACGCTTAATCTATATGTGTATATATACTGCTCAAAAGAATTAAAGGAACACTTTTTAATCAGAGTATAGCATAAAGTCAATGAAACTTATGGGATGTTAATCTGGTCAGTTAAGTAGCAGAGGGGGTTGTTAATCAGTTTCAGCTGCTGTGGTGTTAATGAAATTAACAACTGGTGCACTAGAGGGGCAACAATGAGATGACCCCCAAAACAGGAATGGTTTAACAGGTGGAGGCCACTGACATTTTTCCCTCCTCATCTTCTCTGACTGTTTCTTCACTAGTTTTGCATTTGGCTACAGTCAGTGTCACTACTGGTACCATGAGGCGATACCTGGACCCTACAGAGGTTGCACAGGTAGTCCAACTTCTCCAGGATGGCACATCAATACGTGTCATTGCCAGAAGGTTTGCTGTGTCTCCCTGCACAGTCTCAAGGGCATGGAGGAGATTTTAGGAGACAAGCAGTTACTCTAGGAGAGCTGGAGAGGGCCATAGAAGGTCCATAACCCATCAGCAGGACCAGTATCTGCTCCATTGGGCAAGGAGGAACAGGATGAGCACTGCCAGAGCCCTACAAAATGACCTCCAGCAGGCCACTGGTGTGAATGTCTCTGACCAAACAATTAGAAAGACTTAATGAGGGTGGCCCAAGGACCCCATGTCTTCTAATGGGCCCTTAGCTCACTGCCCAGCAGCATGCAGCTCGATTGGCATTCGCCATAGAATACCAGAATTGGCAGATGCACCACTGGTGCCCTGTGCTTTTTACAGATGAGAGCAGGTTCACCCTGAGCACGTAACAGAAGTGAAAGGGTCTGGAGAAGCCATGGAGAACATTATGCTGCCTGTAACATCATTCAGCATGACCAGTTTGGTGGTGGGTTAATGATTGTCTGGGGAGGCATATCCATGGAGGGTCACACAGACCGCTACAGGCTTGAAAAAAGGCACCTTGGCTGCCATTAGGTATCAGGATGAAATACTTGGACCCATTGTCAGACCCTATGCTGGTACAGTGGCTCCTGGTGCACGACAATTCCTGGCCTCATGTGGTGAGAGTATGCAGGCAGTTCCTGGAGGATGTAGGAATTGATACCATTGACTGGCCACCACACTTTCCTGACCTAAATCCAATAGAACACCTCTGGGACATTATGTTTTGGTCCATCCAATGCCACCAGGTTGCACCTCAGACTGTCCAGGAGCTCAGTGATGCCCTGGTCCAGATCTGGAAGGAGATCCCCCACAACACCATCTGTCATCTCATTAGAAGCATGCACCGATGTTGTCAGGCATGTATACAAGAACACGGGGGCCATACAAAGTGCTGCGTACGATTTGGAGTTGCTGCAATTCAATTTTGGCAAAATGGACTAGCCTGCCACATCATTTTTTCACTCTGATTTTTGGGGCGTCTTTGAATTCAGGGCTCTGTAGGTTGATCATTTTCATTTCCATCAAACGATGTGGCATCCTTTCGTTCCTAACACATTACCCAGTCTATATCAGTATAGATATCCAGGAGGATTTCTTTTTCCCATTGAGATCTGATGTGTTTTCAAAGTGTTCCTTTAATTTTTTTGAGCAGTTTATATATATATAACGGTCAAAACCCGAAATTGGCCATAGCGGGAAGTGTCCGGCCAAATTGGGAAATGGCCAATGTCACTGTAAATTAACTGGCCAATGTTCGATCTTTTCCTTGATTTTGGGATTTGGCCAGCCAGTTTGCTAAATAGCATGGGGCGATCGGCCAAAATTGGAAGAAAAAAGGCATGGGTAGTGATATGTTGCGCACTTAGTAGTGCAATTGCATCAAATTTGCCTTGTTGGCTCTTGTTCAGAAAGCAGACGCCACATGGTTGTTTCAGAATAATTAAGATTAGGTATGTAAGTAACATGTCTGTTATCATTTTAGCCCTAAAATAGTGATTTAACATCAAGGACCTATTTTATTGACCTTAAGGTTAGTGTTTGGGTGAAGGGGAAGGCCGTCTCAAGTGGCCTGCGGACAGTCTTACATTAGCACATCGAATTTCGGCCAGGGAGTTCTCACCACTTTGCGAAATGGCCGGTCAAAGTAGCATATACACTGGTCATTTCTAGTAATTCGGACTTTGGCCACACCTTGCAGCCAAAATGCGAAACGGCCGGCCAATTCAGGAACTGGCTGAACTTCGGGTTCTGGTCATAACATATACAGGGTGGTTCAGATCTAATTTTGCAATTTTCATTACGCTATAATTTATTAAGTGAATTACATAGAGAATTTACAACTGAATGGAGGACAAGTGGAACATTACATGGAAAATCAGTTAATTAATTCAATGTAAGTCCATTTTCATTTATTACAGGATATTTCAAACAATTCTTTTGTCTTGCATTGCTTTCCTGCATTGCATTAAAAGTTGCATAATTATATCTGGACCGCCCTATATATATATTGTCACATGCGGCTGGGGGTGGAGCCCAGCCGGGACGCCCAGGAGGACTGGAGGAGGGCTTCTGCCTCCTCCAGACCGCGAGGGGGCGACCACCCTGGTTGTGTTGGGGGCCACGGGTAGAGGGCTTGAAAACCCAACCCTGTAGGGGCCTGTGGCCACCGCCAGGCGGCGCCTCGGTGCCTGCACTGTCGCATGCGGCTGGGGGTGGAGCCCAGCTGGGACGCCCAGGAGGACCGGAGGAGGGCTTCTGCCTCCTGCAGACCACGAGGGGGCGACCACCCTGGTTGTGTTGGAGGCGCCCCGGTGCCTGAAGAAACCTGGAGCCCAGCACTTCCGCCACACCCGGAAGTGCTGGGGGAAAGAAGACTGGGGACACCGGGAGGGCTTCCGGATATGCAGCCGGCATTTCCGCCACACGGGGGTGTGTCCGCAGGGGATTGCTGGGAAAGCAACTGGAGCCCATCTGGGTTGCTATTTAAAGGGCCGACTCCCTTCTGTCCAGAGCAAGAGTCAGGTGGAAGAGGATGGACCTTGAGAGAGGAGTTGAGGCGGCCAGAAGGAAGGCAATTTGTGACTGTGAGGCCTGGACTTTGGGGGATCGTGCTGGAGGCACTGGGTGTGCACTTAAAATATTGTAAATATATTTGTAAATAAAACGTGTGTTGGGTGAAGAAACGATGTCCGCCTGTCTGTGTCCGGGTCCAGTTCCACAATATATATATAATATCTAATGTCTGTCTGTCCTCTTTTCACAAGAGAACTACTTAACAGATTGAGATCGGGTTTTATTCTATAATTTGCTTGAACACTGAGGTGGGTTGGCGCCCTGCCCGGGATTGCTTCCTGCCTTGCGCCCTGTGTTGGCCGGGATTGGCCCCAGCAGACCCCCGTGACCCTGTGTTCGGATTCAGTGGGTTGGAAAATGGATGGATGGATGGATTTGCTTGAACATTCCGATTGATTTTTGTGACTTCTCTCATTGCACTAAGTATCATAGTTTACTTGCAGCAGCAATTAGTTTGCACTAATCTGAGACAGTGGCTGCGGGCCAAGGGGGGGGTAAGCGTGACATCAGGAGTGGGGAGCCAGGCGGGGTCCTCCTCACCCATGCGCCACCCTCCGTTTGAGTCGCTTTACCTCTTGCCATGTGTTGGAGCGTACCTTGCCTCCGCTTAGCTAGCGTTGTTCAGCAGACATTATCATCTAGAGATTGTTAAGGAGTAACGTTTGACGTTTTTGAGAGAGAGATCAGAGCTACGTGTGTTTTAGAGGGTACCTGTGCATTGGCAGAGACATCACGGCCACATGCTTTTCTCCCCACGTGGGGGACGCTCTCCTGTCAGACCTGAAGATGATCAGATACAGTGGCAACATTTGACGTTCGAGCGTACCTACCTTCCGCTTGGCCAGAACTACTCTTTTTTTTTTTTTTAATTTTTTTAATGATTTTTAAAGTTTGCCGTTTTACCACTATGTGGATGGAGCCGTAGAGGACAGCTAGTAACCCATAAATAACAAAGTGATAACATTGTTTTCATGAAGGATCTGCAAATTTATTACAAATCCAAAACTGAAATCTCTCCTTCATATAAGTATTCAGACACTTGATTCATTACTTTGTAGAAGCCCCATTGGCATGGACTCCAGCTTCAAGTCTCGTTGCACACTTGGGTTTGGGCAGTTTGTCCCATTCTTCCTGGCCGATCTTTCTCAAGCTCCGTTAGATTGAAATGGAAGTGTCTGTAAGCTGCCATGTTCAGGTCTTTCCACAGGGGGTTGAAGTCTAAGCTTTGGTTGGACCACTCGAGGACACTCAAGGGTTCTGTCCCAACGCCACTCCAGTGTTGTCTTGGCTGTTTGCTTCAGGCTTTTGTTGAATTGAAAGGTGGATTATCGTCCTAGTCTGAAGTGTTGTGCACTCCACAGCAGGTTATCTTCGAGGACGTTAACTTCTCTTCATGTGTCTCACACTCGCACTTCCTTTTTTGATTGCGTCACCAAAGCCGAACTGACCAATCAGATTGCACGTATGGACAAGACACACACATGGATCTTTTATTTTGTGATATAGTATAGAATGTCTGTCACAATGGGTTGAATTATTTTTCTTACCTGAAGATTGTAAGATTTATAGAGAAATGATAGAAACACCTCAGATCTGCAAAAATTAAAAAGAGATAAACTTTTGAATGTTTTTGTGTGTGTGTGTATGTGTATGTAAATTTTTCATGCATTTGCCCAATCCAGACCATGTACAGTCGTGGCCAAAAGTTTTGAGAACGGCCCAAGTGTTGGTTTTCATAGAGTTTTCTGCTTCAGTGTTTTTTAGTCTTTTTGTCAGATGTTTCTATGGTACCGTGAAGTAGAATTACAAGCATTTCATAAGTTCCAAAGGCTTTTATTGACAATTACATTATGTTTAGGTGCAGAGTCCATATTTGCAGTGTTGGCCATTTTTTCTTTATCAAGACCCCTGCAATTTGCCCTGGCAAGCTGGCAATCATCTTCTGGGCCAAATCCTGACTGATGGCAGCCCATTCTTGTATAATCAATGCTCGGAGTTTATCAGAATTGGTGGGTTTTTGTTTGTCCACCCGCCTCTTGACGATTGACCACAAGTTCTCAGTGGGGAGTTTCCTGGCCATGGACCCAAAATTTTGATGTTTTATTCCACTTAGTTATCACTTTTGCCTTATGGCCCGGTGCTCCAGCATGCTGGATTGTTCATTGTTGGTCAGCAAACTGTGCTTGGATGGTTGGGAGAAGTTGCTCTCGGAGGATGTTTTGGTCCCATTCTTTATTCACGACAGTGTGAGTGAGCCCACTGCCTTTCTGAGAAGCAACCCCATGTGCCATGAATGGTCTCAGGATGCTTTACTGTTGGCCTGACACAGGACTGATGGTAGTGCTGCTCACCTGTTCTTCTCCTGACAATCTTCATCAGAGAAAATGACTTTCCCCCAGCAATCCACGGACCTTTTGCAGAATATCAGTCTGTCCCTGATGTTTTTTCTTGGCTTCTTTACTGTCCTTCTTGACACTTACCAGGCCATCCTCCAAAAGTCTTCGCCTCACCATGCATACAGATGCACTCACACCTGCCTGCTGCCATTCCTGAGCAAGTTCTACACTGGTGGTGCCCCGATCCCGAGATATGAATCAACTTTAGGAGACGGTCCTGGTGCTTGCTGGACTTTCTTGGGAGCCCTGAAGCCTTCTTCACAACACAGTGGAAATGTTGTTTTTGGGATTAAATTCATTCTTATGGTAAAGAGGGACTTTGCAATTACTTTCTATTCATCTGATCCCTCTTTATAACATTCCGGAGTAGATGCAAATTGGCATCATAAAAACTGAGGAAGTAAACTTTGTGAAAATTAATATTTGTGTCATTCTCAAAACTTTTGGCCATGACCTTACAAAAGCAATGAAGAAAGCTGACAGGGTATGAGGTTAAATATCATGATATGCGGAGTACAAGTCAAGGAAGGTTATTCTTCAGCTTTATAATGCACTGGTGAGGTCTAAGTGTACAGTTTTGCTCTCCATTTTACAATAAAAAAGACATAGCAGCGCTAGAGAAAGTCCGGAGAAGAACGACTGAGCTGATTCTGGGCTAAGAGGTATGAGCTACAAGAAGAGACTGAAGGAGTTGAACCTTTTCAGTTGAGCCAAATAGAGATTAAAAGGTGACGTGACTGAAGTGTTTCAAATTACAGAAGGAATACATACAGTGAATCCCAGTTGTTACTTCAAAATAAACTCTTCAACAAGAACATGGGGGACACAGAAACCTGTTAAGAGCAGATTTAGCACAAATGTTAGAAAGTGTTTCTTTACCAAAAAAAAAACACAAATCCATGGGATGAATTAGAAAGTACGGGGTGGTGGGCAGTAGGACTTTAAAGATCTTTATTTTGGACAATCTCAGTGAAGAGGGTGGATGAGCTCGTTGGGCTAAATGGCGTTGTCTTGCCACAATTTCTCTAATGTTCTCTGCTTCGGCTGTGACCGAAAGTCACCTTCTCCTTTGGCCATAACCCTGACAGGGCTTTGTGAGATTGGGGTATATAAAACGTACAGACATAAAACACTGTTTGCTACAAGAGTGACATTTATCAAGCTCTAGTAGCGAACTGACAGATGCATTTGACAGATCCTGCATTTACAACATCATCATGTTGATGGCCAAACCAGGCTGTTCATATTATTACACGACTCAGCATATCATACAGCACATGAAACTCCAACATTACACTGGAAAGCAAATATTTTCAAACGTTTTGCATCATGAAAAGCCTTCAGTGATTATGATGGACAGCATCAAGCTGAACACAAATATCATTTCAGTCTGACAGTATCAAGTAGGAATTTGATGGAACACCGAATTAACGTTGATTAACTGTAGTGCGTTTAACCACTGTTACACACATGAACATAGGAGACAGCTGAAGGGCTCCAGTCACTGTATTTCTACCGCTGCTCCCAGGTCCCAATCTAGGGGGTTCATCATGTGATGGGTGTGGCAACACGCTTTCAGCGCTCACTTCCAACCTCTCTCTCTCTCCAGGGATGGCGCTGTGTCCTGATGCCTTTTCTTCCCAATGCAGGCCGGAAGATTGATGGTTATAACTCCTCCACAATCACCTCCAATGTCTGTCCACCTGGACTCACCTCTTCCGGCCAGAAGAACTGAAAACCAGAAGGTGTCCATCTTTGTCAGTTCTTTTGTGAACTCGTGTCTGGAAAGAACTTTCCACAATTATTGAGTATTTTTGTTTTCATCATTTTGCAAGGCGGTGCAGTGGGTAGCGCTGCTGCCTTGCAGTTAGGAGACCCGGGTTTGCATGTTCTCTCTGTGTCTGTGTGGGTTTCCTCCCACAGTCCAAAGACATGCAGGTTAGGTGCATTGGCGATTCTATATTGTCCCTAGTGTGTGCTTGGTGTGTGTGTGTGTGTGTGCCTTGCGGTAGGCTGGCGCCCTGCCTTGTGCGCTGGGATTGGCTCCAGCAGACCCCCGTGACCCTGTAGTTAAGATATAGCGGGTTGGATAATGGATGAATGGATTATTTTGCAAATCAATTACATGAGGAGACCAGGCTGGAACCCCAACTCTTTATCGTTAGATAGATAGATAGATAGATAGATAGATAGATAGATAGATAGATAGATAGATAGATAGATAGATAGATAGATAGATAGTTTATTAAACCCAAGGGGAAATTCACATACTCCAGCAGTGTACTGATAAAGAACAATATTAAATTAAAGAGTGATAAAAATGAAGGTATAACAGACAGATAATAATTTTGTATAATATTAACATTTACCACCCCGGGTGGGGTTGAAGAGTCGTATAGTGTTGGGGAGGAACAATCTCTCTGAACAATCTCTCTGTCTGTCAGTAGAGCAGGATGGTGACAGCAGTCTGTTACTGAAGCTGCTCCTCTGTCTGGAGATGATCCTGTTCAGTGGATTCTCCATGATTGACTGGAGTCTGCTCAGCGCCCGTTGCTCTGCCACGGATGTCAAACTGTCCAGCTTCATTCCTACAATAGAGCCTGCCTTCCTCACTAGTTTGTCCAGGCGTGAGGCGTCCTTCTTCTTTATGCTGCCTCCCCAGCACACCACCATGTAGAAGAGAGCGCTCACCACAACCGTTTGGTAGAACATCTGCAGCATCTTATTGCAGATGTTGAAGGATGCCAGTCTTCTAAGGAAGTATAGTCGGCTCTGTCCTTTCTTACACAGATCATCAGTATTGGCAGTCCATTCCAGTTTGTCATCCAGCAGCACTCCCAGGTATTTATAGGTCTGTACTCTCTGCACAGTCACCTCTGATGATCACGGGGTCCATGAGGGGCCTGGGCCTCCTAAAATGCACCACCAGTTCCTTGATTTTGGTCGTGTTCAGTTGTAGGTGGTTTGAGTTGCACCATTTAACAAAGTCTTTGATTAGTTTCCTATACGTTGTCGTCTCCTCTCCTTTCTCTTACAGTCATTCCTGCTGGAGGATAACAGTCGTTTGACTACGTACCTCCGTCTCAGCAAGCTGAATCCATTGTTCCTCAAACTGGGCCTTTAGTGCCCAGAGTTCTGTTGCCATGGCCTGAAGAAGGTTCACCACATCCTGTTGCTCCATCATCCTAACATCGAATTCTGCCGACTACACCACTGTATGAAAAAGGTCTTTCAGGTGGTCAGGGTTTGGGGGAGAATGAAGGTTCTGCAAGAGGAGTGTACCAGATTTGAATTTATAACAGCGCATGGCTCAAGTGACAAGTCAGAAGTCCATAATCACTTGAGCAGACAAGACCTCCTGGAAGCCTAAATGAAAACATCTTGTGACTGGTGGTCCATCTGTATGAACAGATCCTGGTTACACAATTTAGCTCATGTTCTGAATGTACAGGTAGCAGCTAGACATTTGACAATCCATATTTAAATGTATTCACATTAAATACTCAAGTCTCAATTTGTTGTTCAGATGCCAGCCATGTCTTGTATCTTTTAGGTTATTAAAATCTGTGTATCTGGAGATTCTGGCGCTCTTGTGAGTAGTTTTACTCCTCGGATGAAGCACCAGTGTACATACTGCGTACGAGTGGGCATAATAATTCACAATTTCTTTTTAATCCAGAGGTTACAACATTCAGTTAGATGACACCCAGTCTGCCTGGACTCGAGTTGGGCCTTGGCGTTGCGCAGCATGAAAGTTGAACTTGTTGTGCTGAATTAGTAATTCAGAAACATTTCCTTTTTCTCACATCATCACAAGGAATTCCAGTTTGCACCATAAGCCCTGTCGCAGGGTGCTAGAGGAGCTGACATGTTTCACAAGGGAAAGCATTAGAACACTTTACAATTTCGACACTGCAGCTGTGCCTCTGACAGCAGAATTAATTACAACGTACACATTTTTGAGGGCTCCTTCGAGCCGCGCTCACATATTTCATTCTCGACCTCGCCAAATAAGTAACAGCTCAGCACCACTCCCTGTCTTTAAATGGTACCTGACATTCTTACAATTCTACTGACTGTCAAAATGCCATCAATTGCACAAGTTTAGGACTTTTTTTTTTTCTAAAAATGTCACATTGCATTGATTAAATAAGTTAACCGAAAGTGCTTGCAATTTAAAAATATTTTTACAAGGAACTTGTAGAAGTTGTGGTGCAGGTGTTTCATTACTCTTAGACACATATAAAGCTGGATAAAATGACTTCAGTAGATGGGACTGGAGGGACACCTTCATCAAGTGCATCTTGTGCTCGATGGAAGGGCCCACTAGTTGAAATGCTGGGCCGCCAATCTGGTTGTTTCCGTTTAGTCGATACACGGGAGCAAACAAAACGTGCGTTCGATGGTGCACAAAAACGAAAATCGGGGTCTTTCACTCAGGAGCCTTTCTTGGCTAATAAAGCCTTTCAAAGGATATAACTTCTAGAACATGTCTCAGACGGAGCATCTATAATCTAGAAACGTGGATCTCTCTCCTATTTAAAGGGCACGTAAATTGTAAACAGAATAATAGCCTAATATATTAATTAAATTTAATTAATGGCTAATTTAATAATGCATAGCCTGAGAAGCATAATACAATATAACAAACTAGCTGTGTAAGCCCGGGCTCCTAGAAACTATTGAAATCGTCTGCATCATTTTGCCGACGTGCTCGCCCTCCTTTGTCTATCAGTGGCTAAGCGAGTTTCTCTCTTGTTGTCTTTCCTCGGCAATGCAGTCGCTTCCTTTCAGCTTCATGCTGTAGCATCGTACTTCTTTCTTCTTCCGACTTGTTAACTTGGGGCTGCCTTGCCGGCGATTTGAGCTTCATGCTGTAGCCTCACACTTCTGGGCCGGACGGACACACACACTACCACGTTATATATAAGAGAGGGAGATGTTAGGATGCACTGATACCCACCACACGACAAACCAACTCAGGATCCAGATTAGGACCCGAGTGCAGCCATGCAACGGGTGACACCTCAGCACCACACTAGTTCAGATGGAGTGGAGTGCCAATTCTGCCACCAACCCCAAAGTTTTTCCCTGCAGGTTGGAGGGCCTACACGCAGGGCTGGATGCAGATTAACGTCATACCCAGGACGGAGCAATTGCAGGTTAAGGGCCTTGCTCAAGTGCCCAATAGAGCAGAGTCCCTTTTGGCATTTACAGGATTCAAACTGGCAACCTTCTGATTGCCAGTGCAGGTTACATATAAGATTAAAAAAAAAAAAAAAGAAAAATTCACACAGAGCATTCATAAAAGCTATTAAATAGATTTTAACCTTTTATATTTGACAGAAGACTAATCAATGATACAGAAAAGCACCAAATTATACTAAACCTGCTGCAAAAGTTCAATTGGACTAACAATTAAGAAACAGCAAGGTCAACTGTCAAATAAGTATATTTAGATAATCCAACCTGTATTATGGATTAATATTTACAATATTCAAAAATATTTTATATAACATTGCATCTATCTATCTATTATATAGTACCTTTCACATCTATCTATCTATCTATCTATCTAATCCTGCCTACTATACTACAAGTTTCTATCTGAATTTTCACTTGAAAGTGCTGACATTAGCCTATGTTGTCTCCTTTTGTCCACAAAGCCCATGAAAATGGAGACTTTTAAAAACGTTCTAACATAGCCGTGTACTTCTAAAAACGCCAGCTCACCATTATAATGTGGACGAGTGAAAAAGTAGACTTTTAAAAACACAGACACTAATTGCAATCTGATTTGTTCATACTTATTACGTAGCCCTTCTCTGATTGGATCCTGCTCATTACAAAGTCTCATTCACTGATTCAAAGCCAATTAAAATCAAGGTAACATAGTATGTTCCATGCTGGTTACTAATGAAGAAAGTGGCCCTACTATACTAAAATCAATCAATCTATCTATCTATCTATTCATCCATCTATCTAATCCTGCCTACCATACTATACGTTTCTATCTATCTATCTAACCCTGCCTACTATACTACAAGTTTCTATCTATCTATCTAATCCTGCCTACTATACTACAAGTTTCTATCTATCTATCTAATCCTGCCTACTATACTAAACATTAATATCTCTCTATCTATCTATCTAGAAGATGAGTGACGTTACTTCTGGTGGAAGTGATGCAAGCCCCATCAATTCTGGTCTGACAAATACTTACAGACCTGCAGCACTAGATGTCACTGTTCACAGCTGGACATGTTTTGGGAGATGATTGCGCTGCAAATCTTAAACACTGAAGCATTCTCTGAGCAACTTTTCATTTTTTACTTACAGGCCATTAAATGAGTTGTCCCACAGGAGCCCCAACTCTTTTCCTTTTGTCTTGTCCTTTTTTACAATACACCTGTACAGAAGAATTAGCAAACACCAAAAGACAATAACTGTTGAAGAAACTGAACTCAGGTCTCTGTAGCTGTAAGGCAGCAGAGCTAACCAGAGCTCCACTCATAAAAATATCATAACCTTACAATATGCTTACAAAATTTAAAATAGCAATCATTTAAAATCCCAGGTCGAATACTGAATCATTAAAGAGATAAATAATTAATGCAGTGAAGAATTTTAAAATGTAATGCATATGCGGCATATTTTATTGACTGTTAATAAAAGGCAAGCGTAAAATGTCCAACCATTATCCTCCGGCTGAAATATCCAGTTTTAAGACTGAGCCTTCTCTTTATGTTAGAAATTATTATTATTATGAAGTGCAAAATAAGTTTGTTCTGATTTCCAAAGGCTTGCAGCATATGTGAGATGCTCAGAGCAGCCACACACACATAAATGAGAGGAATTTTTTGTAAAGGAGGGATGGAGAAATTTACAACAAAACATCCACCAGTAAACAGCAGGAGGAGAAACATCTCAACGATGAGCAACAGAACGGGAAACATCGGAGCCAAATTTCAAGTGACCGAGCACAAGGTTTAAAAACATGTGCCAATGTGATATTATTATATTATTTTTAATTAATTTGAATAAAAAATGTAAAATCCTGTTTTCACGTTGTCATTCTGGAATATGAAGTGTTGCTTGATGAGGGATAAAAATAAATGTAAACGATTTTAATACAAGGCGGCAACATAACAAAATGTGAATAAAGTGAAGAGGTCTGAAGACTTTCGGAATCCACTGTAAATCCTGATTATGGATTATTAATCTGAAAAAGCAGACAAATACAAGAGGCTCAGCCACTTTAATGAGTATATTCATGTCAACTTCAGTATGTAGCGGCAAACGTAAAAATACAGGTAGGATGACACTACAAATGGAAAGCTCCTCTGCACGGCCCTTGATTCCAAATGAGGAGCTTAACCAACCAACCAAGTATGGACAGATCTACAGACCTCTAAAGGGACATGAGCAAAAAAAAAAATCTTATTTCTCATGCATACAAGACCATTTTGTGTGCTCATGAAACATTTGCGCCTGGCCATAAAGTCTTTTTTGCATGCACGCCTTCAATATCTTCGTAACCCTTTCAGTGAAAAAAAGACTCTAGACCTCAGAATTCGATTCAAATGTTGTTCAGAAATGAAGTATCAATGTAGGGTTGTAAGCATACAAACAATGCTTTTATGGGAAAGACCCATCTTAAAATACCGTACAAGGTCTACACAATGAAGCAGTTAATGCTGCAGAAGGAGAACAGCTCTCCTAGAAATATATACGGAGCTCATAAAGGGATACGTGTATCCCAGAAACACTGTTGTGTGCATGCAAAAAGATCTGAGTACGTAAATCTTCCTCGTGTGTACGCAAAAAGATCTCGAGAGTATGTTCAACTTTCTCGTGCGCACACAAAAACATCGAGTACATGAAACTTTCTCATGCACATGCAAAAAAGATCTCATGAGTATATAAATCTTTCTCATGCAGACGCCAAAAGATTTCTTGAGTATATAAATCTTTCTCATGCAGACGCCAAAAGATTTCTTGAGTATATAAATCTTTCTCGTGCGCATGCAGAAAAGATCTTGTGAGTATGTAAAACATTCTCATATGCACAGAAAAAGACCTTATGAGTGCATAAAACTATTCAAAAAAGATCTCTTGAGCAAAAGATAGTTTTAAATGCGAACAATAAGTAACTTTATATATATATATATATATATATATATATATATATATATATATATATATATATATATATAGAGTGTGATAAACCCTGGGTGTCTGTGACCCCCAAACCCCAACACGATCACCAAAACACAGTCCTTTATCAAAATAAACGAAGGTTTTATTTAAATACCTCCAAAATGATCAATACTTTCAAAACACTGGTCCTTTTCCTCTCACCACCGCCCTGCCCTCCTCCTCCTGTCAAGTGTTGACTCTCTACCACCCAGCTAGCTCTGACTCACCTGAGTAAGGGAGTGCGGTCCCTTTTATTACAGACCCGGGAGTACTTTCAGTGCCAGGGCGATTGCCCGATGAAAGCACTACCGGGTCACATGGAAGTCCATTATTTGTGTAGGGAGCTTGTTTCCCGGGAGCGCCCTCTTGCGGCACCCTGTGACTTCAGCAGGGCTGCCCTGCCAGACTACATTTCCCAGCGTGCCCTGCTGGCTTCCCACTGGGTGGAGATATCGGGGACTGCTGTCATCTAGCGTGCTGGGGGAAAAACAGTTCTCTAGCGATCTCTCTACTTCTATAAGGGCTGTCCGTCCATTTCTTCCTTCCGGGTCTGCTTCCTTTCCTGGCCGGGATGTTCATCCAGCCCATGTGGCATCTACAATATATAATAATAATAATAATAATTATTATTTGCATGTATATATATTTTGTGCATGTCCCCTTAGGGGCCAGTATGGGTTCAATGCCGGGTCTGAGCATGAGAAATGACACCCAGTGCGTTGCATTGATTTGCCGCTGAATGTTTTAATTAATTTATTCTTTTTATTTGAACCAATAGTGATCACTAGAATTCTGATTGATATTCCGAGTCAAAGAGAAGCAACGTTAATTCCATTCACTCTGATTTTTTGAAAAATAGATTTAAAGCTTCACGTTATAGCTTGGGAGCACAATAAACAGAATTACAAATGAGAAACTATTTTTAATTAGAGGTAAAACCAAAAATGGTTACGCATGTAATTTTAATGGAATCTGGTGCCTGGTACTGCAGTTAAGTGGAATGTGTTGACCCCTAATGAGTTCCTCTTCGTAATCAAATATTTTGTGCAAAATGTATCTGCATTACAGAAATACACATATTATAACTTCACGGCTGCCAGATGCTTACTTCAATGCAGCTGTTTACTAATTCCAGAAATTTCCACACAGACTTGCTGTGCAAAAATACCCAGAGCAGACACTTCATTTCAGTCTAGTTTTGCACCTTGCTGTGTTGGGGAAGTAAAACCAACTGAGGGGATACCAGACGCCAGAAAAAAAACTGACCAGAAACACCAGACAAGTTACTGGACTGGCACTGGAAAAATGGCAAACTCAATGTAAGCTGCTTTCCCACTACAAGAATCTTGTTTTCAGGAAGCAATGAGTTCCTGTATGATGTAGGCCCTGGGTCACTTGTGGTCCATGGCCACTTTCGTGTATTGTGTTCCCACCACACAACAGGAACTGTGAGCTTTATGCAAAATATGTGACGCGGGAAGAAGAGTGATGCACTGTGAAGTGAAGTGCATTCGGGAATCCATAGGGGAGATTGTTGCTTCGATGAGGTACATGGTGTGGTACACCAGGGTGCCAGCGATAAAGAGTGATGTGGTGCAAAATGTGACATGGTCAGGAGTTCACAGGGGGACACCCCTAACATATTGCTTTCAACCGTTAAGTTTTAGGCTAGGTTAGGTTTTGTAAATCTTGGAATTGTAACCATCTTATATTTAATTGTGAGCTCATTGCATGTCCTAATCAGTTTTGTACCCATGTCCTGTCACACTGATGTTACTCAATTATGTTTTTGTAAGTCACTTTGGATAAAAGAACCTGCTAAGCAAATGTAATTATAAAAATTAAATAGTCAATTCACACTTGTACCCTCACATCTTAAGTCTGGAAAATCTCTGGCACCACTTCCATTATTGTCTTCCACCTGGCACCTACTGCTGATGTATGATGTCTTGCTCTCTGAGGTCTTTCGCCTGAAATGAAAATTCTAGCAGAAATTCTTGCTAAGTCTCCAAAGGCAACAAAAGAACTCAGTGTCTAAAAACTAGCTAGCACTGCATCTTCTGGCACCTGCACCATTTTTGTTTGTCTTCGTTCTCTCCTCCTCTACTACCTCCAGGGTCTTCAGAGTGCATCTCATAAATGAGCCTACCTTCTTAAGCAGGTTGTTGATTCATTGGGCCTCTCTTGAGGTAACCAGCTCAGCAGACTAAAGTGTAGAAAATCACACTGGCCATCACAGAGTTGTAGAAGATGAACGCTGAACTTTGTGAGCTGGAATGTCAACGGTCTTAATCATGAATTAATGAAGAATAAAGTATTCTCTCACCTATTCTCGCTCTCTAAATGCCAAAATAGTATTTTTACAGGAGACTCACTTAATCAGCAAGGATCCGTTTCGGTTGCAAAGAGACTGGACTGGCCAAATATTCCATTCTAGCTATACAAAGAAAAATAGAAGTGTGGGAATCTTAATTCATAGAACAATTTAATTTCCAGTATCAGATGTAGTATTTGATCCCAAAGGGCAATATGTAATGGTGATGGGTAGTTTATTTAATTGTAAAGTGATTTTGATAAATATCTATGCACCCAATGTGGATGATAAGAGAATATATCCAAAATGAATTTACATTAATTCCTAACTTGAACTCTCACAAAGTTAATATGGCCGTAGTCTTTATTTGTGTTTTAAATCTAGACCTATATAGATCTTCAGCTACAGGGGCGACAACTTCTAACACTGCAAAAATAATCCCACAGAGTTGTAGAAGATGTGAAGAATGTCACTTTACAAATTAAAGGAATGTAGTCTTCCAAGGATGAAGAGCCTGCTCTGCCCTTTCTTATATACTGTAGTTTCTCTCTGTTCTGAGACCACTCCAACCTGTCATTGATGTGGACACTCAAGTACTTGTAGGGGTGGACCACCTCCACATCCACTCCCTGAATAGTGAACGGACAAAGAGGCTCTTTGGTAGGGAAAGGACAACAAGCGGTTCCTTAGTTTAGCTGATGTTAAGATGCAGACAATGTTCTTTGCACCAAGAAACAAAGTTCTCAACCTGTCTTCTCTACTGTGTCTCATCCCCTTTATCAATACACTTCGTAAGTGCAGAATCATCTGAGAACTTCTGCAAGTGACATGACATGATGTTATATTTATAGTCAGAGGTGTACAGAGTGTTGAGAACAGCACACAAGACTGTTCCTCATGGTACTCAATCAACATCAGAGACACAGTCCTTGGGCTTCACAAACTGTGATCTATCGGAAAGATAGCAATTATTGGGACACCATAGGCTCATCCATCGGCATATCACTGAGATGATCCCGTAACTGGGATGGCTGGATGGTATTGAAGGCAATGGAGAAATCAAAAAACATAATCTCCATGGTGCTTCCACCTTTGTCCAGATAAGAATAAGTCTTGTGGTGCAGATGGATAATTGCATCTTCCACTTCAATCTTTGCCCGATAGGCAAACTGCATTGGATCTAGGTGGTCTACCACAAGATAACTTATATAGTCCAGGACTCACCTCTTGAAGGTCTTCATGATGTGTGATGTACAGTAAGTGCCACTAGTTTGTAGGTGAAGAGGCCCCTGCCACCTTTGGACCAGGAACAATGCAGGATGTTCTCCACAGCAATGGCATTGTCTGGAACCTAAGGGACAGGCTGAACAGGTGATAGAGGACACCACAGAGTTGGTCATCACAGACCTGACTCCATATTGTCCTTTCACTGCACTGCTTCAAAGCCCCAGATTCCTGCCGAAACACCATCAGTGTGGACTTTGTACCTTTCCCTTGAATCTTTATGGGTTTTTATTTTGGTGCTCTGATTTTTCTTTCACAAAATACTGAAAAAATGTGCACGCTAAGTGAATTGGTGATACAAAAGTTTTTGAAGTTTTTGTGCACCCTGAGATGAATTGGTACCCCTGTCCAGGGCTGATTCATATCTTGCGGAAGCCACAGTAGTGCATAAAGGCTCCTTAAATCGATTTGGATGAATGCATGAGTGTGAATATGTGACTCACGAAACCTACATTGTGCCTTAATGCCCAGTGGATATGCACATAATGTATTTGCTTATCAGGCACATACAGTCAGAGAGTAAAATCATATGTAAGATGGGTCAAAACCAATCCTAAGGTATTTTATCTGAGACTGTCTTAGTGATGGAAACAAACAAAAAGTAGATAGGCCATGATGAAGCATTCAGAGTGTTTTTCTTTTTTCACTGGGAGCCTTCCACCAATAACACTTCTTTCCACATGTTTAATTTTCACCTCTAATTTTAGGCTGTCAGGCACTTTCTTGGTGCCTTTCTTTATCATAAACCATATCTGAGGAAGAGAACATGCAGCAAAAATTAATACCTATGGATTGTTTGAAAATTCAGGGTGAAATTAAGTGGAAAAACAATAAGTGAAATGGAATTAAACATGCAATAATTTGCTCATTGACAAGATTGATCCAGAAAGTTGGAAACCACTGACATCCACAATCCTCTTCCAGTACTGGAAATCTGCACAATTAAAAGAAAGCAAAGGGCTTCAGTCATCAATTCTGAGAGGGTATTTGTACAGAAATGTAGCACGAGGATCTCTGAGGACTCTTTATGAAGTTTACTATCCATGGGACCCTTGTGTACCTTTAACTGACATACAGATTGTTATGCATTTACTTAATGACTGTGGTTTTTGACTAAATAGCAGACAACAGCAAGACACTAGGTTGGTATTTCACCAAGCTGGGTGAGAAGGTTTACCTGCTAGGAATTCCATAATGGAGGAAAGGGATAAGGGCCGGTGTGCCGGCTTTATGATTAGCACTGCTGCCTCCTAACTCCAGAGGTTTGATTATCAGCCTGGACACTTCCTGAGTGGTATCTGCAAGTTCTCCTTGTGTCTGTGTTGTTTTTTTCTTACCCCAAAAAGCTACAAGTCAGGTTATCTGATGACTAGTGATGAGCAAACCTCACTGAATTTGCTTCGTTTCAAGTTTGGAAAAAATACGGAAATGTTTGGGAATTTTGATGAACTCAGCAAAATACATTGAGGTCAGTGGGGAAGGAGAAACTGGACTAGTTTTGAGTGGAGCATAGTGATGGAATGTTTTCCCAAGAGTCCCAGAGAGCTAGAGAAGTGTTTGGCACCAATCCTTCTGGAGCAATTATTGTGGCCAAAAATGTGAGGCAGCAGTGCTGAGACAAAATTATACTCCAAATCCACAATACTACAAGTCCTTTATGTCTCTCTGGTCTCCCGATCTCCTATCACTGATTCACTAACACACACACATATTGTATGTGGCCGTCCCTGTCACTAGCCAATCTGTACTACGTGGTGGGGGGCAATGCATGCTTAGTCCAGCAGTGAAAACACATCATACAATAAATCATATAGGGTTCAAATTCAGCTGGGGTACCGATAAGGTAGTTGCATCATGAATGTGCATATACACTGTAAATTATTCACAAATGTCCATTATTCACACATGCGAGAAACAGATTAGGCAGCGCTATAAAGTGTGAGGTGGAGAATTCTTACGATACACAGATTACAGATGACAATCGCAGATCAAAATCAGAGCACATAGATGGGCCTTTTTCCCCTTCCTTCATGCTAACAATGTTGATGACAAACAACCTTGTTATTATTCTTTGATTTTAGGCACAGTGTGGCAGGTAGAGCTCACTGCGTTCAGGGCAGCAGTAACAGGTTGTAACTCAAAATATTTGCGTTTTTTGGTGACACCTGTCCTTAGGCCACCAAGTAAAAGTTCTACTTCAGATATATTTCTAGATAGATAGTGAATCATTCTGATGCTATGCAGATAAATTACAGAGTCAGAGAACTACTGAAATATTATAATCTTGAGATAAAGCAGCCATAAAGTATAAAGATGATCAAATATCGTCTCCAGACAGAGGAGCAGCTTCAGCGAAAGACTGCTGTCACGGTCCTGCTCCACAGTCTGAGGAGATCGTTCCTCCCTGACACTATGCGACTCTTAAATTCCACCCTGGGATTTGTCGCGGGTAAATGTTAACATTATAGAAAGTTATTGTCTGTTATACCAGCATTTTTATCACTCTTTAATTTAATATTCTATTTTTTTATCAGTATGCTGCTGCTGGATTATGTGAATTTCCCCTTGGGATTAATAAAGTATCTGTCTATCTATCTATCTATAGGTTGTTTTAAGCATAATGGAAAAACTGAGTTCTTGTAACAGTAACCCATCACCACCACATACTGCCCTTTACGATCAGATACATCTCTGATACTGCAAATGAAATTGTTCTATGAATTAAGATTCCCACTCCTCTAGTTTTCTTTGTATAGCTTTCATACATCTGTAAATAAGTTAATATTTTATACTTAAATGGATATGAACACCATGTCGCTTACTTGCTTCAATTTCAAGGTGCAGAAGAAGTCAGCTGCTATGACTGAGGTTCACATAAGATGACGCACAGCCCCTGAAATATGTGCAGTGTGGGGTGGAGCTACAAGCAGACTGTTAGCCTACATCAAGATCAATAGTACCTCTGAATTCTGATACAAAAAGGACAGCAACGAATAACTACACAAATCATTAGTACTATATTAACAGTATCTTTATTGGCAAAATAAATCAATCTAAACGTACATCTAATATTGTACCTTTCTTATATGGTAACACTCGGCCAATCAGCCCCACCTACAGCTGACCCGCCCCATCCCGTGCCCTACTCAGGGGTTCACTTGCTTCATCGCCCACAACTGAGGGTATTTCATTGTTTGGCTGTTAGGAGTGGCTGTTGACAAGTAAAAGAAAAAATATAAAAAGTGGAAATAACTTCTCCCAATGTAAAACAGACATAGTAAATTCATTCTTAGTTAACATAGGACAGAATGGTTCTCAGTTTTAAGGTAGACTAGGAGGCTCCACCCCCTGCTTTCTTCGCTTGC